>NC_092876.1:441612138-441932555 GCF_028372415.1 Notamacropus eugenii | reverse complement strand
TAATATGATAGAATTGGATTATATAACCTTTAAAGCCCCTTCCTGCTCTAAATCACTTTATCACAGTCTTAGATTTAGTAGGGACCATTCAACCAAATTTGTACCTACCAAGGTTTTTCATACAACATACCTAAAAAGTGGTCATTCATAACATATCTGAAGAATTCTAATGAGGGAGAACTTCTTACCTCTAACCAGAGCTCATTCTACTTTTGGATAGTCTAAATGTTAGGATTTTTTTTCTTTTTCTTTTATATTCTAATAACTATGTATTCACATTTCACAATTTTATCGATCTTATCAGAGATTATAAGTTGCCACAAATGATTATACATGCCTATAAGCTATATCTTACTTTTGACAAACATTTATAAATTAATTTATTTTCATTTTTCCTCTAACTACTCTTTTAATTTAAGATCATCTCTTACAGAGAATTGATATGTTATCAAAGATTAAGTATCATGATGTATGTAATATATGCAAACATATACATTATTTAAAATTAATTTAACTCAGAGAATTTTTTTAATGGGAATGCAACCCTGGTGATTTCCAACACTACATAGAATAATAAAAGGAAGTAATGAAGTGTATACATTCCAAAACCAGGAGCTACCAATATAAAATCATTAATTCCTTCGCGCAAAGTTTTCTCAGCAACATTTTTCTTCTTTTCCTGAAACTGATGAACAGTTATTGAAATTACTGGGTTATTTCCCCTCTCCTAAATACAGTTTCAGTCCTTGAATCTATTTGAGAGTGGCGATAATCTTAGATCTATAAGAGTTAAGAAACAAGTAAAACAACCACACACATCTCTTAGGTAATCAAGTCAACCCATCTCTTTGGAACAGATTGTCCTCACAATACATCATTTTTATTTGCTTATTGCAATAAAAATTTAAAATACCTAGGGAGCCATGATCTGCTTCAAAATAAAGATGCTAAAGAGTTGGTCTTGGAATAGTGGCAAACCAAAAGTATCTGAGTGAAAACAGCTTAGTCATCACAGATATAAAAGATGAACAGTATTTTAAGCTAACTTTACTACTAAGCATAGTTAAAATTCCCAAAAGTTTTAAGATATTTCCTCAGTTCAGAAGGCATTCTTTCATACTCTAGGACAATTCATACATGAGTACTACCTAGAACTGAAAATAGAAGACAGCCTCTTAAAATGAAGAATAATAAGATATCCTGGAATATAAGAGAAAGAAGGCTGGATAAATCTTTCCATTCTGTCCTAATCTATCTCAACTCACTATACTTATTAAAACATACATAGTTTTATCCCAGACCCTTCCCTCTCCCTTTTGAAAGGTAGTTTATTAGTTCTTACATTAGCTGGGAATATTACAGATAACTGTCACACATAAAAAACACTAACACATTTACATATATGTATATACCAATAAACATAGACAACCATGGAATTTAACTTATGGGAGCAAAACTTCTGATATAAATATTAATACCTTACTACTTCTACTTTTAACACAAAAGTATTTAAGATCATTCTGAATACTGGTAATTATTGTCCAGTAAGACTGGAAAAAAAGTTTTCCTAATTCAGTATATTTACCTATAAGTAACTACTTGTATATTCATTATTGTACACAATACATGAGCATTTATATTACCTATTTTATTTTCTTAAGCTGAAATTCTTATAATATTTGACATTTAAAGTTATATGAGAAACACAAAAATCATAAAACTATTTTAGTCTATACTTACAACAGTCTTCTGCTTCTTCATACCAAATCATTTGGACAAAAATAAAATATCAAGGCAACAGGGAATATCTTAATGAAAATGTCCTCAGCTTTATTACTCCAGTAGGTTTTTTAGAGTTAGGCGAGTCAGTAAAAATGAGAAGCCAAAGTAACCTTCCAAAAAAAAAAAATAAATAAAGCCCTCTCTGTTTTCTTTGAAGTTTATCTCTAAAGTTCACTGCTTCTAAGGTCTGAATCTTGTAAGGGGAGAATGAGTGAGCCTAACTCCCAAAGAGTCAGTCGATGTAGTAACTGATGCCAGGATTCCATAGAGGTCCCTAGATGTTTCAAATTCCAGGACCTGCGCAGAAGCAGGCAGCTGGGCTTCCCTCAAAACAAGTTGGTTTCCCATAATAGGACTGCCCATGAACTCTACATATAAGGCTGTGCTTCCAGGATGGCATGTACTGTATAACAAATTCAAAAGATGACCAACAGCTTCCTGATTAGCAATGAAGCTAAAATAGTAAAGTAGCTAGAGTACTGCTCTCTGTGCCTCTTAAATACACAAAGACTGTCGTGAAAAGTCCTAACAATAATTTCTAAGTATCTTCCCAAAATTCATAGAATTTTCTCATTCTTATCAATGCCAAATTTTCAAAAGCTTCTTCTCTTTTTCAATTCAAATGCACTTGCAGTTTTTTTTTCTTTTTTCTGACTGACATGCAAATGCATGCCTGGAATGATTTGTGCATGAATTATGTATCCAGAAACTACAAATATTAATTTACTTCCCTTGGGATCCAATCAAAAATCATAAATTGATGATGCAAACAATTCAGAGTTGAGTCTAAGTAGGAGAAAGTTGCAGTAGAGAGCTGTAGTGAAAATATGTCTCCCAGGGAGCGTTATTCATTTAAATGAAAGAATATAAACTTTTTTGGGGAAACCCATTAAAGTTTCAGGTTAAACTAAAACTTCTTTCCTAATCATGTACTCTTTCTTAAATTTATTCACTGACAACAAGAAAAAATGCCATTCTGTTTGACATTCAAATAAACAGGTTGAGCACAAGGGAAAAATATTTCAGTGTAGAACTGGAATAATTGTGCTTTGATTTACACAATAGATGTTGCCAGCAAATCATAGAAGGTTAGAGTTGAAGGGGTCTTTCGAGAAGATTTAGTAAAGTATCCTCATTTTACAAATAAGGAAATTGAAGCTCATGGAGGGTAATGGTGTGTTGAATATCATGTCCTTAACAGTGGATTGGGTCCTGAATCTGAAGACGTCTGCCTTCCACTCCCATATTCTGTTCACCAAATTGATAACCAAGTATTAACTTTGTGGGGCAGCTAGTTGGTGCAATAGATAGAACACTGGTCCAGGAGTCGGGAAGACTCAACTCCCTGATTTTAAATCTGGTCTCAGGTTCACCAGCTGTATGACCCTGAACAAGTCACTTAACTCTATCCCAGTTTCCTCATCTGTAAAATGAGTTGAAGAAGGAAATGGTAAACCACTCCAGTATCTTTGCCAAGAAAACTCATAAATGGGGTCACAAAGAATCAGACAACTGAAATTACTGAAAAATAACAAAATTAACTCTGTGTGGGGGGGAAAGGGGTTGTATTGGTGGATGGGGGTGATAGGAGAGATAAATAGACTAGTTTTTAATGCAATAAGGTAACCCAGTATTAAAAATCCTGTGGTGTCCCCTTACCCTTTAGGAGTAAAATTCATTTGAAATGCCTATTAATACAATTTAAGTCTGGGAGGACTTTTAAGGAGGGATTAAAATCTGAGCTGGTGGTAGAAGTATGTACATTGCTGAAATCAAGGACACTATCCACATCTCAAAATTTGTAAGATCAGAATCTCAATGTTGTTTCTTTGGTACTTACTTCCTAGTAATTTTACATAAATTTACTTGGAAAAGGCAAGGAAAACTGTCCCAGTGCAAAAATAATAATGAAAACAATTTTGATCTATGGTAATGACTTGTAGATTATACCTTCAAGAAACAGTGAATCAAATAAAAATTCTATTATTAAAATGTAAAGACACTCTTTATTAAGAATACTTGGCATACATCAGCTTGAAGGGTGTATGTGTGTGTGTGTGTGTGTGTGTGTGTGTATGTGTGTGTGTGTGTGAAGACTGATTAGACCATCCTAAAAAGCAAATTGAAGGGGGAAAAAAGACTTAAAAGGACACATCAAATGTCAAAATTGCTTAGAAGATGTTTTAATGTCATGTGTTAAGGGGTTGTGTTGTCCACACATTGCAACTCCTGTGTGTGTCTGGGACTAGTAACTGATGATTACCAACAACTGGGAGAAAGAAAAATACTACTTATAAACAAGGTTCCCAAAGATTCATTGAGCAATTTTAAGCTTAAAAAAAAAGATTTCAAAGCTTACTTAGACTTTTGGGACATCCCTGAATGAGGGATATTCAATAAGAGGGAGGAAAATCTGTATTACTAAGAAAAAAAGCATCAGATGATTTACAATATTAAATGAGTAGTTTAGAAAGAGGAAAAAAAGATGTGATTGAACAAAATTGTGACTAAAGGAGAAAGGTTTTTTAACCACTAATTATGTCTTTTTTTATTACGTACCTTCACAGAATAATCACTAATTAATTTGTCAAACACTTTATAGAAGAGAAAATGAAATATGAATTGTTATAATTTAAAATGCACATGCTTTACTGTTGCTAATAAGTATTCTTACAATAGATGTAATACTTCCATTTCACACTAAATGGACTGGCTGTGCCTACCGTTAGGTAGGTATGGGTTGGCAGTGAGGAGAAAGGAAAAGTCTGAGCAACATTATATATTCTACCTCTAAGATTCTAAAGGGCACTAAACAAGATCTCTGTCCCAGAGAATATGTGTTCCAGGCCTATGGATCAATATATCAAACAGAAAATAGGTCCCTGCATTCAGCCCTCTAAATATATCGAAGAAACACTAAAAGGTCCTCTGAGACCTGACATAAACTGTATGTCCACATACAAGTGGCTCTCGATGTGCCAATAACTTCAGATTTAAAAGACTTGAACTCCATATTTATTTAACATAGACTAATGTTGCATATTGTGATTCTCTGGCCTTCATCCTTGGTTAGTATTTATTCAGTCCATCAATAAGAATTTATGAAATGCTCACTATATGTTATGTGCCAGTGATATAAAGAAAAAGTTCAGATAGTTCTTGTCCTCAGGACACTTACATTCCTCCTCAATTTCCCTTGGGATCTTTTTGGTACTAACATCCCTAATGTAAAAACTTGATATGTTAGATGCTAAGTGAAAGGAGTAGAACCAGGAGAAATTTGTACACAGCAACAACCACAGTGTGAGAGGAATTTTTCTGGTAGACTTAGCCCTTCACAGCTACGCAAGAACCTAAAAAATTCCCAATGGACTCTTGAGGCAAAATGCCTGCCACACCCTGAGGAAGAACTATAGAATTGGATTGCAGAATGAAGCAGACTATTTTCTCTTGTGTTATGTTTTGTTTTGTTTTTTTTCATGGTTTCTCCCATTCATTTTAATTCTTCTATGCAACTTGACTAAGGAGAAAATATATTTAATAGGAATGTATGTGTAGAACCTATATAACTGTATGTCATCTCAGGGAGGGAGTGGGAAGGGAGGGGGGAAAGTGGAGTTGGGAGGGGGAAAAATCTAAGATATATTGAAGTGATTATAGAATACTGAAAACAAAATAATTTAATAATAAAAAACTTAAAAGTCAATAAAACATAATATTTTGAGAGAAAAAATAAAATAAAACTTGATATGTTAAAAAAAAAAAAACAACTTAAATCAGACCAAGAAGACTAGAGCTATATAGCAATCTCCTTTTGCCCTGAGAACCACAAACAGAGCAGGCCGGGGTTATAAGGAAGGTATTTGTTTTTTGTTTTGATTTTTTTAAGCTACCAAGGTTAAATGACTTGCCCCTGGCCACAAAGCTAGTAATTATCTGAGGTCACATTTGAACTCAGGTCCTCCTGATTCGAGGTCTAGTGCTGTATCCACTGTGCCACCAAGCTTTTCCAGGAACAAGATTGTTTTGTAAAAATATTTTCTAAAAATTCTTCCAAAATGCTACTATTAACTCATTAACAAATATCATATACATATCATCCTATTGTCCCTTGCTTCTTTGATGAGCTTACAAATTCATCAAGAAAATAAGTAAAATGAAATGAGATGTAGGACTGCCTGGGAAGAGAAATAGAAGAACTGGTGACATTTACCTGCGTCCTACCATTGGAAGAGATATTCCAAGTTCCAAATGGCACATGAAAAAACTAATGGCTATTAAATTACATTGTCATTAAGCGCTAAATTGGGTGGAACAAACCATAAGTTTTGAAGAAACTCAGATAAGGGGTTCATTCATTCAACAGATATGTAATATGAATTTTCTACTTCTAGAAAGGAACTAAAAGAGACACTGAGAGAGTCACAAAGATAAATAAGACTTCATAGAAACACTGAATGTCAGAATTGGAGAGAACTCCTAGGGTTTCAAGTCTAGCTCAAAGCAGAAGAATACACAGGTCATTTAGCCACACTTGGTTAAAGGGCTCAATTGAGAGGCAACCTATTACCTCTCAAAGATGCCTGTTCTCCTTTGGGATAGAATGAGACCTTTGGTGTGAATGACCATGTGCAGCACATTGAGACAAGGAATACTATAATCTGATCTGGAAGATAAAACATGTGAACAACTAAATCTAATAGAAAGAAAATGAATTAAGTGAGATATAAAGTTCTGTAGGAGTTCAAAGGACTAAGAGAGCAACTCATATCAATATGGCTTGAAGAAGTTTTCTATGATGGGCTTGGAATAATCTTTATTGGATTGACAGGATTTATGCAAGGAATGTATGAGAGTGGAGACATTACAACAGCTAAGAGATGGAATAGGTTAAGAAGAAAATAACAGGATCTAAGGCAAAGACATAGACTCTGGAGAACAATGAGAAACTATGTGAAAAAACCTACTAATTTAAAATCCTGAAGACCTGAGTTTGAATTCTAGTTCTCTCATTGATATGCTGAATAACCTTGGCCAAATCATTCCTCATGGAATGTAAGGTCACAGAGGGTGGGAAATATTTGATGTTTTTCTTGGTTCTCCTAAGACTTAGCACAGTGTCCAGTACTAGTAGGCTCATAATAAAAATAATAATAGTTGGCATTTATATAGGACCTACCATGTGCCAGACACTCTGCCATGTCTGCCATGTCAATACAAATTTTATTTCATTTGATCCTTACAATAACCTTGGGAGGGAGGTGATAGTATTATTACCATCTTACAATTGAGGAAATTGAGGCTGGAAGAGATTAAGTGATTTGACCAGGGTCACACATCTCAATTATTTGAGGCTGCACTTGAACTCAGGACTTCTAGACTCCACTATTCTACCTAACTGCCTCTAATGAATGTGTGCTAATTAACTGATTCATTTCAATTTTGGGATCTCAGTTTCTTTATTTGTAAAAATGAGTGTGTTGTACTAGGTATTCAGTAAGGTCTCTTCCACCTATAACATTTTCTCTTTCTGTGCCATAGCTGTTGGTTATACTAGGGAGGATTGGGTTGGATGATGAAGATGAGCATAAAGTTGAGGTTGATAAATAATAGTGCAGTAATAGGATGATATATTTTGATTTAATCAGTAGAAAAAAGTCATCTATTGTAGGTTCTTGAACAGAGAAATATAAAGGCAAAATTCAATTAAATACATTTTATTAAATGCAATATAATTCCCTAGGTATTGAGAAAAAGATTGAAAAGGAAAGAGTCACTGCCCTTAAGAGCGTAAATTCTACTGAGTAGGGGTGAGAAGTAGGCAATATGTACCTGACTGAACAAATATTAGGTTGAGCCAAGGTAAGGAAAGGCATCTTCTAGGATGTGCCAACTTTGTTGAGCATTGATAGATGCCGTCATTCTAAGAAGTAAAGGACAAAGTGAATTCTAGGAATGTGGGCAGCCTGTTCAAAGGAAAAGAGAAGAGACATGCCAAATCCACCTTATGAAATGCCAAATTTAGGAAACAGCTAAGTCCTCCAGTTTGGCAGGAATATAGAATGAATGGAGTACAGTTATTATGAAAAACATCCGGGTAGAGAAATGGGATTATGACTCCTCAGCTAAGTCAATTTCCCAGAAGGAACTTTTCTAACTTAGAGACAAAAGGGAAGCCACTGAAGAATGTCAAGCAAAAGACAGGGTCTGACAGGGTCTGATCTATAGAAGAGGATTATATTAATCTGGCAGCTTTGTGAAGGATGGATTGGAGACGGAAATCTAGTAAGTAGGTATACTAATAAGAAAACTACTTAGTAGTATGGGCAAGAAATAATGAGTCTAAGCAAGAGAAGGCAGAGAGAGATTATAGAAATATGGTGGAAGGAGAATCAGCAAAAACAGAGCAAATGATTACTATGGGCATGATGGAGAATGAGGAGTCAAAGATGACCCCAAGTTTACAAATTTGGGTGACTGGATATCTGGTGGTATCCTTGACAGTAATAGAGAAGCTGGGAATAAGAACGTGTACTTGGGAAAAGATATAAAACCACATATACACACACACACACATACACACACATACACACATGAATTTCATATATATATATATTTATATATATACATTCATATATGTGTGTACATATATATGTATGTGTATGTGCATGGTGTGTGTATGTGTATATATATATATACATCTGACTGGATATTTCATAGTCATTTCAATTTTGAAATGCCCATGAAATATCCAGGTAGAGAAATCTAGTAGGGACTTGCTGATACGTGATCAAAGCTCAAGAGAGAGATGAGGCCTGGATACACAAAAGTGTGGTTAATTTATACAGAAATGATAATTGATCCTATGAGAGATTTTCAGAACATAGATAAATATCTGCATGGGGGGGTACTATAGAGATAAAATTAATAAGGGAAAATCAAGGATGACTCAAAAATTATGGATTTTACTGATTGAAATGTTGGAGGTGCCTATAAGAGAAAACAACAAAATTTAGAGGAAAGATGAATTTAAGAGGGAATATCTGAGTTCCATTTGGTGTATGTTGAGTTTGAGAAGCCAAAGGATGTCTAAGAGAAGGTGTCCAGCAGGAAGTTAGCATTGGGGATCTGGATGTTTGGTCTGGGTGTTTAGATTTGGGAGTCATTCCAGTTGGTAAATAATGCCAATTCAATGGAAGGAAAGCTGATGAAATCAGCAGAAGAATGAATATAAAGAAAGGAGTTCTAGACTAGAGATTTTTGTGGCAAGGTTCTAACACTTTTGGGTTGGAGAGTATTTCACAAAACAGTCACTGAAACTATTCTCAGACTTGTAAAAATTCAAGTGTAAAATGATAAAAAAAAAAAAACCCTAGATTAAGTTGGTGATTGTAGTAACTCTAAATAATACACACTAGAAAGTAGCACATTTTGGGAGAACAGGATATGATGACAGAGACAGGCACAAATGATGTTTGTCACCTCTTTGTTTCTTCTCTTTCACATTCTATTTTTTTCTTCTGTTCAAGAACTTAGGAACATTTTGTTGTCATTGTTTGAAAACTTTTTGTTCAAAGCCTTGGTCCCTTCAGCATTATACAAGGCTACAAAAACCTTTCAGTAGATAAATCATAGGAAAATGCATCAAATACAATTACACATGTAGTTTGTGTGTAGCCAGCATGGACTCATTGACCCCCTCCTCCCTCCTCTTAAACTGAATGGTGTCTCCTGAGGCAACGCATGCCAAAAGAATTGGAGAAACCAGAACTGCCCCCTTCTACTCTCTTTACCTGGCCAAAAAACAAAAACCACCAAAAAAAGCCAAAAACCAAACCAAAACACAAAAATATCGCTAAAAGCCTATGGTGGTTTTTGAAGAATTCTACATAATTGCTTAAAGAGAAATTCTTTAGTATTTAATAGAGATAGGGAAAAACTGGCATGCTTTATTGACTTCTCAACCAGAAGAAAATATATCTTTAGCTGTGTATATCATATGAAGGAATCCCATATGCCAGAATTAGAAAGGACCTGAGTTTTCAAGTCATTTTCTCCTTCAAACCAACGTATCCAATCAGCAGCTGATCATCTCCATTCTCCTTTGACAAAATAACTTTCATCTTTTAACTTGTTTTCCCACTTTTGTTTCCCAGCAGCTGCTAGTTCCTTCCTCTCTACCCCACTCCCAAACTAGGATTACACCCTAGTTCTGACTCTCACAATTACTCATGTGAAGAGTACTGCAATAGCTAGCCTTTTTTTTTTTAACTCACAAGTATTTATTTTCTCTCCCTCCCAGAATTGAATACGTGTGCATAATAAAACAGAACATATTTCCTTGTTGTCCCTATCTAAAAATGCATGTTTTATTCTATGTATTTAGATCCTTTTTCAGGTGGTGGATTACATTGGTCATCAGGTCTTAGAGTTCAAAATGGTTCATTTTTACAGTGTTGTAGCTATTGTGTAAATCTTCCTCCTGGTTGTGCTCACTCCATCCTGCATTATGTCATATAATTCATTTGCAGTTTTGTTTTCTGAATTCATTTTTCCCTCATTTCCTACAGCACTAAAGTATTCTATTAGACTCACTTACCATAAGTTGTTCAGCTGGGCCTCAGATGATAGCAATCTTATTGGTTTATAACTTATTGCCACCTCAGAAGACTCTCTCTCTCTCTTTCTCTCTCTCCTTCTGTATCTATATGCGTGTGTATTATATACATACACATACATATACACACATATGCATGTGTGTATATGTGTGTCTTTGCATATAGATATATACATATACACATACAAATATATATACATATATAAGATCTTTTCCTCTTTCTTTGATCTTTTTGAGGATAAAGGTCTACTTTCTCTGGATTATATACAATTTATTATAACAGTTAAGCGACATTCTAGTTCCTAATGGCTTTCTAAAATGGCTATTACAGTTCAGTTGCTCAGTGTCTCTTTTTCCAGAAGACCCTTTAACATTCGTAATTTTCCCTTTTTGTAAACTTTGTCAATATGATAGGTATGAGGCAGAAGTTCAGTTACTTCAATTTCCATTTCTCAAACTATTTTGGATTTGAAGCATTTCCTCTCCAATGCAGTTATAGTTAGTTTGAATTTCTTCTCCTGAGAACTGCATTTGGCCATTTATCAATTTGGGGAATGGTTCTTAATCTCATAAATTTGAATCAGTTTCCTGTGTATCTTGGAAATGAGACCTTTATCAGAGAAACTTGCTATAAAATAATAATAACCTCTTGATCAAATTTCCCTGCCTCAGATTTCTCTTCTCTCTGATCTATCTTTCATATGGATGTCAAATTTATTTTCCTGAAGTACAGGTGTGACCATTTCATTTCCATATTCAGTAAACTCCAATGTTTCCTCTTGCTTCTATGGACAAATACAAAGTTCTCTGTTTGTCCTTTAAAGGTCTTCAGAAATTGGCTCCAAGCTATTGTTCTAGACTTACTACGTATTTCATGCATTCTCTAGTCCAGCCAAATTGAATTTATTATTTTTTTTCACACATACCACTCCATCTCCTATCTCCATGTCTTTGCATGCCCCAATTGTTTAGAATACATAGTTTATTTCTTCATAGCTCAGATCAAGAGACACTTTGTAAATGGGGTCTTTTCAGATCCCACCAGCTGCTGGTTCCTTCCTCCGTACTTCACTCCCAAATTACCTTCAATTTACTTCTAAGTGTAATAGGACCAACATTTTCCAAAATAGATGCCCTGACTTCCTTACTTCTACATACTATCTGATAGGCTTTAGTTTACCTGAGGCAGCTTTCTGACTTGGGTGTATAACAGGTCCCGGGTATTGTGTAGCCTGGTTTTCTCAGTCTTGGGGAATACAGCAGCCCACTCAGGTTGCCATATTTTTATGACATACTAACCAAGCAAATTTCCAGATACAGACATGAGGGGTCAAGTGCCACTGTATTCATGTTTCATTTCCTTGCTGTGTTTGAAGAAAGCAAAAGTTCCTTGTTCAATGACTCTAGAGTGCCTCCTTTCATCCCAGCATCAAACCTGAACTAAGAAGGTGTGAGGATTGGAGAGGCAACACTAAGGATTTTGGATTTATAACTGACAGTGATCCTGGAAGTCAGTAAGTGAAACCTGCTTATTTTACAGATATGGAAACTGAAGCCTAAAGAGGTTAAGTTACTTGCCTGGCAAAGCTGGACTTCAAACCTTGCTCTTCTTACCTCAAATTCAATAGTCTTTCCAGTGTACCAATTATTTTCCTATAGATGAATTTTGGGTTTAATTTTTGGTTTCAATTTTCTTTGATCTTTAAAAGCATTTAATTACGTTTTTGCTTATATTAGAAAATGTATCAGGGTATAGTTTTCCCAGACTTAAGCCCAAGATCAAGTTAGTCCATTGTATCATAAGAGTTTCTGATACAAGGGTTAACATGAGGTGTGTATGTGTGTGGGGAACTTGGCAAAGGGAGTGGGGAAGGGAAAAGAAAGATCCCAGATTTGTAAATGTGACATCTATAGTCAGATCACAGATTGAGAGGGGCAACAAACCTTATGGGTAAATTAGACCAACCCTTCATTTTATAAATTAAAAAAAAAAAAAGCGAGGCCCATAGAGGTTAAATGACTGATGCTGGCACAGAGTAGATATTTACTAAGTGAGTATTAACTAATTGTCAATAGTCACATAAATAGGGGATGGTATAATGGGGATTCACACCCAAGCTGGTTGACTCAAAATCCAACATTCTTTCTGCAAGAGACAAAGAAGTAGTTCTCAAAGCATGGTCTTTGAAAACACAATCCTTTGTTGAGGGGTTATTTGTAACCCTTTCAAAAGTCTTCAAGGTCAAAACTATTTTCATAATAATACTATAACATTTTTTGACTATTAAAACGCTGGTCTCTTTTCCAACTCCAAACCAGTGTGAGGCCAGACTTTCTTTGTAGACTTCAGCAAAAATAGCATATTGTAGCCAGTTAAATACAGAAACAGATATAGGAATTCAGCTTTCTTCTAGTAAGTCATATATTACAGAGATTTTCAAAAATATGAAAAAAATGACAATTTTCTCACTGTTTTTGTTTTGGAAAATATAGTTCTATTTAATAACAATGATTTATATTAACATGGGTTATTGCTATTTTATATGAGTTATTAAATATACTTTATTTTAAATTTCTAACATGGTAAATATTGATAGAGAAAACCTACATAAACAAAAGCCCTTGTGGTACTGAATAATTTTTAAGAATGTAAAGGGTTCCTGAGACCAAAAAAGTTTAAGAAACACTGTTTCAAAGGAATCAGTCTCAACATTATTTATTGCATTATCTGTTTTATATTTAAATGTGTACATATATACGTATATGTGTATATGTATACACACATATGTTTCTTACAATATCTTGAATCATCTTTTAATTGTAAAGTTATATAAAGTGTCAGGACTCTCATGTAGATCCGAAAATGAGGAGAGATTATTGGAAGGGGAATTACAAAGAGAGATATTCTAATTATTTTAGTGAGAGAGGTGGTAATCATACATAAAATATCATTTAATAAATACCAGTGGCAATCTCCTCAATAGAAAGAGGGATAGAGTGCAGAGGAAAAGATATGACCTAAAAGACAGTAGTTGTTTTTTTGCTTTTTTTTTTTTCTGGAAAATAAAATTGCCTGTTGTCATCAAACAGATCTTTACTTTAGAACTTTGCCTCTTGTTCATTTATATCAGTCTAGAACTTTTCCGTGCAGGGAGGAAAGGTAAGATTGACCAATTGACTCAGGGAAATGTTTTGTAAGGACACATTAAAACACATATTTCCAAGAAACAATATGTCTGGTATTTTAAAAACAACTTTGAAAAACCTATATAGCTCATTGTCCATATAGGCCTTAATCCTCAATATGGCATGATAAAATCCTTCATGATCACAATATGAATTTAACATAGGCAATTTAAACATGAATGTCTAATTAATCAGAGATTTGGCTTGTGTATTCGTTCCCAGCTTCCCATAAGAAGAAAATGAAGAGAAAATGGGGTATTTCATGTGTCTCTGTATAGTTTAAATTTCTGGCATGTGTCTCCTACTACCAAGATGAATCTGCATGGATGCTTCCTGAATTAGTTGTATTGCTTTATACTCTCCCCTAAAAATTCTTGGTTCAAGCACAGCAACCTTAGAAGCATACTATGGCCTGACTGGACTTAAAATATGCTACATAGAAAATAATCATGGGTCATGATATCTTCAAGGTCAAAATAACTCTGAAATGAAAAAAAGAGGAAAACCTCTTAGAGTTGCCTGCAGAATTTTTTTTCTGCTGTGTATATCAGGTACTTATGTGAAACATGACATCATGACTTGGCAGAGCTGCTGAAAGGAGAGTGTTCTATACAGTGTGGGATAGGCAGAGTACGTATGGCTGATGCAAACAGGTTTCTCGCTATATCAGGGAACAGATAGTGATAGTAAGCTGCATGATCAGTCAGGAATTAGACAAACCTTGAAGACTTTTGAGCAGCTCTAGACAATGAAGGTAGCTGATTTTACGAGATTGTGTGGCCACAGAGGGCTGAACAGATAACTAAAAATGGCAGAAATCAGCCTTTTGGACCAGGTGTGAAAATCCTATTAACTACTCCACTAGATCTTCATCCTGCCGTTTATTGCCTCTTGTTTATTAAAATCTCTCCATGTTTATACCTTGTTAGTGTGTCTATCAGTAAGGAGACTGCAAACACATAGGGATATTTAGTGAAATTGATGTTCTCTATTTCTGGGTGGAAACTAAAAATGGAGGCTTTTTTGCATTTCTAAATATAGTAACTTTCTGCTTAGACAGATAACTAGTGTTTGTGTATTTGTGTGTGTGTGTGTGTGTGTGTGTGTATTCAAGATAGCAAATTTGGTTAATTCACCTGAAACACATTTATTGTTTTACTCAAAGTAATTTGGTTTATTCATCTTTCCAAGAGACATCAAGTTTGTCTGTTACATGGAATTTAAAATGTGTTAGGACTGACAGCCTATATAGAACTTATCCATTAGTATATACATCTGGAAGAGACAGAATGGATGCCTAATGAGTTAGTTGGATTGATACTGGAAAGAAGGAGGAAAAGAATGCATTTGTATACTTTCTGGAAATGATGATCAATCAATTGCAAATCAATCATTCAAGAAACATTTAATAATTGATTTTTATATGACAGGCATGATGGGAAGACAGAGATATAAAAAAAAGCAATGGTCTTTGAATTAAAGGAGTTACTGTCCGGGAAAGACAACAGATACATAAATTGGTATTTGTAAAAATTACAAGCCTTCCCTTAAATCCAAACCTTATCATTTCAATATTAACATTGTCCTGATAGATGAAGATGAGGTATGAAATCTAGCTTCTCAAAATAATTAAAAATGTATTTCACAAAGAAGGCAATGGAGAAGTACATAGTGGTTTTGAACAGGTGACAATATATAGACAATAAGGAACTCAAAAGAAGATACAGAAAAACACTTATCAAAGAATTGCATAAAAGAAGATGTGTTGATTTGAATAGAAAAACACGAATGACAAGTGGCTAGTCAAAGCCCTCTCCCAATACCCTTACAATATCAGCAGAAATCAAAAAGAACCTTGAACACATTGAATGAATCTTCTGTGGACAACTTACAAGAGGCCATAAACAAGATACAATAATTGTGTTTTTTGTTTGTTTGATGGTATAATTAAAATGATAGGACTCTAATATGGAAGTACTTAGGCTAACTGGTCTTAATGCCTATAAACAATATAGAAAAAGACACAATTTTCTACTTTTCCACTCTTCTGCCCTATATTAATCCAGTACCAAATATTGAATTATTACAGCTTCCAATTGAGTAAAATTCCTGACCCAATTACATTGATCTGTGAATCACTCCTCTTATGATGACTCAAATAATCAACTCGAAACTTCTGCCAATTTTTGGTCCTCATTCAAACATGGCATCAGTAAGTTATCCAAAGAACTTTCCACAACATCTGTGTCTGATAGGAATGATATCTCCCAAGTCTGGTACCAAATGCTTCCTCACCAAGGCTATTTTTTACACCATATAAATAAAGGTGTGTGTGTAAGTGTGTGTGTGTGTGTGTGTGTGTGTGTGTGTGTGTGTGTGTGTGTATAACACATACATATTCTTTGTTTGAACCTCAGCTTTGAGCATGTCTTCTCTCTGACATGTTTCCCTCTCCTCATCTTGGATGAATTTCTTGCATCCATGAAGATGAACCTATGTCTTTATCGCCCTACAGTGTGCTCATAGGAGAATTTCCCCCCCTCCTTGCTGCACCACACAATAATAGAGCTCTTGTTTGAATCAGTCTCCAAATACCAATTCCTTATAAATTTTGAAAACTAGATCTTTAATTTAACCCAAGTTGCGAGACCAAATAAAGCATGAATCCCATAAAAAAGGCATACATAGATGCGGTGTCATCTGCACCATTTGAGGAAAGTTTCTAATTGATGAAATCACAACTTATTTAAGACACATGTGCAGGATACTGTTAATAACTAGTTGGGAATATTGGGATAGGGTCGAAAAGAAAAAGACTTTGCAGGTTCAATCTTTTTTTTTTTTTTTTTAAGTTATAAATTTCCAGCTCGGAACATACAAGAATATACTGATTAAAATGCATTCTGGTGTCAGATATATAGTATTGTAGATTATTTTCCTCACTGATGTGTGTTACTTCATGGATAATTGAGATTTAACTGTCTTGAATGGAGGAAATAATTTACATTTTTTTCTATCAGGACATTAATCAGTACACCTAGAAATAGCAACTCTTTTAACCAAAATATTGTACATTTTCCTCCATGAACGAGCTTTTTCATGCTTCATTTGAGGTGGACATGAGCTGGAATTGGTCAAGACAATGCCAGTGAAGTAAAGGCTTTGAGAGATTCTACCAAGAATACAGGCCATAGTCAAAGACCTGGTCAGTCACTCAACTAGCATGTTCTAAGTTCCCACTATGTGCCAGGCACTGTGCTAAGGACTGGGTATACGAAGAAAGTTTAAAAAAGAACCTGTCTCCATGCTTAATGAGTCCACAGTCTAATATATAAAGCAGTTTCAGAGGGAAGGCACTCAGATTGGGAGTCTTCTTGCAGAATATGGGACTTTAAATGAGATTTAAAGGAATTCAGGAATGACAAGAGGCAGGGATGAGGAAATAGACTATTCCAGGCATGGGGATATGCCAGCTGGAGAAAATGGTTACAGTTACAGATGGAGTGTTATGTGTTGTGACGGAGTAACAGCAAAGAGGCTAGTGTTCTTAGATTGCAATATACACAGAGGAGTACAAGGTGTAAGAAGACTTTAAAATAAGTAAGAAGTCAAATTATGAAAGACTTTAAATGGCAAAGAGAGAATTTTATGTTTGATCCTGGAGGTTATAGGATGTCAGAGCCGTTTCTCAAATGGACTGTCTCATCTGACTACCAACCTGTAGCTAATTTTGGCGAAATTCCATCACTAGGAAGACTGTCATCAAGACCTGAATGTTTTTCTTCACAGCAACTTGTGTACCGTCTTTTATATCCAATGGTAAAGGAAGGATTAAAATCTGAGCTGGTGGTAGAAGTATGTACATTGCTGAAATCAAGGACACTATCCACATTTCAAAATTTGTAAGATCAGAATCTCAATGTTGTTTCTTTAGTACTTAGTTCCTAGTAATTTTACATAAATTTACTTGGAAAAGGCAAGGAAAGCTGTCCCAGTGTAAAAATAATAATGAAAACAATTTTGATTTATGGTAGTGACTTGTAGATTGTACCTTCAAGAAATGGTGAATCAAATAAAAATTCTATTATTAAAATGTAAAGACACTCTTTATTAAGAATACTTGGCATACATCAGCTTGAAGGGTGTATGTGTGTGTGTGTGTGTGTGTGTGTGTGTGTGTGTGTGTGTGTGAAGACTGATTAGACCATCCTAAAAAGCAAATTGAAGGGGGAAAAAAAGACTTAAAAGGACACATCAAATGTCAAAATTGCTTAGAAGATGTTTTAATGTCACGTGTTAAGGGGTTGTGTTGTCCACAAATTGCAACTCCTGTGTGTGTCTGGGACTAGTAACTGATGTTTACCAACAACTGGGAGAAAGAAAAATATTACTTATGAACAAGATTCCCAAAAATTCATTGAGCAATTTTAAGCTTAAAAAAAAAAGATTTCAAAGCTTACTTATACTTCTGGGACATCCCTGAATGAGGGATATTCAATAAGAGGAATTTTCATTTTTGTGGATATTATTTACCTGCAATGAGTACAGGACCTCATTAAAATATCTTCATAGTTTCTGTAAAAATGAAGTTAATATAAAAGTAACCTGAATATAGGGTTATAATTCTGGGCTTTCCATATTGCTTCCTCTCATAACTTCTTCACTGAATCCAGCAGTCTTTCCACCCAGATATGCCTCTTGCCCTGAAGTTCGTTCTCCAGATTGAGCTCAACTGGATCACCATTTCATCCTCACTTCATTCTAGATCATTGTAGATTACATTTTTCACGCTCTGAACCTCTCCACCCTCTGGCCAACAGCCTCTTTTCATATTTTTACCAGCTCCCCTTTGTGTGTTGTCTTCCACATTCAGAATATGAGCTCTTTGAGGACAAGAATGGTTTTACTTTTATGCATCTCTGTCTGTCTATCTATCTATCTATCTGTCTGTCTATCTATCTATCTATCTATCTATCTATCTATCTATCTATCTATCTATCATTCTATCTATCATTTATTTACACTGTTACAAATTTGCTACAAACAGAAAATTCTGTTAAAACAAACAAAAAATATGAATTCTAAACAAAAGATGTTATACTTAATTTGGTTCTAAAGACAGATCTTTATAATTTCAAAGGAGTGTGAAGAGGCTACCTTGAGAAGAAGGACAAATGACGCATGTGTAAAAGTACCTTTTTTAAAGAACTGCTTCAAAGGATGGTGAAGAACACACTATAATGAACATTTCTAATTTGGGTCAAAATGTTTCCTTAGCCCCATAGGCAATTTGCTTAGGCACTGAAGCATGAAAGTAGAAGCCTGTTATGTCCGCCATACAAAATATTTTATCTGACTTTAAATTAGGTTTCAAATAAGGACTGGATTTAGAGAAGGATAAAAGCCTTACATTAATTTGCATACCAAAGGCTCATTCAAGGAAAAAGAAGAACTATGCCTTTTACAATTTCACTCACAGCTATATTTTTTTCTATCATGACTTCTTACTGACTGAAAGATTCTTTAACACATTTCACCATTGGAATAAGACCTCATTAGTTATAAAAGGTTTTATTTGTAAGATCTGATTATATTATAGAATTGTTTATCAACACATACCACATATTCCAAAATCCCTGTGTTTGCCATTAACAGAGACTTCTTAAGGACATGGATAATTTGGTTAGTTTAATTTTTTGATCAAGAGAAAGTTCAACAGAAAACTATTTTTTGTTTCAAACATAATGATGGCAAACCTTTCAAAAATGTAATTGCCCACCTTTCTGCTATAGTGGAATGCCAAGTGGAATGCACATTTTAGTATTTTATACCTTTAGCCCTAGTATGTGACAAATACCTTACATATAATGAGGGTGACTCTTCCTTTATGGTATTTGTGAGGAAACATGGAATATAAGATAGAAAGCTCAATTAGGAATCAGGAAAAGTAGGACTCAAGTCCCTCCTGTGCCACATATATTCTATATGATTTTATCCTAGACAAATCATTTTATCTGTCACTGCTTTAGGCAACTTGTTAAGAATGAAGTTACAAAGAAGATGCCGACCAGCCTCAGTAAGGGAGTTTCCTTTCCTGAGAGTTCTGAATCCCTTGATCCAGTCCCTATCCCCTATCCTTAAGTCATCTTTACATGGCAATTTCATTAGGAAATTCCTTCATCATTCAACATTCATCTTGAACTTACAGTCTTAGAGAGTTGCCTAAAGCTCAGATAGATTAAGTGACATACAAAATCATCAGTGAAAAGATATGAACCAGGACTTCTTGATTCCAAGTGCAGGACCTTTTCTACTACACTGTGTCTGAAGTACAGAATAGCTCGTTTCACTTTCTACATGATCTGCTCAGCTGCTATTGCCACTTCCTAAAACTTCCTGAACATTCATGTGTTTAATGTTTGTGACTTGAAGGATTCCCATCTTCAGGCATTCCTGGATATGTACAGTAGAGAAAACAAATGAAAGGTAATATGTCCACAAGTTAATAGAGAAGCTGATATCCTAGTAGGTACTTCACCCTACCATCACAGAATGTTTTCATTGCCTTTAAAACTCAAGTTTTGTGTTACAATTATGACCTTAAAGAAAAGGGCAAGTCCTTTGAGCTCTAAGGTGATGTAAAAACCTGACCAGTCTCAGAATCTTTTAACAGCAGTGACTAAAGTCCCCCCAACCTTGTTTTTCAGAGGGCAATCAAGGTAGAGAGGTTTACAGCAGTATGCTAAATAGTATAACGCTTTCACATTGTCAAATTAAATAATGGAAGGTAAGATTTAGTTTTAAAAACGTTTAATTCTAAGAATTTATTTGCTGCATAATATTTATGGCACTGTAGATTTCACATTATAAAAAGTCAATATTGTCTGAAATAAGTTTCTTTTTGAGATGTATCACAAAAAGTCATAGAATTCCAGGGAATTAATAAAAATTAGTAGGAAAATGTTTTACATGTTACCAATTTATAGCTGCATTTGATGGCTTATTTCATGGTTACTGTTAGGGAAAGTACATATCATTAGAATTATTTTTTTTTGTTTTGTTATAAAGAACAATATGCAGGAAAATGCAATTTAAGCAATCTCTGGTGAAAGACTGTTTTTGTTAGTTGCAGGAGCTACATTACCTTTTGGCAGCTAGGTAAAGCAGTGGATAGAGTGCTGAGTCTGGATTCAAGGAGACTCATCTTCCTCAGTTCAAATCCTTCCTCAGACACTTACTAGCTATAGGACCCAGGTAAGTCACTTAACCCTATTTGCTTCAGTTTCCTCATTTGTAAAATGAAGTGGAAAAGGAAAGGGTAAGCCACTGCAGTCTTTGCCAAGCAAACTCCAAACGGAATGACAGAGCCAGACAAGACTGAATGGCAAAAATAACAAAGACAATCTTCCCCTTTCTAAAAGGTATGATTTATTAACATTCCCATGCTTTATTTTTGCTTTTTTTGGAATGTTACACCTGCAAAAGTTGATTGACTAAATCTATAGACTTCTTAGATATACCATAAACTCCTTGTAGAACAGTGATGGTTTCATTTTTGTCTTTGGATCCCCAGTGCCTAGTACAGTGTTAGGTATATACTAAGTGCTTAATAAACGTTTGTGGATTCAATAAGAAAAAATTAATTATTCTATCATATTTTGAGATTTTTCAGTGTATCCAGCATTAAGATGGAGGCAACTCTGAATTTTTACCCTTGGAGCAGTCATTAGGGGAAGAATGTTTGTTGTACCCAAAGATACAAGTGTAGGATTCTTTCAAACTTCTTGTTCCGAAAATATAACCTAGAAATTTTGCTACTAAAATAAACCCCTGATGTGAGCTTTCCTTCTTATAATATAGCTTTTTGTTCTGAAAGCTAAAGGCATTTGCTCTTTTTTTTTCTGAGTAGTAGGGAAGAAAATTACTCTAAATATCCTTTCATCTTCTCACTTTACCTGTCCTAGAACGGAAAAAGATAATCTCAACAACACATGGTCATCCATGATAGTTGAGTTGTTGTAGGGAAAGATACAAAAATATATTCACTGTGGCTGAAACTTTTTTCTTTGTCTAGGGACTTCCAAGGGTCAATCTGTCAGGAAGAGCATCCCTACTATGTTACCAGTGAATACTCTAAGTCATGCTCCTTTGGGAGGATTATCTTTGCCAAGGATTTTGACTGATCCCACAGAAACTTCATGACTTGTATATACAAGAGCATTCTTCTCTGTCAAATGAGTACATTTCTTAGGAAACTTATTATCTCTATCTCCAGAGAACATCATCTGACTCACTAAATGGTAAAAAGACGTTCAGTTTGATAGAACATAAAAGAGAAACAGCTGTTCCTTCCTAGAGTGAAAGCACTGAAAGTAAAAACTTAAATCTTTTGGATAAAATAAGTTTTTAAACTTACAAGTTAGGCACAGCATATAATACTCGATCAAGCCATAGAAAGATCCACAGAGATCCTGATTTAGAGAGGAGTAGAAAATAACAGTGAGAGAGGAAAAGAACCACTGTATTTGGGTTCAAGAAGCTTGGGTTCCAGTGTTATTTCTGAAATTTACTGATTTAGCACTATTTCTTAGATTCTCATCTGTAAAATGAGAATGATAATAATTATATTATCTTTTTCATAGGACTTTTGCAAAATTCAATTGAGATAATATATTTAAGTACATGGTAAAAATCATAAAGTATTTTAAAAATGATTTATATGTTGAAAAGAGCACCTTATAGTGTCACAATGCCTTAGTTAAAACTGCTTTTATTCTCTGAGTGTCAGTTTCCTTAAGGACAAAAGGGATTTCATTATCTTCACCCTTACCTACTTTATGAGTTGCTATGAGAAAACTACATAAATTTTAAAGCACTTTATAATAAGAACTATTAATAGATTAATACAATGAGACTGTCTTCTGATCAATGAAGGCTATCCTTCCAACAGTGCAGAGTGCAGTCCATCCATCCCTGATCCTGTGTGATTTTTGCCCATTTTTGCCTTCACAAATGCTCTACCTAATATGCTCAATCTCTTCCTCTAAGTCTTTTAACACTCCTTGGATATCAACTATTTATTACTCTTTTTCTTTGCTATATGACATGACTAGCTCACTTCCTTTTCTGATCATATGATTCCTTGATAATATCTTTCTATGCCACTTCTTTTAGGAAAGTCACCACTAGAATATGTTGTGGCCTACTCACAACCAATAGTGTCTTTATATTGTTTTTTTGGGTCAAGGAGAAGTTTGATTGTTCAGATGCACATAGCCTCACCTAAATACATGAGTGTTAACAAATGTCATGAGGGAGTTGAGGGGATGAGGATAGTAAGTAGTTAATTGTGGTGACTGAATGAGCCACACTGATTCAATCTTGTGATTCAATTCTGGAGCTAACTCAGTTCCCTTTCTTTTCATTTATGAGTCTAACCCAACTCCTGTCTTGTAAGAACAAATATTCAGTTATGGGAATTGAGAGAAAACCTTATTGTATTTTTTTAACTTAGCCCTCCCTACACAGCTGGGAAACTGGACCACCTTTATCTGATATTTAGAGACTTTAACTAAGGATCTGGGTTATGTTGACCAGGAACAATATGTGATCCAAAGGCTGATACAAGAAGATTTCTAACAATTATACTTTTCAAGGTGACCTGAAAACTGACCTCATTAGGACTAATCAGTTGCTTTTTTCCACGTTCCTTTGATTACTCACAGTAACTTGGGGGGTGTGGGACACCTCTTTCTCTGATTTCAGGGAATTATATCTGCTGACTCTCCCTGTCCCAGATTGGGAAGTTCCTGATCTTCCCTCAATTAGAAATCAGATTATCTGACTTTTAAGTAATTGGTCTTATTTGATTAATTGTTTTTAATGTATAATTGTTTGCCTCCCTCTATATTTGGGTTTTAGTGTCAAATCTGAGGAAAGTGACTAGTCCCAATTTGCTAGGTAATTGACATGCATTAATAAATCAAAATGCTCAGAAGTTCAGACTTTGTTTCCTCAGGCATTTCATCCTTCACCTACCACAGTCAGTTGTCACTGAAGGGGCATTGCATCAGTCAAACTGAGAACTGTTAAAGTCCTTAGCATGAAAAGGCCAAGGTTTCCCATTGCATCCTGGGCCATCTCCCGTTGTCCAGATCCATATCTGGCCACCGGATGTAGATGGCTCCAGAGGAGAAAGGGAGAGTGGTGACTTTGCACAACTCTCCACTTAAATCCAATTCGCTCCCATGTCATTGTATCACCTCCTTGATGTCATGGTAATCCTTGAGAATGAAGGACAAACAGCAAATACACTATATCAGCTTATGGTTATTCAAAGTTCCATGCAATCCCAAGTGTACTGGGCCTTCTGTCATTATCTACCATGCCCATCCAAGATCTGTGTAGTAGACTAGCTCATTGGCTGTTCATTCAATTACCTTTTAAGTTTCAAAAAAACAAAATCATTCTTTATCCATTTGGCTTTTCCATATGGATTGTTGGGTCAATAAATTCTGAGTGGTGAAGAATCTCATTTAAAAAGATCTATTCAAAATAATAATACCAATGATATGAATACCTAACCCACTATAAAGGCCACATGAAGAAAGATGCTATCTGCAGCCAGCCAGAGAAAGAGCTGCTGAGGAGAAGTTTTTATGGCATAATTTTACATATACATTTACCTATTTTTGTCTAATAGTAGCAATCTCTAGGGTATGGGGAGGAGAGAAAAAAAATTTAAAAATCAATTTACATGATAATTTTCTTGTATATTTGAAAGACATAGCAAATGGCGAATAGTAGAGTTGCAGTTTTATGTACACTCATAGAAATGCTCTTTTTATTCTATAAACTAAAAATATTAATAGTAGCAACAATAAACTCTAGGGATATTTTTGGCATAGTGTTGTTCACTAAGAGTAACATCTGAAGGACCTCCCCATCTTCAGTGGAATCTTTTTTATATTTGAACCTTACAGAGAGTTGAAAAAGAATAATTTCTGAGTGAGAAGTAAATCAGGAAAATGACAGTCAAACAGTATATTTTTCCAATATCTGGCCAGTCTAAACACTAGGATTCAAGCAGATACTTGGTTGCGCATGATCAGGTGCAGTCCCTTACCATTCAGCAGGGAGAGGTGCGATGCCAGGTAGATCTCCATGACACTGGTGAACGCATTTACTGAACCTGAATCTCATCATTTAATGCCTTATTTGATATTGGAAAGCAAATTAGCTACATATCATGTAATAACACATGATTTTAACATATATATGCAAGAAACCTTGTTGAAAGTCAGCCTTTAAGGTTAGGGTTTTCTATCTTGAAACAAAACACTGTTTTGCAAACAACACACAATAAAAGAATGAAATATTGTATTCCCTACCCATTTCTACTTCTCCATCAATTCTGTGACTGCACTTCTATAGAATACCTGAACATTCTCTTCCCATATTTTCATCAAATCTCTTTATTACATGTGTTGATCATTCATACAGAGATTTTACAGAAATGAAAATTTAGTCCTGTAAATAGTTAATATCTTTTTGATCATGTTTTCATAAAGAGACATATTTATATTCTTCTTAATAAATTCATATTTCCTTGAAAGTCAATTATTAGAAAAAATATAGATTTGTAGGGTTTTTTTTCTATATGTATTTGTTCAGTTAAGACTGGTTTTCCTGTCCTTGTCTTTTTAAACTGTTATTTCCACTTGTTTATATAGCACACCAACATCTTAGGTATTAGAATACAAAAGCACATTGTCATCCACTTTAAAAAAAATTGCCATAGTTAGAAATGCTGACAGATCTGTTCTATCTTAGTATGTTCTTTTACTTCATCTATAAATGTTTTTGGAATGTTCTTAGTTGGATAACATCTATTTTAGCTTTCTGCAGATTTACTTTCTTTTTTACCAGTTTGATATTTTCTGAAATGTTTTTAATCTTTCACCATCCTCTTATGTTTTGCAAATGGGCTTATGTTCTAAAGTTCTAGTTCCCTTGTCTCTATGGCAAGGATTTTTTTCCTAGTTGAGTGCCATTTCTAAATGCTTGGATCCTTTCTCAAGGCCACTGCTTTCAGCAGTTTAGTTTCTATATCAAATGTTATTAATATATGTTGATTACACCCCCATCCCCCTATCCATTTCCCACTATTTGGTTAACTTTGTTTGAATTGGCCAGGGTTGCCTTGTTGTACTCCTCAAAGTTTTATCTTTTCTTTTTATCCCTGCTAGGTAAATGTGGTTTATTTTGATCTATGCTTTAATGAAATGATCTGACTACATATATTGCTACCGGTGAAATGCTTCCCATGTCAATAACTCATCATAAAGATATACTCAGTTTCATTTTTTTTTGTGGTGATAATTGTAACCCACCATGTTCAGATACTTTCATCTCTCTTCTCTAAGAATATGATCAAAACAAAACAAGTCCAAAAGGTTCACAAGTCTTTGACCTCGACCATTTCATTTCCCTGAACCATATTTTCTGAACACTGTTGTCACTGGTTTCTCTGACGCTTACAATTCCATCAAAAATGCTGAATATCAGTATGCACGTTAACTTGGTTTTTTGACAACTATGTCATTTGCTTTGTAACTTTTTATCTTACAAAAGACACATTGCATATAAAGTGGAATCGTCTCAGATCTGCCCTTTTCTGTGCTTAAAATGAGTGCTGCAAGAAAGTTGGCCAAGCTTTTAATGGAACAATATTTCTTGACTGTGAGCTTCTCGAGAGCAAGAACTGCTTTTATTTATTTTTATTTCACCTTTTTGTATATCCCAAGTGCTTAGTACAATGCCTGGCAAATAAGTATCATTTATAGAATACACATACATACATACGATGAATATATATGTATATATATACACACATGCACCACATATACATACATATGTATACATACATGCAATCTGTGTGCGTGCATTTGTGTGTGTGTGTGTGTGTGTGTGTGTGTGTGTAAAGTTTCTCTAACAGTAGTAGGTCAGTTCACTGGTTTTTGGATAAGGATCTTATATTTAGAGTACCAACAGTTAAATTCATATATATGTAGACTAAAATTCATATTTATAGTCAAAAAATTATAAACATGATGTATTTTACATTTTAGGTAAGGTTATTGAGGAGGTAGAAAGAAATAATTCTGCTTAGATAATGTGAATATTTTGAAAAAAATGATTGCTTAAAAGAAATGAGTATTTTTAGTTTTCTCCTTTCTACCGTAGTGTTCCTAATACTTATCTCATGATGGTGTATTGACAATAAAAACTTAATAACTCCTTCAGATATGCTAGAATCAAAAGAGCTGGTCACCTAATAATATCAGAAAGGAAAGCAGAAAATTATGAGTCATGCAAGTTCAAAGGCACACTTTATCACTTCTGATTTTTCTAGTAGCCATAAAGTGACAGGAAATCCCTCTCAATGAGAAATAATCTACATACGGTATTTGTTTCCTTACGCAATTGAAAGTGGTACCAATATTACTTAAAATATATGATTTTTAAAATAAAACAAATAAGCAGCATCCATCAATTTAGGGAACTATCAATTGCCTGTTAAGTACGGTTTCCCAGTTCAATTATTTCTAACCTTATGTTGGTTCTTTTAAGCAGATTTAGAGAAAATACAGTTATTAGAAACTGGTGTGACCCAGTGTAGCTTGTGAACATAATGGGTTTTATGGAATTATGAACTTGAAATAGATTTTGAGAAGGCTTTTAGTCAAGTCACGATCACACCTTAACTTCCCCTGATGAATGAGCAGCCATATTATTATGAAATATCTCCAGGGAAGAAGATTCTTTAACTTTCCTCAGTAATTCATTCTATTTGAGATGTCCTTCCTGAGCCTGAATCTCTTCTGTTACAATTCGACTCTATTTTCTTTTAATTCATCTATGGTAAAGATTGAAAACGTTCATACTCAATCCTTCTAACAGCAATTTTACATGTATTTGAAGACTTATTATAACTCACCCTGTAGTCTTTCTCTTTCCCCTAAGCTAAATAACCCAATTCAGTTAAACTTTTTGAAGAGACTGAATTTTCTAACCCATTCAAATTTTTGGCACCTTGTTTTTTCTATTAACTATTTAATGTGTATGTTTAAAATGAGATATGAAGTATATTACATAGCAAAGTCACCATATTCCCATGTTAGTTACAAATATGTAATCCATAGAGGCTCAAGTTCTGTCTATGGAACATACTGGTTGGGAGATGCTGGTCAATTCATCATAACTTTCCTGTGTACCTGAAGTGTCAAGTACACAGCTTCAAACAACACCTTCTAGTGCTACCCAAATCATATTAAAAAGTAATTGGGAAATATCTGACAAAATAAATAAAAATACAATAGAACAAAGAATGCTCATACATGGTTTTCTAAGCCAATTCCCAGTTGTAGGCATCTTAACGTATATTTTTTGGCCTGTTTCTATTTGAGCTTGATACTATTGTTATGAACTAGCAACTAAGGTTGTAAGTTGCCCAGTGGTTGTTAATAAATGTACTGAGTAGAGGAAGTTTCTTATTTGGGAGTATTGAGAAGGTGATTTGGTACAGGAGAATTCAGCATAATTTCCAGCCCTCTTCCCTCTTCCCAGAATATTTTTTTTTCTCTTAGGGAAGTGACATTAAAACAAAGGCTTGGAACACAGTATCACATACCTTATATTAAATTGATGACAGTTGCTATGGACAAATTGATTTTAATGATCTGTTAGTCACAAATCATTTAATTCACAACTACTATGTGCCAGTGATTGACCAAATGCCTGGGGGATTGAAAGATAAAAAGAACAATCCCAATTTTCATGGAAATGTCATTCAAATAATGCACAAGAAGATGAATGGGAGATTGAGAAAAGAGTCTATGATTATTCTGTCAGTTCTCGGTCTTCTTCCTTTCTCAGGATGTAATCACTGCATGGTTCTATTTTAACTATATTAACCCACCAAGCCCCACTAACCCTCCTTTTCTTTGATCTCTGAATTTCTGTCTCTCTGTTGATGTTTCTCTTTCTCTATCTTTCTGCATCTCTTTGTCTTTGTCTTTCTCTCTGTCTCTGTATATCAGTCTCTCTCCATCCTTCCCTCCCTCCCTCTCACTCTATAATGTTATTGGATCAAGATAGGGAACATAACTGGACCAGTAATTTCATTGTTATGAGCATCTCTAAGTAAGGAAACTCCTACCAATACCTTCTTTAAAATTTCTAGTCTTTAAGAGTTGCCTAAAATCCTGAGAGGTTAGATATTTTATCAGGGCAACATAGCAGGTATGTCTCAGACATAGAATTTAAATCCATGTCTTTCCAGCTTCAGAAATAGCTCTCTTCACCCTACTATGCTGTGTGTCACTATTGTATTAACATGCATTTGTAAATTAGGTGACAAATTAACAAACATTTTTACATATGAGCTAAGCATCCAAAGTGGTTATTGGTCAAAGTAGCAAGCAAGTCAAGACTGCTAATAAAAAATCAGTTAAGAGGACTTGATCTATCGCTTGGGTGATAAATATATTCAGACATTGGATTGGCAACAAGTGGTCTATTTTCCAGTGAAGAGGGGGCCAGAGAACATACAGTAAACTTTCTGAAATAGATATTAATTTTCTGTGTTAAATACCATGGACATTTTGGACAGGGAATCCAAAATCTGGTCTACATGTAGACTGAATGGTCCATCTGCCATGCAAAGTTAGAAAGTTCAACATCTATTAGTCTGGCTAACTTAACAGGGAATCATCATGATAACCTCATATAAAAGCACAAGTTTGATTAGGTGGGTTGTGGACACAAGGAGCCACCATACTTCCTCTACCAACTATGCCACCAAGGACCTGGTACTAGAATAGCTGTACAACTGGGAGAAGTACCCAATGGGTAAATAAGCAGTTTCTTGATATTTAAACTTGCAAACCTAAAATTAAAAGTAATGACTCTAAACAGGCCACCACTTAACATACTATTAATAAAACTAACAATATGTGCATTTTTGGTCATAAAAATTAAGACTTTTGATGGTAAGATTCCATTTCTTGCTGATAATATTTCAATATTTTAAATTATACTTTCAGCTAACTTTTAATATTCTTCCTGTTTTATGTTGTCTGTATATCATATTACTGGTCTTAAACTTAATACATGAATGACATCTTTCAATATTGAGCTTTCAAAATAATTCAAGAGAATTCACCTAAATACTTAAGCTTTGGGAGATAAACTAAACTAAGGAGGCAATTTTGTTTTTTACAGATATTGAACATTTTCTGTAGAATGTATGATTTCTGAATCAGCTTTTATGATTTCAATTTAATTTATGCCAATGTATAATTTGAAGCATAGCCCTGAAAAAAAGTATATGTGTGATTTCTCCCACAAAATGTCAGTAATTTTTAAATCATATATAACTCTTCTTTAGGTAGTTACTCCAATACAACATTCATTGTCCTCTCAACCTTTGAATGAAAATTCTTTGCTGAACCAATACACATTATTTCAGATAGAATGACAAATACCCATTCTTTGAAGTAGAGAATATATTCTTTTCTCCTCTTGTTTAAAAAAAAAGTCTCAACTTCAGCAATTCACTCTGAAGTATTTTTTGCATGGAGAACCTTTCTTCACTTCTTGTATTCTTTTCACTTCTCTGAAAGCTTCCTACAAAGCCATAATACACAAACTTTAACATTAGAAAAAAAAAGCTGATTTTTCTGGCATCTATATTTATCCAGGACCAGTACTGATGGCAGACACTCATACTGGGCAACTAAGATTGTTGTGTTGCATAGTGTCAGTCAACCAGTCAAAGGAATGGTTTTAGAAGAGTTTTCACGAACAAATAATAAAAGGGTAAAATCCCACAAATGTACAGGGGCTTCTGAGTACCTTAGTTCAGTTTTAATCTCTAATAGCTTCAAACCCCATTAAGATTTTTGAAATATCCTGTTCAGCAGAAGCATAAAAGATTCTTGTTTTTTTTGTTTCTTTGTATTGTTTTGTTTTTGTCTGTGAAGGGGGTGTCTGATGACATACAATAGGACAGAAGACTGGAACTGCACTGAGGAGTCCAGGTTTCCAATCTCTGTCAATATCTGTGTGAGCTCAGTCACTTCATTTTTTTCTCTGTCTCTTGGTTTTTTCATCTGTAAAATGCTTTTGGAGAATGAAGAGATAAGCTCTAAAATCTCTTCCAGCTCTAAACTTCTATGGTTTTTGGTCCTTGGAGAAATAAAGAATCAACGAAAAATCCAGGGAATTGTATTGTAAACTTTTAATAAAGATCTCAGTGATTCAAGCCTGATTAATAAAAAAATGTTGCTCATTGAGGCCACACTAAGCTACGTGTTTGAACTGAAAATATTAAATGACAAAATTCTGAAAAAATCTTTCTGTACATTAATTACTAGATAGACACCCATTTTATGGTCAGGGACTCTTTATACTTTAGCCAACAGAACAGTGCTCAACTGACTGTTGAATTATTTTTGAAATAGTATTTTTGTGTTTATAAAAATTATTTATGAATCACGTAATTTTAAAATTCACTCTGATCCTTGTTTTTTTATGATGTTGGAATTATGTGTTAAAATTCATTGCAATTAACAATTATCCTACATTTTATAGCATATCATGAAACTTTGGGATAAACAAGAGTAATAATTTTAAAAGTAGTGACACATGAACCTGTTACAGTTTTATTTAAATGAATTTGTGATGAAATATCTTCACTAATTCCACTATATACACCACAACCTTATCATTCATAATTACTTCTAAACCAAACGCATATAGTGGCCCTTTCTTATACTTAACTTTTTAATACAGTCTACCCATTTCAGAATGCACTTCCATGGGCACTGTTACTTCCCCCTTTTCTCTACAGATAAAATCACTGTATTCTCCATATTGTAGAAGTACTGTAAAAGTGAATGCCCAATTACTTTACAAAATATTGTTAACAAATGGCAGCATAATGCATACAATTAGCCTGCAGAATTGTTTTAAACTCAATATAATAGTTATCTAAAGAGATTCATATTTCTTGAATTCTTTTTAATATAGTCTACCAGTCAAATGAAAATCTACTCTCCTAAACTGAAAATTGTCCCATGACAGAATTACTAATAGGAGCAGAGTCAGCAGTTTTGGATTCTATGATCGGTTATATACTACAGCTGTTACACTGGAAAACACAGTGAAGTTAGGATTTTCCCCAAAGTCACATACAAGTGTATGACATCCAGTAATTACTGGTGTAGTGCCCCTGACATATAGGGATAATCTACATAGATTTAGTGGTGTCTAATCTACTCAGTCTTCTGATTCAAAAAGGATTATTTCTATGGTCCAAAAGAAAACTTGTGAGAAGACATATCTTTTTTTCCCCAAAATGTCAAAAACTACTTCCCAAATACCATTAATTAAAAACATGCATGCATAGGCTAAAGGAATTTTGCAAATATGTAGAGAAAATAGAATTCGGTAGACAAAAGAATATGGTAGATTGGAAAGAGTGTTGCACTGGTTAGGAAAGATTGAGTTCAAATTTGACCTCTCACATTTTACTTTATTACCTTGACTAGAAAATCGTTTCAAAATCAACTCCCTTCTTTGTAAAATGGGGATAATAGTGCTTGAAATACTTATTTCATAAGATTGCTTTAATAAAATATATAGAAGCCTTCTAAGATCTTTTTAAACATTTTAAATACAACATAAGTGCCATCTATCATCATCACCATCATCGTCAATGAAGGAAGACATTCTCTAAATCTCCCCCCACTGAACCTTCATTCAACCTATGAATGCATAGTTCCAGTTAATTATGTTTAATAAGCAGCTTTCTATCTGTTTTGAAAAATATGATTTGTCTTTTGAAGTGTTTTCTTTTGGGCAACAGAAACATTACTGTTTAAACTGGAACACTGAGGAGATTAGACAGCACTAACTCCATGTAGATCATCTTTATATATTTCACAAATACAAATTTTCTTATTGTTTAGATTAGGTTTTTGAAATCATCCATAGGTCATGTGAGACATTAATGTGAAAGGGAAAGCTTAGCTTGGCTTTACTTTCAGGACAGATTTGTACAGGTTTCTGCTTTGCAATCATTCAGTTTAGCCAAGTGATTTTTGAAAAATGAGTCAAAAGAAGGAAGTCAGAGTGAGGAAATAGCCTATATTAATGTAACTACTGTACCCTCTACCTTATAGTCTTACAGAATTGATACCAGATCTGAAAGTTTTAAGTGACTTGTCCAGTGCCACTCAGGCATATTATGTTAAAGGCAGTGCTTGAATCCAAGTTGTCTTAATTCTGAGGTCAGCTTTTAATGATGTAAATGGTGCCTCTCTTAAGCTGGTGGTGGTTGCTATTAAGGGAATAGAGGAGGTAACTATTATCCATTAGGGAGAATTTTTTTTTTTGTAATGCAGAAGAATTTGTAATTAGATAATGAGGGATAGCTACATTTTTGGTTCCCTAGTAAGGAATGAATTTAAAGACATATTTTTGTCTTTGGTGTATAGAACAGAAATTAGCATTAATAAGCAAAATTAAGTGTCTAAGTGGATAAAAGGTCAGGAGTGAAGTCATCTTGAGTTCAAATTTGACCTTAGGTACTTATCAGTTCTGTGATTCTGGTCAAGTCACTTAACCCTTTTGTCTCAGTTTCATCTTCTTTAAAAGGAGTCAGAGAAATGGCAAAACGCTCTAGTACCTTTGCCAAAAAATAATCCAAACGTAAATGTGATCACAGAGAGTCAGACACAAGAGAACACAACTGAACAAAAACCACAACTACCCTCACCACAATAAAATTAATCTCTGCTTTTTTGTGAAAAGTTACAAAAAGTCCACAATAAAATTAATCTCTGCTTTTTTGTGAAAAGTTACAAAAAGTCAATAAAATGGTAAAGGTGATTGGCATTTTTTCTGATATATATTTAATTCAATACAACTTGCATCAGTTCTTAAGTGGCAGAAAATGAAGCACTCATGGGATAGTTAAGGATTTTGGACTTTGGAGTTCAGTGTTGAAGAGTACCTTTCCCTAATCCAAGAAGAGATGAGATCTGTGGTTTAGGCTAGGCTACATTATATCAAGCCATGAAATAATAACGGGAAAATTCAAAGAAACTGATGAGCAGCAAAAGTGATGGGTCATTTTAACTTGTTTATCTCCGGCTCATTTATCTCCCCACCACTATTCCTCTATGTGGAGAAAGGAAGACAGTCATAAGGTGTGGGGGATAGAAGCATGACATGAGAAAAGGCAGTGCCCAAAGTCGTTGCACTTGCCCCTTCCCAGAAGGAAGGAGGAAATGCCTTCCTCTGTTAAATTATGCTTTACAGTGCCATCTTCTGGTAAAGCAAATAAAATATATTGTCTGGTTAAATGCTGAGCTGACTTTGGGCAGTTTCCTTCATCTTACAGGATTCTCTTCCTGTAAAGAACGTATTAATCATTTTTATTTAGACTCAAGTGCTGACAGAAGTCCAAAGGGAATGTTCATTGTGAGGAAGAAGCTAACATTTGCAACAATATATTATGCAAATGTTAGATCTACGATTTAAAGTGTGGGTGACAAGGAAGTTTTCTGTTAGAAACATAAATTTTTATAAATGAAAACAAAAATGTCTTTGGTAATTTTCTTTATTTTTCATATTTCATGAAGTCTCCCTACTCTCAACATTTTCAGGAAGCTCCTCCAAACCATGTTTTAAAATAGCTGAATACATTATAAAGACAAGAAAGCATCTGGCTAATTAGAAATATATGCTATGCTGAAGCTAGGAACATCAAAATACTGGACCAAATGGACTTGTCTACGTAAAAGCCGATGAAGAAAGATACAATCCTAGGTTCTACATCATGAAAGCAGCTGCAAAACTGAAATGACACTCTGATTTTCAGAAGAAAAAATATTACAACCAGAAGATGGTACATTTAAAAAATTAAGATACACAATACCTTACAAAAAAAATACAAAGCAACATTTGGGGTAATAAGTGTAAAACAAATATCTAGAAGAGTCATTTAAAAGTCAGAAATAAGCATTCTTCCAAAGACGAATCAGAAAGGAAAGATTAGCTAAATATGATCATCATCATCATCTTCACTATTGTCAATATCATTGTTGTATAAATCTTAAATAGTTTTCATGTATCAAATGCATTACAGTGACTCATTTTCTAATAATTTCCCCCATTTTACTGGTGGTTTGTAGAACAGAGAGCATATGAAGACAATTTGGGCTAGTCATATGAATCTTCAGTGACTAGTGATATAAGCGTATATGATAGAAATGATAATGCATTTTTTGAGCTCATATAGTTGCACATTCACTTCAGTGCGACAGTGGAATGTTAAATTGTTTCCAATAGTAAGAACAAAACAATTGAATAATGACACTGATACTTTGAATATACCAACTGATAATATTAAGATAGAATGCCAGGCCTGCAGTCAGGAAGACTCATCTTCCTAAGTTCAAATACAGCCTCAGACACTTACTAGTTGAGTGACCCTGGGCAAGTCACTTTACCCTGTTTGTCATCTGTAAAATGAGTTGGAGAAGGAAATAAGCGGCAAACCACTCCAGTATCTTTGCCAAGAAAGCCCCAAATGGAGACACAAAAAAGTCAGATGTGACTGCAACGACAGAAAAAAACCAAAACCTAAAGGTATAAATAACACTGGTATATAGAGATGCAAAATAATACGTATGCTATCTTTGAAGAGTTTATAATACACTAGAGGTGGCAAAATATACAATTATATTCAATAAAACATGACACAAAGAAGACAATCAAGATAAGATACTCTAGGAAACAAATGAGAAGAGAGGGAATATTTTACAATCTGAAATAAAACGTCATCAAGTTTCTAAGTAAGTCATTAAAAATTTTCAGTGTTATTTTGTCACCAAGATTTATTGATATAAAGTAACCATTCCATTATAATGTCTTTCTCAGGAATGAAGAGACAACCTATATAGTACTCTGTAAAAGACACAAAATATCAATTGTTTCATAAACCTCATTTTTCGAGGTTTTGTTAGAACTAGAGTCTCACGGTTAAAATCTGCATTCAAAAGTCTGAGAAAGTTGATAAATCTAACATTTAAAAATCAAGTATCATTCTTTTAGCTTTGGAAGTACAAAGCAAAATTTCAGGTCATTACAAAATATACTACTTACTCTGATAAAAGTTATCTCCATCAGGCATTAACCTCTGGTCTCACAATCTTTCCAGTGTTGGAATGGTAAAAACACGCTAGAGCTAAAGTCAGAAAATCTGGATTCAAATCCTGTTTCACACTTTCAAGGTATGGCCCTGAGTGAGCCACCTATTTTGTTATTCCTAGTTTTAGCATAGCATATATTTCTAACTAGCCAGATGTTTTCTTGTCTTTATAATATATTTAGCATATTACCCTGCCTTAAGCATTAATTTAAGGTTTACTTACCTGCTACATTATGGGTAGGTTATGATCTACCTATCTACCTATCATCTATCTATCTATCTATCTATCTATCTATCTATCTATCTATCTATCTATCTATCTATCTATCTATCTATCTATCCATCCATCCATCCATCCATCCATCCATCCATCCATCCATCCATCTAGGTCAAGGAAGTTTCCACATTAAAAATTCCCTATCCAAAAGAAAGTACAGATGCTTTGCCTATTCCTATAGCATAGACTTTAAATTTAGGGCTAGAAGGGATCATAGAAGCCAACAAATTCAACCCCTCTCATTTTGTACATTGACATGTCAAGGCTCCCACTACTAATTAAGCATTTAAGATAGAATGTGAATTCTGGTTTTCTCTAATCTGAGGTCATGAACTTTACATCTTTCTAGTACAAATATTAGTAGACTGATGACTCTTATTTGTCCTTCATACTTTTGTCCTCATTATGGGCCATGGCAGAAGAAAACAATTGTTTTTACAGAATCACTGTTTTTAGACCATCTATAAATACGAACTTAAACTGCTGGCACTATAAATATAAGATCTCTGTCCAAAAAGAGAAAAAAAGAGTGAATTGATATACTACTACTGGAACTGCACTAAATAAATATTGACATTCTCATTATACATGAAACCTGAAGCTATAAAATATTTGTAGCTGTATAACATGGCTCCTAGATTCTCCTTGGAGATGTAAATAAAGCAGATAGTTTCACAGTGCTTCTGAGTGCAGTAAAAAACTTTCTATGGCCACCATCATCTTGCGTTGTAGTGCTTATAATTAGAATAAGAAAAAAATGGACTACTGTAGAGATAATTGTACTGTATATGCCTATGTACCTGCAGAGGAGTATAAAAACAAAGCTAAAGTCTGCTAAAAAGCTGATATAGATGTTGAAATTCAGCAAGTTTGAAATAGAAATGAGCACAGGAGTTGGTATTATTCAAAAATATTTTGGAAATATGGTTCAGGAGTAAGGAATGAATAAAAGCAAAGTGTTGTAGACTCCTTGGAATAGTTTAAGAATACTTTATTAGAGAAGAGAATTGAAAGTTCACATAATGACTCTAAAACAACATCACAAAAAGGAAGCTGATCATATCATAATAGCCAAAAGTGATTCACCACTGAAGTAGAAGTCACTTAAAAGCTAGTCATTTTGTGTGAATGGAGACCACTGACTTATTTATGCAAAAATCAAAATCAGTGCTATTATTAGAAGAAAGTATAAAATGGAATAAGGAAATGTGGTTACATCAGCTCTTATCTGACCTATTTAAAAAAGTTGATCCTGAAAAATGGGAAAGCAATAAAGATCAAAACATTGGTTCCGATAATCATTATTTCAAAAGAAATTATGAAAAACATAAAGCATATCTACAACAAGGGGATCACAAGAGCTCAGAAATTATCTCAGCCAGCATATATGTGTTCTCTTTACCATGTGGAGAATATTGATAAGTGGAGAAGAAAAAATGATTAAGAGTAAAAGTCCTTATTATATAGGTCAATTATGAATGATTTCTGACAGAAATGACATACAAATTGTGAAAAACATTGAAAGCAAATATGAAATAATAAAAATAATGCATTTAAACCCAACTCAGCTAGGTCATACTAACTAAATTTATAGATATAACTGGAAGGACAACACATAAACACAGAACAGAGTAAATGGTCAGAGTTTATAGAACTACATTTTGATTCTCGTGTCTCAGTATGGGATATGTAATTGATAAGATGAATGAGACCTGTGGAAGAATTCTTTCCTGAATGAAAAAAATTACAAAAGCTCTGAAGGATAAATTTCCAAGATATATCATACTATATATTATATGGTTATAAATAATCTCAATCAATCAAAATTGATAGTAATCAAAGGGCAATATAGAGAAATATTGAGGATGAATATGCTGCAGCATACTAGTATGGGAGATATGTGTTCATGGGTATACAGAGATCATTGGATATCAGTTAATAAGCATTGTAAGTGCCTATTTAGCACTAAAAAATGGGTTAGGAACCAAGGATCCAAAGACAAGAGGGAATCATTCCCTTCCCTCAAGGAGCTTATTTTTTCAGGGGTGGGTCATAACATATAGAAATACAAAATAGATACAAAGTGATGACTGGGGATGGAGGGCTACCAGTTGGGAACATCAGAAAAGGCTTCACATAGAAGGTAGTTGAGTTCTGTCTTGATCAAAACCAGTGATTATAAGAGTGTTATAATATTCCAGACACAGGTCACAATTAGGGCAAAGCATGATATATAATAAGAAGAAAGTCTGAAGGTTGTAGAGTGGGTAAAGGGAGTAATATAAAGTAAGGCTAGAAACATAAGTTGGAGTCAGGTTGAGAAGGGCTTTAAATGAATGACATATAAGAGAACTAATGTTTCTAGAGATAAGAAGTGCTACCGGAAATTATTAAGTACGGAAAGAGTTGTGCTTTTGGAAAATCTCTTTGACAGAAGTTCCTTGATGGCTGGGACCATTTCTCTTTTGTATGTCTGCACCTGGACAGATATTTGAAGTGCTACAGTGGTATGCACATATTTAATGGAGATTCCAATGCATTGGGCATGATGCAGTGGAAACTAATAGACATGAAGTCAGAGGACCTGAGGGAAATAATAACAATTAGCATTCATATAGCACTTTAAGATTCGCAAAGCAAATATACATAATATATATATATTATAAATATATATTACATATCATAAAATACATATTATAAAAACCTATTATAAATATATATTATAAATAAATATATACATATATTTTATATATATAAATATATTATGTGTAAATGTATATTACAAATATTTTGTCATTCCTTGATTGGGAGTCAGTACTATAAAATTATCCCCATTTTATAAATAAGAAAACTGAGATACAGAGAGGTTAAGTGACTGGCTCATGGTCACAAGGATAGAAATTATTTGAGGCCAAAATCAAATTTGCTACTTCCTGATTCCAAGATCAGAATTTTATATATTTCAATAGTTATTTCAAATCACATGGGAATCAGTTTTATGATCCATAAAATGTGGGGTTTTGACATAGATGACTTCCAGTGACTTTCTATTTATGGTGTGGAGAAAGATGAAAAAGCTTGAATCAGCTAAGATCCAGTGAATCAACAAGTGATTTTGTCTGCGGTAAAGTTGATTTAAAGACCATCCATCTATACTAGGTGACAGAAAATTTTATTTACATATAGGTCTATGCTTTTTTATGTTAATTGGACTTCTTAAAAGCTGCTAATATTTTAATTGATATATTAAGTCTTTAAGTTATTTGAGCTGATTATATTTTATTTTGAAAAAAATTCTTTCAAAACAGCAGATTCATATAAAGCTGCAAGATATATGTTGCCTGTCTTAACACTGATATTAATAGACATTTTTCTTTAACTGAACTGTTGGGGCATGGCAACCAGAGATAAAGACAATAGTCAACTTATCAAATACAATTTATGTCACAGAAAGGAAGCAGGATTGCCTACGTAAAAATATGAAATTACATGAAAGTGTTTATCAGAAGAGTCTGCCTTAGTAGGTGAAACCATAGCTATAAATGTAATATCTGGAAGAGAGGTATCAAACATACATTCAACCTATAATACTCTTGAGTATAACTGAAACCACATAAAAAAGAGGAAAATAGTTAATAGAATAAATAAAAATACAATAAAATAGTAACATATTTTAAGAGTCACTATATTCCTGTAGGGATCCTTATGTAGACATTAGCAGTCTCTTTTCTTTTCTATTTCTTTGACACCACTGCTATAGAAACTTATTTGAAGTTCAGAATGCCTACTCATTGTTTAATAAATGAACTCATGGAAAGATTCCTATAAAGTGAATGGTATTGAATCCTCTTTTTTGAACTGTCTTCCTTTATAAGTTAGAAATGTGATTATTTGAATAGTAAAATATTGCTGTAAGGCATTTCATTGACATATTTTAAAAGGAAAAAGACTTTTAAAATGTTCATTGTAAAAATGTGATCATACAGAAGTCAAGATTCTGTTTACATTTATAACAATAATGTATTGGTCTAAAGGAAAAAAGAGGAAGGCTAGCCTTAAAAAATAGTACAATATCTATATAGAACAATACTATAAGACCATTCTTTCTCTATGAGTGTTTCTTTCCATCAATGTGCTATTTAGTAGACTATAACACAATAGTTTACATGCAAGGCTTTTCTCATAACCTGAGTCTTTGCACTCTGTGAGTATTTCCCATTCAGAAATCAATAGGTTAATGTGGGTTCATTGAAGGAAGGGGCAAGGGCTTAAAAATTCAACAACAAATATAGAGTATAATTACTAAAATAGATACAACAATGAATGAGGTTAATTAGAGGAGCAAATAACTGTAGACTTAAAATCAGCAATAAAATAAATCAGTTTTCACCTAATGCCATTATGTCATCTGGCAAAAAAAAAAAACACTTCAATAAACCTTTGTCTTTGAATTAACTGGTTTTATAGTTTAATGCTGACTTACAATTAACTTATGTAAGGAAACCTCAGGTAATCACCATTTTCTCAGTTTAACCCAAGCTCCCCATTTCAGGTACCATTATAAACACTATGCATAACTTCCCATTTTAATCCCTATAATTAATTTTTTAATGTTGCTTTTAGCAGTCAGAAATGGAAATCCATGGTGAGAAATAGAAATCGTTTACATTAAAGAACCATTTGTGGAATTGAATTCATACCATATAAAGTAATGAAAGGTTAATTGCATTCCTTAGGTATATATCATGGGGCAAATTGAATCCTGTGGTTTTTAAAAGAAGATTTACTTAGTTTTCTCCTAAGAACTGTATTAATAGGGAGGGAAAACCAGACTATGAGAAAATAACAATTTTGACAAAAAACCCTTTTTCAAATGAAAAATTATTCATAAAATTAATAAAAAAACAGCTATTGTATGCAGTTATTAGAGTTTTGTATTCCCCATTTCTCTAGAGAGATGAGATTTTCAGGAAAAATTAAGCTAAAGTTGTACCATCACACATTTCAAATACATCAAAATGTGAATAACATTTTACTGTATGTTACACTAACCTTTTCTAAAAGAAGCAATAAAATTTTATGAAAAAGTCTTCTGATAACCTCAAGATGGCACATCTCATAAATTGCATGAATGGTGAAAATATTTCAATATTGTTTTCAAGATGACTGAGGTTGGGGGTGGGTGAAAATTCTGCCTAAATTACCATTCTGATATCTCCTCATAGGGGATTCATATGTGTGTACATGTATGTATATATTCACACATGCACATATATGACTATGTATATATGCAAACATATACATACATACATGTGTATGTGTGCATTTCTAGCCAACCATATCTTTTAGTGGTAGATCCTATGCAATTAGAAAAGTTTTGAATAAGAGCCCATAAATGAACTATGTCTGAACTATGAAATCAACCTTAGCTAGATCAGATATCTTTTCAATACAGCATTTTATATGAGATCATCTTTTTGGTCACAGCAATTTAGGAAGAACTACTTGTTCAGAAATGAAGGGACTGTAATATATGAAACTGGGAGAGGTATTTAAATTGATGGACCATTTCACATTTTGATAGAAAAGCATATGAATTTATTAATTACCAAATATAATGGCCTTTTCTCAATCCTCCTTTTCCTTGACCGCTCTGCAACCTTTGAAACCACCAATTACCTTCTCCTTGACAATCTCTTCTCTCTAGGCTGTTGTGATATTGCACTCTCCTCCTTCTTATCTAGCTACTCCTTTTCAGTCTCCTTTGTTGGATATTTCCAGGTCTCTTGTAGTAATTGTGAATGTCTCCAAGGAGTCTGTTTTAGGACCTTCTCATCTTCATCTGTATAATGTCATCTGGAGATTTCATCAGCTCTCATGGATTTTAATAGCACTTCTATGCAGACAAGTCTGATATCTATTTATGTGTCCCTAATGTCCCTGAGCTCCAGTCTTGCATTTCCAACTGTATATTGGACATCTTGAACTGGACATCTTAGAAATATCTTAAATTCAAAATATCTAAATCTGAATTCACTATTTTTGATCCAAAATGTTCACCTTTTCTAATTTTTCTGTTGAATTCTAGGGCTCTACCATCCTCCCAAATCATCCTCCCAACCAGCCTCCCAACAATCCTCCCAAACCATCCTCCCAAACCATTCTCCCAAACCATCCTCCCAACCACCCAGGTTCACAACATAAATATCATTCCCTACTCTTCATTCTTTCTCATTTCCCATATCCAGTCTTGTGGAACATCTCTCCATATGCCCTCTTCACTCATCTAGCATTGAGAGCAATCAAAGCAGTATTCCTAAAATTCCCTTTTGACCCCTATTCAATGAACTCCAGTGACTCCCTATTACATCAGGGATCAAATATAAAATCATCTGCTTGACATTTTTGGTAAATACTATATTTTTCCCAATTCCATGTAAAGATAGCTTGCACTACTCATTTTTAAAATAAAATTTTGAGTTCAAAATTTTTCTCCCTCCCCATTTCCTCCCTTCCTCCTCAATATAGAAAGAAATTTGATATGTTATACATGTTCAATCATACTTCCACATAGTCATTTTGTGAAAGAAGAAACAAAACAAAAGGAGAAAACATGAAAAAAGTGAACACAGTATGCTTCTATCTGCATTCAGATTCCATAGTTCTTTCTCTGGATGTGGGTAACATTTTCTGTCATGAGTCTTTTGGAAATATTTTGGATCATTATATTGTTGAGAAGAGTGATAAAGCCTTTAACCCAGCTCCCTTCCTACTTTTCCAGTCTTTTTATACCTTTTCCACAATCAAATAACACCGGTGTTTTTGTGGTTCTTCGCACAAAACACTACCTTTGAACTTATTGTTTTAATTGGTTGTCCCTGCACGCCTGGAATATTCTCCCTTCTCATCTCTACCTTCTATGTTCCCTGACTTTCTTCAAGATTCAATCAATAAAACAAACAATCTATTAAGTGCTTACTGTGCATCAGGCACTGGGATAAGTGTCGGGGAGAGGAAAAGCAAAAGAAAGGTAAAAATAGTTACTGGTCTGAAGAACATTGGTCTAATGGAGAAGACAACAGGCAAATAACTACGCACAAATAAAATATGTGTATATATTACACACACATACATATATAGAGATGTATACACAGACATATGTATGTGTATATACAGTTATATATTGACTCGTTTATTCATATGAAAAATTGGAAATAATCACAGCTATTAAGGCTAAGAAGGACTAGGAAATATTTTTTTTTCAAATGGTGTGGACTTACGATGTCCTAAAACATCCACTTTGAGAGTCTCATCTTACATCCCACCTTCTACAAGGAGACTTTCATGGTCCCCCCTCAATGCTATTAAATTTATCTACAAGTAATCCTGTATATGTCTTATTTGCATATGCTGCATGATGAAGACTCAAAACTTCATTATTATTGAGATTTAACAACAGACATTTCAGGATGAAATAAAAGCTTCTCAAGTATGGGAATCTGTCTTTGATGCCACCACAGAGGAAGATTTGCGGGAATCCATATTAGCTATTATTCTTTATCCTGATCTCCAAAAAGTAAGGACAAAAATGAACCTCTTGAACTTTATTTTACTACTTGTCATTTTAATTGACAATTAGAAATTTTAGAGGTGGAAGAGCCTTACAGACATCTAATACGCATCTTTCACTTTACATGTGAGGAAACTGGCAGTCTTAGATGTGGAACAATTTTTTCTAAGTTTCATTGCAAGTTAGTTCAAGAGTCTCCATCTTGCAGACTAGCGTATGGCGATTCAATTTGACATTCTCTCACAGAGTAATTTTATCTCCTGTGCCTACAATGTGCTATCTCCTGACCTTGACTTCCTAGAATCACTAGCTTCCTCTAGAGCTTTCTTAAAAGGTCACTTCATGACGTTTTCTTATATCTCTCTCAGCTGCAAATGCCCCTTTAAATAACATTATTTACCAGATATGGGGATGGCATATGTATACACACCTTTTATACACACACGCATGCACACACACACACACACATATCTGCTTATGTGTATAGATGCTGTCTCCCAATACAACTCCCTAAAGGAGGAAAATATCCTTTTTTTTCTTTTACTTTTTTGTCTTTGTGAGTTTAAATTCCTAGCACAATTTGGCAAATTTGGCAAATCACAGAAGTTTCATAAATGTTTGTTGATTGGTCAATGCAGGCAAAGACGTTCATCATGGAAAATGGAAGTTCCTACTTTCTTCTATATTGACTTAAGTTCTGTATTGACCAAAGTGATGATGATAACAAGTTGTCTAGTTAGATAAGGCAATATAAGCACTACATGTTGATTTATTGACTTTTTATTTCAAGACATTTCAACGGGAAATATTCTAGCCATGAGGGAAATAATTCTGCTGATAATCATGACTCATAATGACAGTGTAATTTTTTGTATAATTAAAATAGACAGCAGTATAAGAGCTTCTCAGAAAACATACTAATACAATGAAAGAAATGAAATTAATTTTGAACACAAGGATTTTTAGAGATTTTCTCATTTTTTTTCCAGTTTTATTTTCTATCTGTCCATCAAACTGCAGGATCTATGTGAGGTGAGATGAACAGACTTCCTGGATCATGCTTCATTATTATAGAGATTCAGCAACATCAGGCTGCACCTATTATATACAGCATATAACCAAAACAGCCAAGAAGTGAAACTTTATACCTTTAGAAAATTGGCAGAAATGATAAAAAAATGAAATTAATACTGGATATGTTATGGGACTATAGAATAAGTACACCAGTATACTCTTGGTTGAGGGATGAATTGGTCCATCCATTCTGGAATGCAATTTAAAATTTTGCTAAAGAAGTGGCTAAATTTGTGTGTATGTTTTGACCTAGAGATCTCACAACTGTATACAGACCCTAACGAGATCTAAGGTAGAAAGAAGTCCCCATATATACCAAAAATATTTATAGAATCATGCGTTGTGCAAAGAAATGGAAGGAAAGAAGACAGCAATTTCTTGGATAAGTACAGTAAGAAGAACAGAGAAAAGCAAACAAGGAAAACAGTTAAATACTTTCCAGACCAGAAAACAATATACAGAATGATGACAACACTAAGTAAAAAGAACAACAATAAGAAAAGTATGGAATCTAAATACTATGTAATTATAATAGCCAAGTCCGTCTCCCCAAATAGATGAAAAAATGTAGCTCCCTCCCTTCTTCGTAGAGGTGGAAGCTATAATTGTGGAATAATGCATATAATTTTGGTTTCAATTGACATTTTGGTACATAAATATTAATGTTTTTAAACATTTAATATAAATCTGCTTAAAATAGTTTTTTTTTTCTTTGGTTACTCCTCTACCATTTTTTTTTCTTTTTCTAATTAGTTTGTTTAGAATCCCTATTTCACATTCTTTTAATGTGAGTACCTTATATTTAGTAATGACCATGTCCCATATTAAATAAAGAACTTGTCTCAAAACCAGAATTACTTGGGTTCCAATCCTGTCCCTTGCACATATAAGTTGTGTAACGCTATGTAAGATACTCAAGTTTTTAGTTCTCTAGGCAATACTCACTTTATGACTTGTAAGGTGCAGAGAAGATAGTGAACTTCATTGATAGAGAGAGTTTATTCCCACAACTGAATTGCAGGTCCAGTCCTTATCCTCATCTTTTATATGTAATCATGCAATTTTATTACATTTTTATTTTTGAAGGCAAATGATGAAGTATAGTTGGTTCTAATAAATTCTTTTTTCATTTCTTCTGTGTTGTGAATACATAATCTCATTATTTTAACCATATTTCTTTGGGGGAATCAGGACAGGTAAAGATTTCTCATAAGGTACAGTTATTGATCTTTTCAAATGTAAATTAAATAAATGAGCAGTTTCTTATTTTTCTTTCCTTGTAATCCCAATGACTAGTACAGTACTTAGAGTATTGCAGATATTTAATAAATGTTTGACGGCTGCTTTAGCAGTATCCCAAACATTACCGTATGTTATCTCACTGTTATTCCTCTTCCACATAATTGTTTCTATGATTCATTCTTTAACTCATTCACTAATAAGAATATAATTTTAAGTATTTGTTTATATCTGTATCATATGTTGCAAACTCCCATATAAATTAAAATTTCATTATGTTATGGCAAATAACAAACATATTTATTTTTTCTGTCTTTTTAACTCATTTTTAAAGTTATATAATACACTTTTTTCTTTAGAAAAATATTATGTGGGCCCGACAAATTTTTATTATTTAATGATTCCATTCAGAAAACACCCTTTCTTTTTCACCCAACACGACTAAAATTTCTTGAGTTCTAAATATTCTTTTTTATCTTTTTTTTTTATCTATTCCTAAGAGACAGACATTACCAACTCCTACAGTGAGTAGGTTGCTGTCTCTTTATAATTGGGTTAACTTTTCCTTTGTAAATTTAGTTGTAATAAATTTGTATGCTAGTGAATACTTAAATGCATCTACAATTGAATCAAGAACTGCCTCCAAAAATTTAGATTACAACTTATATATGTCTGCCTATCTTATGTGATTCTTGTTCATGTATTCCCTTGATTTTGTCACAGGCATCACCCGATGTAGTAAAGTACTTCTTTATTTTTGCTAATAATGAGAGAGTATCAAAGGAAAGTTCTGTTACTCTAGAGCTATCATACTTCTATCTTGCCACATGATACATCTGGTTAAGTAACAGTCTTTAATGATGCACTTTTCCTGGCTATATCATCCCTTTTTTCTTTATTCCCTCTCTCTGCTTCAGTAAGGGATTTGGTTACTTGAGTATCAAATTTTCATTGGGAGACTGCCATTCAAATTACCCACTAGATATCTATTAATTCTACACTCCCGGACAAGTCACTTAATGCATTTGAACTCAACTTTAAAGTGGCATAAGTAATCACAATTACTTCAGGGGTACTGTGAGGATCAAATGAGAAAATATTTTAAAAATGAACAAATCTTAATGTACTTTATATCAGCTATTTTAATTATTGTTATCCTCTTTCTCTACTACTGAATTTATATGACTTACACCATTCACATTCTCCCTAACCCCAACCTCCACGCCTCACTTTGGAAATATCAGTTTATGAAGGAAACAATGTTGAACTGAAGCGATATCCATGGTGTGCATCCCTATATATCTGGAGTCCAAAAGTCCAAAATTAGTCCATGATCAATAATGGTTAAGGTCAGACCAATTCATCTTTGAATTTATATCCTTCCCACAACCCTATGTGTTATGTTCCCTAGAGAACTATACATCATTCTTAGAGTGGTATGAACCTTGCTTGGAGAAAGTCATCTCCTGTATGTTTGTGTCCATGATCCCTGTCTCCTCCCACAGACAGAGAAAAAGCTCCCACCTTTTATGGCAACCTCCTTTAATGGCAATTTTTATTTCTCCATCAGGGCTAAAGTGTCCATTCTAATTTTCCACTTCCCAGTCCCTCCCCCACACTGCTTTTATCTTATTTTTAAATTACTCCCCATACTTTCAAAAAGCTAAATAAACATCATTATTCTATTCACCTCTGACTGGGGATAAATCTGTAGATTTCTTTTGTTTCTTGTGTCTGCTCTTCCCACTGCATTGATTTCTCACAGTGTTATTCTCACAAGGACTGATTCATTTAAAGGGCAGTCTATAAGTTAGTCCACAGAATAACTAATTCAGCTGTTCTCTCTCTTCTCTTGATGCCTTACAATCCTTTTAAATCATTTAATCTCATTGTGTTTTTATTTCTTTTTAACTTATCCCTCAATGGAAGATCTTTTTTAAAAAAATAAACAGCCTATTAATATGGGAAAATAAATTTCTTCATTGTATATTCTGTTTTAAATTAAATTTTATTTCAAAAATTGACATATAGTTATCTTCTTAATTTATTACCCACTCCTGACCTTGGTGGGGCAAAAGATCTTTATAACAAATATGTATAATCAAACAAAACATGTTTTCATGATCAATATGTCCAAAAATGTGTCTCATTTTAGAACATCTCTTTTCTTTCAGAAGGTGGAAAGCATTTTTCACCATAAGTTCTATGAAATCATGGTTGGTCATTGAATTGATGAGAGTTCTTGGTTCTTTGGAAGTTGCTAATTTTACAGTATTGTCATTATATTCTATTTTTTCTCTTGCTTGAGTTCACTTTCCTCTGTATGAATCCCTATAAGTCTTCCAAGTTTCTGCCTTTCATCATTTCTTAAGCCACAATAGTATTCTATTATATTTATTTTCTATACTTTGTTCATTCTGTAATTGATAGATAATCCCTTAGTTTCCATTTTTTTGATAGGAAGAAAAAAATCCCCCTAAGAAAATATTTGGTACATATGGAAGATGTTCTTCTTTAAAAAAAAATCTTAGGGGTTACAGGCCTAGTTGTGGTATCACTGAGTCAAAGGATATACACATAATACACATAATATATATATATGCATACATATATATACACACACATATACATACATACATATACATATATATACATATGTTTAATGTATATACATATATATGTATGTATGTATGTATGTGTGTGCACAGTTCAAAATTTCTTTTTCAAAACCGATCACTTCATAGGTCCATCAATAGTTTCCCCACAGCTCTTTCAATTATTATTTTTAGCTTTGCCAATATAAGTATGAGTTGTCATCTCAGATACAATGGGTTTGAGTTGTAGTCTTTTTTAATTTATAATAAATAATGTAATTAATTATAATATTAAATAATTTAATATCTATTAATTTATATTAAATTTTTAATAAAAGAAATATATTTAATATGAATATTTAATTGATATTTCTCAAATAATTAGTACTTTACAGTATTTTTAATATGGCTATAGATAACTTGCATTTCTTTTTTCGAGAACTGCCTGTTCATATCCTTTGACTATTTATCAGTTAAAGAATGGTTTCTTTTTATGAATTTGAGTCAATTTCTCTTTTACCTTGGAAATAACACCTTTATAAGAGAAATTCACTATAGAGGCTTCCCTCCAGTTCACTATTTCCTTTCTAATCTCTTGTAGATGAACTTTATTTGTATCAAACTTTGTAATTTTATATAATCAAAATTTTTCATTGAATACTCTGATCTCTCTAAACCTTGCTTGATTCTTAAATTTAACTTTTCTTCTCTTCATAGATCCCAAAGGTAATTTCTGTCTTTCTCTTCTTATTTATTTATGATGTGGACTTTATATCTAGTCATGTGTCTATTTAGAGTTTATCCTAGTATTTAGTGTGAGGTTTTGGTTTAAACCTAATTTCTATCAACAACTTTTCAGTTTTTCCAAATAATAAGCCTCACCACAGGTGTAGATTCAATGTCTTTTCTTGATAATTGCACTTTTTAATTTTCTCATATTTCTCATTACTTTCAGTGAAAATCTGATCATTGCTGTCTTTTGTTACTGCTGCATATTTATTTTTAAAAAATTTTGCAGAAGTTTCACTTGTTGAAGAAACATCACTTTTTTATCCCCTTGGTGTTTAAGATCATTTTTGCTGAATATGATGACTACATATTCTGGCTGACTATGATTTTTCTTTTCCAATAGAAATATTTGCTTGCTATCTGTTATCTGCTTTTTAAAATTTCTGCTTGTTAATCTTAGATTAAGAATATTCAGTATCTCTGCCCTATATTTTTTAGTCTCAAAATATTTTTGTCTTCCAAAAAATCTGGTCTTAATTGGAACTTCCAGTAAATTGTTTTATTGTTAATTAGCTAAAGGGAAGGCACCAGAAGATAAAGATGCCTTTCAAGAACAAGAATCCTTTCCATTACTTCCAAGTATCACACATGCTATGTAATATTGCCCTTTTGAGATTACATTTTTTCCTAAGGAGCATCAGATTGGTGAAAATTTGAGGACAATTAGATGTAATTATGATTCCATCAAAGGCTTGTGCATTGAAGTTATTCAAATAGATAGTAGGTAGAGTGGACAGAGAGCTGACTTTGGAGTCAGGAAGACCTAAATCAAAGTCGTGTCCCTGATAATATCAAGTATGTGACAGGGGCAAATCCCTTAACTTCTCGGTTCCAGAGGCAATTCACCAAAACCTTAAGTGCAAGGGATCTATCACTCTGCATTGGTAAAGAGAATTACCCCACCAATAATTCTCTAGACTGACAAAATCACAGGCCTGGGCCAAAAATTCAGCATTGTAAGAAGTTACTTTGACTGTATAGGGTCATTGCTATAAAATATTTAGGAAATTAGGGGAAATACTATTTACATACAAATGTAAATGGAAAGTATTTAACAAAGTAAATAAAAATGCAGTAAAACATAAAAAGCATACAGCTGAGGAGAGTCAGTTGAAAGAGGAAAGTGTGTGAGAGAAGAAAAAGTTTGACTATAAGTCACTTTGTTAAAGTTCTGAAGAAAAACTTATCATAGGATTGTATATTAAGATCTGGAAAAGCTCCAAATAGCTACATATTTGAAAAGGAACATTTCAAGGTTAATCAAGTCTATTCCCTCCCACCCCTGAACTTTGCAGATGAGGAGATAGGAGTCTCACCCAAGATCACATGGCTATTAAGGATCTGTGTTGGGATTTGATCCTTTATATTTATGTCTTAGGTGCACTTGTATGATCTTCCAAGATATTACTCAAGATCATGATGATATGAAGCTAACCAGCCCCATCAATAAAAGGAAAAACTTTTCTGAAATGAAAGCAGATGACAAATTCAGGTTTATTAGGAACTGGAGATAATTATACTTGGCTATTCATTTGCAAAGAAAACAGAATATTACTGGGCATATATATTCATTTCCAAGAAAGATGAAGGAAGTAGTTGGCCTATTTCTTTTTAGTGAGTAAAAACAACCCATTTTTTTGTGTCTCATTTTGACAAATAATTTTTTTTGATCTAATTCAATCAGATCATCCTGGATTCTGAGTCAGTTTGAAATGAGGACAGAGATTCTGTGATGTCTCTAGAGACAGCATGGAATATGATAACATATTTCAAAAAAATGAGGACTGAAACAGGTTCCTTTCATTGAACAAAATTGGGGTGGCAAACTATGTACACGTTCATTTTGCAACAGTTATATAAAATATACATTCAGAATAATATTCCATCTCAAAGTTTTTTATGTATACAAGGCCTTATGAGGGCATGTTTTCTTTTACACTTTTGTCAATGGCAACTAAAGTTCTTATTCTTAAGTCTCCTGAAATGGAACTGAATCATGTCACCAAAATAACACTTCTGTTGATCAAAATAGAGTTGGAAACTCATAGAAAGACAAACTGTTCAGAAAATGAGATGGAGACTGTTAGGAAATAAAAACACATTAATCTTGGTGTTACTCAAAATAAAGACACATGACCCCAGTGCTTCTGTTGGGAAACAGGAATCCCAGACTTTAATATGGAACTACTGAGAGCTAAGTGAACCTAATACACTAAATACAGATTTAAAAAAATAGTAATTTTCTATCTTTTTCAGAAATATAAAATGCAGTAAGTATGGCAGGGAAAACAACTTCAGAGTTACTAACACAACCCCATTGACACACCAAGATTCTGCTGGGTTCTTTCAATTGTGATCTTTCACAACAGATACCAGTGGTCAAGAAATAAAAATATAATCATTTCCAATATTAGTCATGGAACACAAAGAATAAAGCTGATGATGACTACCCTTTGCAAAGATCAAATTTCTCCTTTTTTTAAAACACATTTCCTAATATTTCTCTCTCCTTTCCCCTTCCAAAGATGGAAACTTCTTCAAAACTAACCAACACATTAAAAAACTGACATTCCCAATAATAATTGTAGCATACTCACAGTGCAAACACCCTGCAAAGAAAGAAGGCATTTTTTCATTTCTCTTTTTTTGAGCCTAACATGATCATTATGATTTCGGAATTTTAGTTTCCATTCCTTTTATATAATCCTAATCATTATGTCAATTTATTTCATAGGCTTTGCTTACTTCACTGTGAATTACTTCCTGTTGGGGGTGTAAGCTCAGTTCCATGTGGACAGTCTCGGGCAGGTAAAGGTGAGGACTTCTAAACCTTAGAGTTCTCATGAGGCCCCCCAGGGAACAGCAGGGAATTGAGGTGTGAGACCGAGCTATCTCGTGCATTTCCACCTCTTCCCGTGGGAAAAGTGCTGGGAGAGAGCATCCCCGCCCTCGAGATTGGCCCGGGTCTGAGCACACCTATTGTTATCTAACAGGCATGGTATTCAGGTGCAAACTATGCGGCAGGAGAGCTTAAGTAGAGTCAGGAAAGCCTGAAGGCCCTCTTAGCGCTGAGGGGCCCTTAGAGGACAGAAGGCCCCTCTTCCTCTTTCCTCTCTTCGCTCTTCCCTCTCCCCTCTCTCCCCCTCTTCCATTCTCCCATTCTCCCACTTCCAATCTCTTACTGTAAGATCTTTGCCTCCTTGGGAGATTCCTCGCTCCCCAGGAAGAGTTCCCCCTGCACATGTAACCAAGACCCTGAATAAAGCCTAACCCTTGTTTGACTCTGGAAAGTCTCTTCTCTCATACGTTTATCCGGTTTGGCCAGCAGAAGACCTGCGATAGGTAAGGTAAGACTCGGGTAGCCCTCAGGCCTCTAGGCCTGGCAACTTCCTAAAGGTCTTTCTCTGGATTCTTCATATTCATTGTATTTTGCTGCATAGGAATACTCTATTACATTTGTGTACTTCATTGTTTTTAGCCATTCCTCTTCTGATGGGCATATTCTGGCTTCATGTTCTTTGATATTACAAAAATGATGCTAAAAATATTCTGATGTATGAGGGGCCTTTCTTTCTTTCTACTGATCTCTTTGACCTATGTGCCTAGCAATGCAATCTGTGTGTCAAATCTGTGTGGACATTTAAGTCGCCTTTTCTACATAGTTCCAAAATATCTTACGGAACATACCAATACCCTGTTCCAGAAAAAGTGCATTAATGCACCTATCTTCCTGCAACTCATCCAGTATTATCATTTTTTTGATCTTTGTCAATTTGCTAGAGTGAGGCAAAACCTCAGAATTGTTATAATTTTTAACTATCTTACTATGAATGATTTGGAAAGTTTTTATAATATGGCTATTAAAATAAAAACCACTCATTCATATCTTTTTGCCAATTATCCATTGAATAATGGCTATTAATTTTTCCATATTTGTGTTAATTCCTCATATATCCAAGTTCATATGCTCAATGTTATTTGATTTTAATGTATCACAGAAAGTCACATTATTAATTTGTTAGTAATATCTCTACATAACACGTTAAAATAATTAAATGATTGAGTATAATGACACAATTGCTTGGCTTATTTCATTCAAGGAAGTTGTGTATTTGTGTGTGGGGTGTGTGTGTGTGTGTGTGTGTGTGTGTGTGTGTGTGTGTGTGGTATGTTTTAGCTAAATATTGGAACTAACCCTTTTTGATAAACAAGTGCAATTTTTTGCGTAATTAGTAAATAGATTTTTTTCCATCTTTGACCACATCTTTAGGACATCTGCTATCTAGAAAGGAATATAGACATTAAGCCTAAAGCCTAATTTCCACAATGCTAAAGGTCTGTATATTCAGAATATTCAGGCAACTTTGATTTGGACATACTAAAATTAATATTTTGTTCTCATCTTAATATTTGGGAATATTCATCCAAATATTCTGTCTAATTAATATGCATCCTCTAATAATATTAAGTTAATTATGTGGAAATTTATTACTCTTTTCTGAATATTGTTCTTACTGATACATTTAAGATTGAAGAAAAATCATAAGTGTATGTATTTAAAGATTATAAATTACAATATGCTTATAAGATTCATTATTTCAAATTACATAGTGAATGACATTTTAGAAATTCTAGTCAACTTTCTTTCAATTGTCAATGTACATTACAAATGCAATAAGAGTTTGAGAACTAAGCGACATTCTAAGAATTTATAGTTTTGAGAGAGAAGCACTCCTTGATAGCTCTGATGGCATTATGACTAGCATGATCTTTGAGCCAGAAGGGTGACTAGAGTTATATAAAAGATTTTTTACAGGACCACATAGAGCGTATAAGAGAACAAATAGGAAAGAAGGGACAGTTAGATATCCCCTGGATAAAAACTGCAAATCTGTTTTCCTAAACTGGAAAACATTGTTGGTACAGGGGCAGATCAACAAAAGAAATTGAACAGAGAACTGAAAATAGATCTGAGAAGACTGACAGGGTCAGTCTCCATAGCCATTTTAGAAAAGTCGTTAGGATTCAGCCTGAAGCAATTGGCCATATTTAATATTCCAGGAATTATGGAAGGCTCCTTCCTCCATCCTCAAGTCTATTTTCTCCCAACATTTACACCATGTTCCTATCCAATAATAGACATCATAATATGCTCTCTGATGAATTATTCTACTTAAACATTACTTGTATTCCGATCTTGCCTCAAATAGAGAATAACTAAGAATTAGCTGGAGATATATAAATTTAAATAAGACCAGGGAGTCAACCTCTATACCAAATGTTAAGAATTTTCATAATTGGCTAGTCAGGGATAGGATACTGGGTTTGGAGTCAGGAAGGCTTGAGTTCAAATCTGGTTTCAGTCCCTTACTAGCTATGTGACCCTAAGAAAATTACGTAACCTGTGTCTGCCTCAATTCCATCACCTTTAAAATGGGAATAATAATAGCATTTACCTCCCAGTTTGTTATGCTTCTCTTTCCACCTTATCAAAACTCAGCCAAATAACCTGAAAAGTCACAATTCCTGCATGGCATGGAATAGGTCCCCTTTAAATAATTGAGTACTACCTATCCATCCATCCATCCATCCATCTATCTATCTATCATCTATCTATCTATCATCTATCTATCTATATCTATCAGTTGAGTAGTCCTTTCACCTTTCTACTTGTAAAAATTTAGGGCAATATATTGTGTTTACTCACATATTCTAGAAAGGTAAAATTGCTTAAATGTCTCCACTGTGATATATAAACTACCTAACCTGAAATAACTCACCTGTCAATTCCTTAGAACAATTTTTGAGACCCTCTTACTTCCTGCAGTTCTATTTCCTGATAGTGATCAAGTAGTTACTAACGTGTCTGAAGCTTTGTCTGGCAACATGACACCAGACTACATTAGCTTAATCAATCACAATCTCCTATTTAACAAGCCTAAGCAAATATATAGAACAATTTTTCTCCAGTTGCACATTACCAATATAGTTTATGTAAATGATCAAAGAAAACAACAATTACAGCATTTAAGTTAAATGAACAAATTTATTGCATTTCTATACAGATCAGAAAGTATTGTTTTGCATGATACAAAGAAAAGGCAATTTGCTCTTCAAACTTCATAAGAAAGGCACTCATAAAACACCTAATTGCTATAAGAGCCAAAGATGTTCCTATTATTCAACAGTAAAAAGCGTTCCTTGTTTAAAAAAAAAATATCCCAATAGGTGTCACCTTACTATTTAAACCAAACTAGAAATAAAGACTAGAGCCACAATTATGATTATTAGTCATTGTGGAATAATGAGAGTTGATGGTCAGAAGAATACCTATCTAGTCCTAGTTTCTTCCTTATATAACTCTGAAAACATTCAAATTTCCTTTTGAATAATAACATTTTATAATTTTAAAGCTGAAAGGACCTTGAGAAATTACTTTGTCTAACCCCTTTCCTTTCTAGATGAGTTAAGTTACCTGTCTGAAGTCACCCAACTCACTACCTTGCCACCACAGTAAAAGCGCTAAGAGTTCTGATCTTATGGTTCTTAGCTGAATATTCTTTTATCTACACCAGTAATTAACAAAATTACTGTTTTCAGGAGACTTTCCTTATGTAAGGCTACTAAAGAGGTTTTGTTTTTAATTTGTGTTATACATATATGCATATATACTTATACATATATAGGTATTATTCTATTAGAAATTAAAACATCTTAGTTTTTATTATGAAAATCATTTTGAGCTGATGAATGCCCCAAACATTTGTCTGGAACCCATGGGGATCCTCAGAGCATGCTTCAAAAACTACTACTTTGCACATGTTTAAACAGCTTTTTGTCTCAGTTTCCCTGTCAGCAAAATGAGGTGGTTGAACAAGATCATATCTGTAGCCTCTTCCAACTCTAAATATTTGAAAATAGAGCACAGAATTTATTTTTTTCTATGACCTTACTAGAGTTATTTTCCTTTCACTTCAGAGGAAGACCCTGAAGATAATGGCCAAGAAAAAAACATCAAAATTCCCAACCCTTTCATTAAACTCAAAAAACCCCCCAAAATCCAAACAAACCCCATAGAAGGCAGTGCTGTAGCTACATAAACTAGCTACAAGGCCATGAACTAGAGCTCTCAAGGGTGGCCATTAAACACGTGATTTCACTGGCCTAAAATATATTTTCTTCCTCATTTCATCAACTTATTTATATCAGTTCCATGATGGAATATTTAACAGGTCAATTTTTTTTCTAATAAAATTTCCTGATTAGTCCTTCCCCACATGACAATTTTTTGCTTTTTATTGATTTCCTCAGTACTCAAGCATTCTGTTGATATTATCATATATGAATGTGAATATATAACAATATATACAAACATTTATGTTTACATATACATATATATGTACATACACAATACATATCTGTACGTATGCTTCTTTGGGACATACATGTGTAGGCATGTGTGCTGTGCATATATTGGCACAAATACATATATATGCATACACAAATATGTTTCCAATTACTGTTTTATTAGTGAGTAAAATGAAGAGGTTAGATAATAGGATTATCTCTAAGTGCATAGTTTCATAGATCCAGAGCTGAAAAGTACTTCAGTTACCATCAAGGGTGGGGAACTTATGGCCTTGAGGCCACGTGTGGCCTTCAGGTCCTTAGGTGAGTCTTTTTGACTGAGTCCGAGTTTTATAGGACAAATCTTTTTATTAAATTAAGTCTGAATTCAGTCAAGGGGCTGCATTTGAGGACCTAGAAGGCCTCGTGTGGCCTGGAGGTCACAGGTTTCCCACCCCCTTATATCTTTCTATTTACAAATGTGGAAAATGAGGCGCAGGAAGATGAAGAGAATTACCCAAAGTAGTGAAAAAAAAGTGAGGTAAGATATTTTATTTCTTTCTTATTTGCATTTTATAGCACATTCTGAGACTTAGTCAACATGTCCCCAAGTTTAAACCTATAATCAAGACATGTGACCTTTTAAAAAAATTATTATATAATAAAAATAGAAGATGGAATCCATTTTATGGCTTTTATATTTGTTTCTTCTGAAAACATCAATTACTACTAAGGTTGAATTTACCATACATACATATAGATATAGATATATACACACATACACAAGAAAACTATCGCTTCAGGATATTTGGGGAGTATTTTGATAATCAAAACCAGCTCAATGTAAAGTTACAGTAACTTACATTTTATGAAAAATATTTGTCCTTTTTAAAAAGAATTTAAAATATACAGTGAGAAAAATTGTTCCCTATTGCTACATTGCTACAATATGGATTCTACTCAAGATTATAAATTTACTATGCTACTCAAAACAAACTTGAACTTTATTATATTCAGCAAAACTATCACATGAGGTATGGATGTATTTTTAGTAATAAAAGTACTTGAAATTTTATACCTTTGATAACATTAAAAAAATCAACATTTCTAAATCAATCATAAAATTTACATTAGTACTTCTCATTTCAACAAGAATTTATTAAACACCGATGTGTCAGGGACTCTGTATACAAAAAATAAACATGAAACAATACCCACCTTCAAGGAAGGCATTTTCTCTGGAGGCAATAATATTTTTACATAGTATTATACAATTGTGTCAAATAAATATGAAATAGTTATAGGAAGTGAGACATGGGTAAGATAGGTACGCTAAAGGAAAGATTTAGGAGTTGGTCTTTGAGTTGACTTATGAAGCTAATTAGGATTTCTAAGAGGTGAAGATAGAAAGGTGCAGATGTTAACCAATACCAAGTTATCAAGGTAGGAGATGAAATAGAGAGTGAGCAAGAAGGCTAACTTGGTTCAGCTATAGAATTCATAAAAGGGGAAGGATATGTAAATGGTTTTAAATTTCCAAAAAAAAGAAAGAGTTCACAATTGATCCTGTAAGGTAACAGAGAACCAATAAAATTTACCGAGTACTCAGTTAAGCTTATACTTTGGGAACATTTCTTTGGCAACTTTGCAGATAGTATGAGACTTGAAGCAATTAGACAATTAGGACACAAATGTAATATCTGGTGAAAAGTGATGAGGGCCTGAACTAGACAGATGATCTGTGAGTGGTGAAAATTGCATTGTATATAGAATTTTTTTCTATCAAGAACAAATGTCTTTACATATTGATTATAACTATCACTCTTTTGGTAACTTTTACATTCCATCTTTTTGGTTCTGTTGATTATTAAAACACGGCTATCACACCCCCCACTTCACAAATACATATTATTTTGCAACATGAGATTTAACCTAAGTATAGTATTTGTGTGCTTTTTTGCAACCTTAGCTTTTCCCCCTCAATTTCAAAACTCATCAGTCTTATTTCCAATAGCAATTTCAAATATTAAAAAGAATCTATAAAAATGACTCATACTTTTTTAACCATTCAGCATATTACCTCATACACACATTAATGGATCCCAAATAATTTTCTTTTCCGTGATTAAAATGTTATCTTCAAATAGTTTCATGCCACCTACAAAAGGAAAGGCTCTCATAAAGCAACCCAGCTCTGACATTGTTCTTATAGACAAATCTGATTCTTTCCTCCTCACATACAGTCTTTTAAATCATCTAGCATGCCACATTATAATGAATGTTTTGTTAGCATTTCTCACACAGATGATTTGACATTTTGCAGTTACATTTTTAATTAGAAAGCACATTCATACTGTAGATTTTCCACATTTCCCTGGTGCCATGCAGTCTACATTTTTGTTCTCTGAAATAAGAATGAGTTGTTTCTTGCAGTCAATCTGAACAGAGCTAGTGTACAACAGAAATACTGGTCAAAAAACCCAGTAATTCCTAAGAAAAGCTTGACCTCAGAAATTTAAAAATTTAACACTTCAAATTTAAGGGAAACTATGGATTGTCTGTAAATGTGAAGTATTTCAAGATACCATCTGTCAAAATGTTAAATTCTGCTGACCATTCTCTTGTTTTTGTTTCATTTTTTGATTAGCTAGAAAAAAGTAATATGTAGTGGTTTGCTTCAAAATGCAAAAGAAGATCCTTTATAAAAACTGTAAAAAATGTTAAAGTATTCCAAAAAAATTAACTGGAACATGACCTTCAATTGGTATTGGCTAAACTAAATTTTATTCTGGTAAATTTGGCTGTTTAGAAGTGGAAACTATTTCATGAACAATATCAATAAGGAATAGCTAGTCTAAACCCTTTCATTTTACAGAAAAGGGAACTGAGGCTTAAGATTGGGTCCACAACTTGGCTAGTGTTCTTATTAGAGAACATCTCCATAAATGATGAGCCAGACTACTTTCAGTTCATACTTCCTACTTCTACCAGAGAGACATTTCGCACTGTTATGGATGTAGCAACATCCACTGGATTACTACTAATGTTACAGCATATCAGTCTGACATTAAAGTTCATTTTTGCTATTTGGGAATTCCAAGTATGTGGAAGATACTCTGTAGAATCTTAATCCTTAGATCCTTCGGTTTCATGACAACAGGCATACAAACTGTTTGAATAGCTTTGATACTTTGAATACAACTGTTCTGAAACATACAAATCTCTGCTTGGTTGCACACTGGTGGAGTTGCTCTTTGGATATGGCTGCAAAAGATTAGGGAGAGAGCCAGAAAAGCATACGTTGTTCAGAGGTGTGCACCACAGACAAGCAGGCATTCTCTACTTTTGTTTAGTGCAAATGCTACTTTAATTAAAAAAAAAAAAAAAAGAATCCACTGCAGTACCGGTGTAATGAATGTAAGGGCTTTTCTCAATTTAGCAGTTTATTTCCAGAACTTATTTTGTGCATAGAGTTGATCTTTCTAATAATTGTTTTTTAGCATCACACTGTTTTCATTTGGAAAGGTCAGAAGGATTTTTTGTTTAAATCAATGAGATTTCCTTAACAGGCTAGTAGTGATGCTAAGTATTCCATTAGAATGTGCTAATTAGAGTGGGGGATGCAGTACCTGAGAGAACAATTCTTTGAATGCTCATTCCTAGACTAACTTTTCTCCTGTTTGCTCATCTTAATGTGTATGCCATTAGGTATGCACCAGGGTGCATTTCTCATTCACTCCTCACTATATGCCCTCTTTCCCTTCAAAACCATCTGATGCAGAACAGAGGCAACTATAAACTCTTCCACTGCAAAAACAATGCCAGGTTACAAAAGATCACACATACCCAATGCATTCAATACATATGTATATTCATAAAATATGTGAGCACATGAATGTACATATGTATTATATGCCTCTGTGTGCGTGTGTGTGTATATATATATATGTATACGTATATGTATGTACACACAGGCTACTATCATCTCTAACAAGATAGCTAATATACTATCCCACCTTATTATATAGGCATCCCCCTTCCTATTCCCTCCAATTGCCACATTTGACCAGGGGTCAATTTTATATAAAAATAAATTACATTTTCCCTATGGATAATGAAGATGGTGAGAAAAGCACTATCACTAAAGATGCCAAGGTCAACAAATGAACTACGCATATCAGTTAGTTACATTATTACAGACTCTCAGCAGCATGGGAAACCAAAAGATTTTCTTTCTAGATCTGACCAGAAGGCCTCTTAAGGGGTGGTTTACTTCAGGCTGCTACACACCCGATAAATACTTCAAAATAAAGGGAGAGAGAAATGAGAGCGGGAAGAGAGAGAAGAGGAGGGGGAGGGAGGGAGGGAAGGAGGGAGGGAGAGAGGGGGAGAGAGAGGGGGAGATAGAGAGAGAGAGAGAGAGAGAGAGAGAGAGAGAGAGAGAGAGAGAGAGAGAGAGAGAGAGAGGAACATTTTTCATTTTTCCATAATGTTGTGAGCCTGTTTCCCCCAAATGGTATTATGAATACATAATTCACTATGGTGTCTGCACGATGTTTTATGCATGATATTTTAAGAGCTCTACAAAATATAATATTAAAATTCTAAAATGAAAAATAATAGCATTATGGCTCATTACATATTGTATTTTGGTAGTCTGAACTGTGAGTAACAGTACTGTCTTCCTGTCATCCACTTCCAAAAGATCTGCTTTGAGGTTTTACACAATGCCATTTATCTCCATGAATACAAGTAGACTAAAGTGCCCCAGTTCTGAAGTAGCAGACCATCAATAATTAAACATATTTTCACACACTCACCTAAGAACTACCTGCTTTCAAAGCTAAATCATCAACTACACAAATTAAAAAGAAATCTGTATAAAACAGTATTTCCATGACAGGAATTTCATGTGCTTACTAATAGAGACGTTTTGCTTTGTTTTTAACATTTCATGACCACCATTTCTAACATTCTGGTGCCATTGTCTTCAACACTCTTTTTAGCTTCTTTTTAATGATTTTTTATGGTATAATTTTGAAAGCATCCCCCAAAGCCTGGTGAACATGAGAACTTTTTCATAGTAAAGACGATAGAACTTTTGTACCTACCAATGCTCACTGAAATGCTATTACGTTACTTCAGCACTGTTTAATGATGAGCAAGTGGGTATGTCAGGAAGCTCTGGAAGTCCCTTCGCCTTCCTCCCACACTGTTCCCTTTGACCAGAGCATCTTTATGCCCCTTGTAATATTACATTACATTAGCTGCAAACAACTATTCTGTTGTTATACCATCTATTTTACATAATCACTTCTGCCCATTCTTTGCTCAGAACAGAGAAGGATCATCTGCCATTAACTGTTTGTTCTGAATTTAATTCTATTATCCAGCACATGTTCAATTAAGACTCATGCTGGGACAGGACTCTCTTGACTTTTGTGCCTGCTTATTAAATCGACAAGATGTTGTTTTACGAACAATTGACAAATTAACAAACATGCACAAAGCTTTGGAGACAGACTAGAATAATACCAGGTTGAATCCATTATCATGTTAAATAGATACAGAAGGGAAAAATAAAATGCCTTATCATGTGAAGACAAATCCTACTTAGAACTCTTATGTTTCAAAAAAAGCACTGCTGGCTAGATAGCAGCCATCCATAAACACTTGCACTCAACATGACAGCAACGACATAGGATTTCTTAAAAATTTGTCCTTGTCAGTATCTCATAAAGCAGATGAATAGTGTTTTTAACCAATATTTATTTCTTAAAATAGTATGTTCTTGAGTATCTTTGGGAAATACTGTTATGTTTCAGATATCAGTAACTGACTATGCATGGAGGAAGGTTTTATTCTTTGCCTTTTGACTTCAATTTTCCAATGTCATACACGCAACCCTCACCCCCACACCCACTCATTCATATCTCACACCCACCCCCCCACACCAGTATTAGTGAAAACACTTCAAATGCTGGTATCATTTCCAGTGTTGCCGGAAGTCTTCAAGAGAATACTGAAAAAATATACTCGGAACAGTTACTAATTCAAAAAAATAAAGCCTGTGGCAAACTTCAGGATTTCCTATAAAAAAATATAGACAAGCCATTCAAGAGGATTATCACCCCAAAAAGCTAAGAACAAAATGGGAAGAAGTGGTATTTTGCCGAACATTTTACATCAGTATAGCTATTCTTGGGGGTCACTCAATAAAGTTAAAACTCTTCACCCTTCCCCAATGGCTCTATAGAAACAAGAAGAGTAATAATAGTTAATAATAAGAATATTACACACATTACTATAATAATATTTTAATAATAGCTAGCATTTATATATCACATATCAAATGGCATACTATTTGAAAAGCACTTACACAGTGCTTAGTATATAGCAAAAGTGGTATATAAATATTAGCTATAATAATCACAATAACAATTACTTTTATCTACAGTTGTTTTTACCAATATCTCATTTTTTATCCCAATAACAACTCTGAGAAGTAGGCGATGTTAATAATACCCTTCACAGAAAAAGAAGCTGAGTCTGACACAAGTTAAGTGACACATTCAGGATCTTACAAATAGTAAATATCTTGGGTCAGACATGAATTCAAGTCATCCTAACTCCAACTCCTGTGCTCTGTCCACTGTACCTCATAGGTATCTATATACCTTTAGAACTGTGTGGAAGTAAGCTAAATTTAAGCTCCAAATATTATTCAATATTTAATTTTACAGTTAATTAAGTTTATTTTAAAAAGACCATCTTCAAGGCTGATTTATACATCTTAGTTTAATCATAGTTAAAAAGTTTTTAAAAATGAAAGCAATTCCTTATTACCATATTTGTTTTTATGAGTTTTTATTTAATCTTTCATAAAAAAATTATGGATGTGGTTAAAAGTGGTACACCATTGAAAACTAACATGGCACAAAGTGTCATTAATATATTTCAGATTACTATGTATTATCATCTCCATGATTTATTTTTCTTGCTTTCTGAATCTAGTAAGCGGTATATTAATCATAAACTTCTCTCATTAAAGAAGGTTTATTGAGAGGCATCACTTAATGACTCACTGTAGATGATGATAATGGCCACATAAGTAACTAAAGGGTCATATTGATCATATACAATTGAAACTGAATATATCATATATGAACCTAACATTAAAATGGGATTTAAATGGTCAAACAACATTCTTCTGGTGAAAATCTAGTTTGTTTACTCAGGCACCAGGCAAATATTACATTATATTCTTGATCTAATGATACAAGGCAGCTAATAGGTACAGTTTATAGAGTACGGACCTGAAATCAGGAAGAATTGAGCTAAGATTCTACCTCAGATACTTACTAGCTCTGTCATCCAGAGTAAGTCATTTAACCTTTGACTACCTCAGTTTCCTTATGTGACAAATGGAGATAATAACTCTTACCTTTTGGAGTTGTGAGGATCAAACGAGATATTTATAAAGTGTTAGCATAAGAATCTGGCACATAGTGGATGCTATATAAATGTTAGCTAGTTAGCTAACTAGTAATAATAGCAGCAGCAGCACCACTAGAAGTTTAGTAGTAGTCAAGTGCTTCACAAACCTTGATGTTTTATACATGTTTACATGTACATACATAAAATGAATACATATCTTGCTATTTACTACTGAAGGAAATAGAACTATGATTATAATTTTCATGATTATTTATGACTCCAGTATTGGGGGAAGGAGCATTTGAAAAGGCAACATTTTGCTATGTCTAATTGGTTACGCTAATGATGTGAGCTTTATCATCTGAGTTTTTTTTATTATTATTCCTATGTGAGATTCTTTCACCTGCAAAACCCTTTCCTATCGTCCATACTTATTTAAATTCTATCTTCAAGTTACAACTCTAATGGCAGCCTACTCTGGTGGCTCCCATCTCTACCTCTATGAGGGCACTTATAGCTTTGAATTGTAATAATTTTTCTGCTTATCCCATTTCCCCTATCTTTTCAGCTCCTCAGTGGCAGACTGGAGACATTCATCTTGGCATCACCTACAGGCTTTATCAAAATTCATTCCATTTGGCAGGTACTCAAAAATATGTATTGAACAAATGCATGAATGAGGAGAAATAAGGGGAGCCTGAGAAAAGCAAAAGAGGAAAAAAGTGAAGTACGATTCAGAAAAAAAATCTGCCTATTAGATGGTCTTGATCAATGAAAAATATTTAGCTTTGGATATCTCTGGTCACTAATCTCTGAAATGTCAGAATAATACAAGGGTTGATTGAGTCTAACTACTTACTGATCATACTCAAAGGTATAAGCACTAACCTCAGATATCTACTTAGGTTATCATGGATTGATTTGAGAGATGGTGCTATGTAGTGGAGAGAAAACCATTCAGTAGTCAAAAGACCTGAGTTCAAGAAATTCCTCTGATGCCTACTATTTATGTAACTCTGGGGAAGTTACCAAATCCCTTACTTATCTGTGAAGCACTATAAAACTATATGAGTTAGAAAGACTGTGCTAACTAACCTTCACTGGTAGAAGAAAATTCGTCATCTTGAGATCTATAGCAATGAAGTCAGAGCTCCTGTATCTATTCTTTGATTGATTCAGAAGAATCTAACTGGTGAACTAGATAGCCTCCATTGTCCATTCCAGTGATAAGCCTGTGATCTTCTCAATCAGACAACATAAAGTGGCTGCATAAAATTCATCCACATCATGTCAGCTTTCAAGTTTTCCAAGTGAGTTCAAGATAAACCCTAATAGAAAATAAACAGATAATACCAACATAGTTCCACTAAAATAGGTATAAAAAAAATCACGTGTCATATCACTTCATTTAGGATTACTGAATTAGTTGATGAAGTTCAAAAATTAAAGGATTCTTAGATAATACTGTTGACCTTTGGTTAAGTTTTATCAGCAACCAAAAAATTTTACCCACAGGGCAAGAAGAATAATTTTAAAAGACAGTGGCAAGGTTTTGATTTTATTTATTTTTTTATACAGAACAAAATTAAATACTAGTTAGTTTTATTCATCAGTGGGCAAAGAGCAAAACAAGCAACTGAATTGCTTAGTAACTTTTGGTAAGAAATGTTTAAAATATTAGTCTCAGTATGAAATTCTTTTAAAATAGATTGTAAGATCTATTATCGTATGGATGATATCGTTGTTCAGTCATTCAGTTCTGTCTGACTCTTTACGACCCCATTTGGGATCTTCCTGGAAAAGATACTGGAGTGGTTTGCCACTTCCTTCTCCAATGGATTAATAAGACAAACAGAGGTTAAGTACTTGCACAGGGTTACACAGTTAATGAGTGTCTGAGGTTGGATGTGAACAAGGTCTTCTTGATACCAGGCCCATGCTCTATCCACTGTGCCACCTAGCTGCCTTATGATGTCTTTCAACTAACAATGACAAAGCTATTGCCAGGGTTGACACTTTCCTTCCCCAACTTAGCAAAGAGCTTAGTAAAGAGCAGATAGTATAATCAGTGGTGATCTTCTTTGAAATCAGCCTTAAAACAAACGAATAAATGGAAAAATGACATTACTTTACCTCTTTTAACCATAACAAAAGATGTGATATTCTAAGTACTTTTAATGAAGGGGCAATTAAGCAATTTTGCTGAGAACAGGAGTACTATCTTATACATTATCTCAGGATGATTTCGTAATGTCCAGACATGCATTTACATGTACATACGCTACAGTTTAATTTGTCTAAACTTTAGTGCAAATAATTGTTCGCTGTTAAATTTAAAAATTGTGCCAATGAGAAAATAAGGCTTGACTGCTTAAGAATATGAGTTGTAACTTAAAGAAGTGCCAGCTTGAATGTTATAGAGTTCAGTATATATTATACACTTTCTCAGATATTCTCAAATACTCAGTTATATATAATGAGGAACATAATTAGTAAGCACTTATAAAGCCCCATGAAATGCTCAAGTATTACAGAATGTATTGTGCATTAAAAATATTTCTTTGCCATTAAAAGGGATCTCAGAATTCATCTAGACTAACTTGCTGTCTTCAGAGATTCCATTTAAGACAGTTTCAATTCTTTGAGGCATTTTGTATTGAGTTGATACCCCTTTACTTGAAATTCCCATCTATTCATTGTTGTTAGCATGTCTTCTGGAATCATGCAGAATAAATGTCTTTCCTCATCACATGATAGCCCAACTCATCAGTGCCCTTGATGTCATAACTGAGATCTGTTGTTTGTTATGATGGACAGATAGATACTATAATTGATAGAGTGCCAGGCCTGGACAGGAAGATCCCTCATCCTGAGTTCAAATCCAGCCTCAGACTCTTACTGGTTTTGTGACCCTGGGAAAGTTACTTAATTCCATTTGCCTCAGTTTCCTCATCTGTAAAATGAGTTGGATAAGGAAATGGAACACCACTCCAGTATCTTTGCCAAGAAAACCCCAGTGTGGTCATGAAGAGTCAGACAGAACTGAATAGTAACAATTTATGACCATTATGATGATACAACAAATTTAAACACAATAGGTCTCATTTTTCTCATCTGTTAAATGAACCAAATAATGTACTTCCTTCCATTTTTATACTTTATTCTCTGTGCAGTTGAAATTGATGTTGAATCATTAATGGATCACCCACTATATGTAAAATACAATTCTAGGAACTGTGGTGAATATATATAAGAGCCTGACTCTGTCCTTATGCCATTTAAAATCTATCAAAGATGAGTCAGTAACCTGTTGAAAATGAATGACAGTAAAAGAAAGAAATGTGTAAGATTTATCCCATCACACTTTTATATCAGTTTTTGATCTTCAACAAAATTTGTGTCTTCCCTTGTATGATCCTAAAATTTTAACTATCTAAACTAGAAAGGGCAACCTTGAAACTTTGGTAGATACTCTATTATCACAGGTGAACTTGGAGTTAACAAGCTCCAGGGATAATAGAAAAGGCAAATTTTTTTTTCTTGATTAGCCTCAATTTCATGATTTCTGAGATCTCTTCTTTTTTTTCAAGGGGGGAAGGCAAGACAATTGGGGTCAAGTGACTTGCCCAAGGTCACACTGCTAGTAAGCCAAGCGTCCAAGGCTGGATTTGAACTCGGGTCCTCCTGATTCCAGGGCCAGTATTCTACTCACCACACCACCTACCTGCCCCTGAGATCTCTTCTGACTCATAATTCTTTAATCCTATTTTTCATCCAAATATTGAAGCACTTCTTTAATATCACAAATGATCTTCTAATTACTAACTCCTTTGCTCTTTAAACTCTGTGTTATTTAACATTATCAAATGTTCTCTGTGAAATTCTTTCTTCCCTTGACTTATATTATGTCATAGTAGTTTCTTTCCAATTATTCTCAATGCTTTCTCTTTCTTCCTCTTCTCTCCTCTTTGGAAAGAATAGTGGAGGTGAACAAATACATGACAGGATTAAAATCTTGCTTCTGGCACTTGCCAGCTGAGTGCCCAGTGGGCAACTCATTTAACCTCTCTGAAGTCTGAGCTTTCTGCACCGCCAACCTAAAAGTAATTGGAGCAGCAACCTCATACAGTTATGGGGATCAAATGGTGGAATACGCATAAAATGTTTCACATATCTTAAAACATATATATATATACGGATATATATATATAAATATCAGCTGATGTGATAATCTACCCTTCCTTTCAAGAACCAATTAAATTCCTACATCCTCCATGAAGTCTCCTAGCCCAGACTATGACACAATGATCATCTCCTCATCAGAAATAATATTTATTGTAGATGCTTCTGATACAGTAAACATACATTGCCTACGCTATGACTTGCATTATTGTCTCTTAATTGTCATTTATTTTCCACTAGTTACTGAATTATATCCATAAGAGATTTTAAACTCTTTGAGGGTAGAGGTCTTTTTTTCCATTTATCACACTACCTAGAACAGTATTTTAAACATAGTAAATGTTCAATCAGTATCAATTTCAACTATCCAAAGAAAAGAGACTAAGAAGTCAGAGAAATGCATCTATTTTTTATATCACACATGATGTCTTCAATAGTATTTATGCCTTGAAAGAAGAATCCATGAAAATAATAAAGGTAGGTTATTTTCCAAATAACTTTTCTTAATACCTATTGCAGTTGAAAAGCAAATAATTTTAATGTGTGCATTTTAAAACAGAGAAAGGAATTTACATACAGTATTCAAAAAGTCTTAGTGTAGTTTTAAGCTATGACAACTTAAATCTTCATTATGACTTTGGAGAGGTTCTTGCATGTCTACAAGAAAAATGAATAACTGTGAATATAGGGTAGAAAACATTTATAAAAACAGAGAAAAAGAGATGGTACATTGTGAGATTATATAATAAAAAGTTTGGCTACATGGAGGCTATAATAAGAGGAGAAAATAGAAAGAATGGCAGCAATTGATTTTAAAAAATTGTGCCCCAATGGGTATATTGAATATGATGGACGAATGAAATGAAGCTTCTACTGAAGTAAGCTATAGTAGTGAAATATATATATATTATATATACATAATATATTATGCACACACTATATACAATATATACACACAAACACACATGCATATATATATATACAAACACATATATTATGTAAGTAGTATATATAAGAAATATACACACATACACACATATACATGCATTAATACTATTTGCTGGAGCTATTGTTTTGCTAAAAGTAGATCACCTGAAAAAACAGCAATTTGTTCTACTGAAAGTTTGATCTCTCAGTACTCAGCAGATGTGAACAGTACTCTAAATATCATTCTGATCAACAAGGAGGAATTCACTGCTGATGGACTAGTGTCAGAAACCTTGGGAGAGAGAGAGAGACTGTATGTACTTTGAATAGATTTCAGAGAAATAGCACGAATCTTTTAAAGGAGACATAGGATGTATTTAGAGGAAAAGAACTGATTTATTTCTCTGAACTTTTTGAAATGTACTTCGTTTACATCAAAAGGACATATCTGACATGTCCTTTCATAGTTTTCAAGACTATAAAATCATATAGTCTCTTTTTCCCAAGATTTATATCAATTTTATAGGAGTCTGGAAAGAAAAGTGTTTGGGCTGTGAGAGGCAAGATTTTTCACTGTAGACTCTTAGCAGTAAAAGAAAACAAAGAGAATACACAGAAAGTGTCTTGGATTGTCATTTTTTTTTGTTGCACTCATGCATGCTGCATTGATAATCAACTATATAAAATTAACAAAATATAATTTGAAAAGATAAAGAGGAATAACGATCCTAGAGACATGCATACACACTATTTGCTTGAGCTGTCATTTCTTAAATTTTACTGAATGTGGATAATATGGTCAGACTTGCACTGTAAGAAAATAATTTTCACCACTATTTTGGATAACAGATGGGTGAGGAGATGAATTTAACGTAGGGAGAACAATCGGGAGGGTCCAGCAACAGTCTAGGCATGTACTGTCAGAGCCTTCAATGAACATGGATAAGGGCTGTGAAAATGCGGATTGGAGCATGAATGCTAGAGATATGGAAGTAGTAATTAAAAGATTTGACAGCTATTTTCATATGTGGTGTGGAGAAAGAAAGGCTAAAAATGACAATGAGGTTTTGACTAGAAGGAAAACACAAGTCAGATCATGTCATTCTTTGACTCAACAAACTCCATTTGCTACCTATCACCTACGGGATCAAACGTAAAATCCTCTGGCATTCAAAGACAACCTGTGGCTATTGAATATTGCCTTCTTTTTCCTAGCATTAATTAAAATAAGTAACAAAGACTTAACAGATGAACTGACTTTTGGTTATTTTAATAGCTACACTTAAAACTAAGCTACAGGTGAAAGACAATTCTTTAATGACCTTTACTTTATTATAATTTCTTGTCTTGGGGGAAGATAAGTAAGTAGTCCAGAGTCACATGGAAGGTAGAAAGGGGTCAGGTTAAGAAGAATTTAAAAGCCTGAAGATTTTATATTTCCTTCCATAAGTAACAGTGAGTCACTGGATTTTCTTGGATTAGTTAACCATTGGTTGAAATGGTTAAACGTGCTCTTTAGGAAGATATTTGATGGCTGAATGAATAGAAGCTGAGAGAAGTTTGGGACAGTGGAAAAAAGGACTGCATCATGGGAGTGGTAATATGAATGGAGAAAAGGGGACAAATATGAGGTATGATAAGACGTTAGAATTACAGGTCTTGACAACACTAGATTTCAGAGATGAGAAAAAGTGATGAGCTGATAACTGGAAGGATGTTAGTACCCTTCACAATAGAAGAAAAGTTAAGAAGAAGAGATGTTTTAGGTAAGAGTTAAGGAGTTTAGTCTTGGACATGTTGAATTCAAGGAGCCTATGGAATATTCAGATTGAAATATACATTAGTTACATAAGGATGTCAACTTTGAGGTCAAGAGAGAGATAAAGACTGGACAAAATATATAGGAGAGTTATATGCATAGAATTGATAATTGAAACCATGGGAACTTATAAGATCATCAAACGATGTATAGAGGTATAAGATTGCCCAGAATGGAGCCATGGGGGATCTCCAAGGCTAGTGGACATTAAAATCTAGCAAAGGAGACAAAGAGGTATCAGTCAGGCAGCTAGGAGGGGAACTAGAAAAGAGGTGTATCAAAAATAGAGCTAAAGAGAAGAAAGTATAGACTTTTTATCTAAAGGAAAAGTCGGATTGAAACCAATATTTGGTGATGACTACCAGTATGTAATACTAAATTTATCCAGGCCTATACCACTTTGCTTCCACCTTGACTGGATTAATATGATTAAATGACCATTGTTTAATCAAACATCTACTTAATTCATGCTAATTCTCTAATCATTCTCATTCTCTGTGGTTATAGTGGCTCAGTTGTAGCATAGACATAGTCAGAAACAACCCTAAATTGACAGGTGACTTCACTGAAAATATTTTAGATGAGATGAAAGACAATACACCTAAATGTCAAGAAATTTTTGATAGATCTCAAGTTACTGACAGTTGAACCATTCTTTCAGTTTTCCCCAGAAAAGTCCCTGTTATAGGTTTCCCTGATACAGCTTCCTTCATTCCATCCACAGCATAGGATGTGCTAAGCCCTTCCTCTTTTAAAATACTTAGGGAGCTGTTTTCCAAAAAGAAGACAAAGTTGCCCCTGGGATCTTAATGGTCTTGGTTTCCCTGATACAGTTTCCTGATCATCTAAGGGCATTAAACCTCAGTCACATGAATGTGAATCCTGGTCTTCTAAGATTTGGTGGGTACCTCAGACCACTTTAACCGTCATATCCTAATGACTCAATGATCTTTTCCATTTCTGTGAGGAAGTGGGGGACTTTGCCTCCTCCAAAGTTTGAGTTAAATATCACCGTATCTTCATTGCATATCTTCGTCACGTTAGGGCAAAATAAACCTCCTTATTTTGAACTGTTCAGTGACTTACTAGCGTCTCATTTTGTCCCCAAACCATATATGAACTGAGAGAGAGCTGGTATTAGAGTTGCCTCTGACAGCCCCTAACATGTACCTGGGAGAGGTAATAAATATTGTCATTTATATCTAGTAGCACTGACAAATTAGTTACTTTAGTGTGCTCCCATGAAGCACAAGATAAGGTTCTCAGGTAAGCTGCAGGTTAATTAAGATTTGATTAGAGTAGGGAGGAATGTTGTAGAAGGAACTGGAAGATGAGGAAAGAGAATCCCTGGATTAATAAGCAAGATTCTAAGTTTGGGGATTTTATAGGCAATCATTATAGGATATAAAATAAATAAAATTTAAGACAAAACTCTAAAGAATTCAGCTAGAAATGTCTTCTATGTTGTTATGATTATTTAACTATATGAAAAGAGACTAAAACTTTAATTTCAGAGTAATGAAATCAACACCTCAAATTATCGTCAAATTAAGGCTCACTGTCAGTAGAGGTAGGGTTACCAAAGAGTAAATTCTGCCTATATTATTTTGCTGCAGTCCCTAGATAAAACAAATCTCCATGATCTAAAATATTGTAGCCCTTTCATTTAATCTCTCCTCACCCTATAACTTTTTCCCAGAGAAATGAAAATACAGTAAAGGTAATTGATTGGAGAATTGCTTCTTACTTCCATCCTAGTCTCAAGTGTAGCTATTAAAGTCAGTCTAATTGTTAAACCTTTATTTCTTTTTTTAATTAGTGCTTTTAAAAATGCCAATACTCAACACCTTTCACTTAGAAGGTTCTTAATAAATGCTTTTTAAATACTGAAAATAACTGCAACTTCAGATAATTCTCTGAATGGAACAATTATTATTATTTTTTAAAAGCCTACATACTTTATAAGGAATGTGCAGTTAATGTTCACAGGGAGAAAAGGGACAAGAATATGCCCCAATACAAATCATCAGCAAATATACTACATCTGAATGAGGTTTTGCATTCAATTGTTTTCCATTTAAATGTCACCTGAAAAATAAATTCAGCTGATTACATTATATAAATATCATACAGACCTTGTAAATATTCTTCTCTCTTCAACTTATCTAACCCGTTCCTTGAGTTCAAATATCAAAATCAATCCTCTGTGCTGCCCAGAAATCTGAGCACAGGCAAAGAAGAAAAATGGCTCTCATCCACCCTATTCTATTTTTTAATTACTTAATTTCTAGTTTTCAACATTCACATCAATAAGATTTTGAGTTACAAATTTTCTACCCATCTCTCCCCTCCACCCACCCCAAGACATAGTGTATTTCAATTACTCCTTCCCCTAATTTGCCCTTCCTTCTATCACCTCTCTCCCTTCTCTCATCCCCTTCCCCTCTATTTTCTTGTAGGGCAAGATAGATTTCTATCCCCAATTGCCTGTATGTCTTATTTCCCAGGTGCATTTAAAACAATTTCTAATATTCATTTTTTAAACTTTGAGCTCCACCATCTCTTCCTCCCTCCCCTCCTGTCCTTACTAAGAAGGCAAGCAATTAGATATAGGTTATACATGTACAGTCATACAAAACACTGCCATAACAGTCATGACATGAAAGACTATCTTTCCCTCCATCTTATCCTGCCCCCTTATTTATTCTACTCTCTCTTTTGAATCTGTCTCTCCTTAAAAGTATTTATATCTAATTATTCCCTCCTCCCATTTCCCTCCCTTGTATCAACCCCTACTCCTTGCTTATCCTCTCCCCCCACTTTCCTGTTGCGTAAGATAGATTTTCAAACCAAATTGAGTGTGCATGTTATTCCTTCCTTAAGCCAAATCTGATGAGAGTAAGGTTCACTCTATCCCTCACATCTCCCCCTCTTTCCCTTCATTGAAAAAGCTTTTTCTTTCCTCTTTAATGTGAAAGACAATTTACCCCATTCTATTTCTCCCTTTCTCCTTCTCCCTTCCTCTCTCACCATTTAATTTTATTTTTTTAGATATCATTCCTTCATGTTCAACTCACCCTGTGCCCTCTGTCTATATGCATATAATCCCTCCAACCACCCTAATACTAAGAAAAGTCTCAAGAGTTACAAATATTAGGGGGCAGAGCCAAGATGGCGGAGTAGAAAGACACACATATTGAGGCTGCCCCCACACAGCCCATAAAACACCTGTAGAGAGGGACTCTCAACAAATTTTGGAGCAGCAGAAGTGGAGAACAACAGAGTGGAGGAGATTTCCAGCCCAGGGTGGCCTGAAAGACCTATAGGAAACATCACTTGCACCAGAGGTGGAGCAGAGGGTGGAGCCCAGCCCAACCCTGGCTGTGGGCAGGGCTTGTGAACAGCCTCTGGGGAGGAGTCTGCAGTCTCAGGGTCCACAGTCCCAGCAGCAGAGGATCCACAGATCCCTTAACCCACAGGCGCCAAAGGTCAGTTACAGGGTTTATTCAGCTGGCTAGGAAGGGAGAAGGGCCTTCACATTGGGAAGATGGGAGGAGTTCTCAGGGCAGCCCTTACAGCAGCCTGAGACCATAGTTGGATCATAAAAACCCCTGCAGGCACTGAAGAGCTGAGTCTTACCTCAACCCTGGGTAGACTCCCTGAGGCAGCTAGTCTTTGTCTCACACTGAATGGAGGCCCTGCCCCTGCAATTGCCTGAATCCCACCCCTTCAGCACTGGCTTGGCAGAACTGGAGGTCAGGTGCCTGTGGAGAGGAAACGATGCTAAGATTCTGGGCACAAAAATCCTTCCCTGCATCCAGACCAGCATACATTTGATTGTGCCACCTTGGAGGAACTGATATCTTACAGGTCCCCAGAGTATACCCTATTCTTGAAAAAGGACACAAAAGTCAAGTAACTGGTTGGGAAAATGACGAAAAAAGGGAAAAAAAATAAGACTATAGAAGGTTACTTTCTTGGTGAACAGATGTCTCCTCCCATCCTTTCAGATGAGGAAGAACAATGCTTAGCATCAGGGAAAGACATAGAAGTCAAGACTTCTGTATCCCAAACATCCAAAATAAATATTAAATGGGCTCAGGCCATGGAAGAGCTCAAAAAGGATTTTGAAAATCAAGTTAGAGAGGTGGAGGAAAAACTGGGAAGAGAAATGAGAGAGATGCAAGAAAAGCATGAAAAGCAGGTCAACACCCTGCTAAAGGAGACCCACAAAAATGCTGAAAAAAATAACTCCTTGAAAAATAGGCTAACTCAACTGGCAAAAGAGGTTCAAAAAGCCAAGGAGGAGAAGAATGCTTTCAAAAGCAAAATTATCCAAATTGAAAAGGAGGTTCAAAAGCTCACTGAAGAAAATAGTTCTTTCAAAATTAGAATGGAACAGATGGAGGTTAATTACTTTGTGAGAAAACAAGAAATCACAAAACAAAACCAAAAGAATGAAAAAATGGAAGACACATGAAATATCTCATTGGAAAAACAACTGACCTGGAAAATAGATCCAGGAGAGACAATTTAAAAATTATGGGACTACATGAAAACCACAATCAAAAAAAGAGCCTAGACACCATCTTTCAAGAAATTATCAAGGAAAACTGCTCTGATATTCTAGAACCAGAGGGCAAAATAAATATTGAAAGAATCCACCAATCACTGCCTGAAAGAGATCCAAAAAGAGAAACTCCTAGGAACATTGTGGCCAAATTCCAGAGTTCCCAGGTCAAGGAGAAAATATTTCATACAACTAGAAAGAAACAATTCAAGCATTGTGGAAATGCAATCAGGATAACCCAAGATCTAGCAGCTTCTACATAAAGGGATCGAAGGGCGTGGAATAGGATATTCCAGAAGTCAAAGAAACTAGGACTAAAACCAAGAATCACCTACCCAGCAAAACTGAGTATAATACTTCAGGGGAAAATTATATTTCATTGAAATAGAGGACTTTCAAGCATTCTTGATGAAAAGACCAGAGCTGAAAAGAAAATTTGACCTTCAAACAAAAGAATCAAGAGAATTATGAAAGGGTAAACAGCAAAGAGAAATCATAAGGGCCTTACTAAAGTTGAACTGTTTACATTCCTACATGGAAAGACAATATTTACAACTCTAGAAACTTTTTTCATTATCTGGGTAGTTGATGGGATTACATACACACACACACACACACAGAGGGGAGAGAGAGAGAGAGAGAGAGAGAGACAGAGAGAGACAGAGAGACAGAGAGAGACAGAGAGACAGAGAGACAGAGAGAGACAGAGAGACAGAGAGACAGAGAGAGACAGAGACAGAGAGACAGAGAGACAGAGAGAGACAGAGAGAGACAGAGAAAGAGACAGAGAGAGAGACAGAGAGAAAGAGAGAGATAGAGAGCACAGGGTGAATTGAATAAGATAGGATCATATCTTTAAAAAATGAAATTAAGCAGTGAGAGAGAAATATATTAGGAGGAGAAAGGGAGAAATGGAATGGGGCACATCATCTCTCATAAAAGACTTTTCAGTGGAGAGAAAAAGATGGGAGGTGAGAGGAAAAACATGAAACTTATTTTCTTCACATTTGACTAAAGGAAGGAATAAAATGCATACCCATTTTGGTATGAAAACCTATCTTACAATACAGGAAAGTGGGGGGAAGGGGACCAGCAGGGTGGGGGGATGATGGAAGTGAGGGCAGTGGGAGGAGGGAGCAATTTGAAGTCAACACTCTTGGGGAGAGACAGGATCAAAAGACAGAACAGAAGCAATGCGGGGCAGGATAGGCTGGAGGGAATTATAGTTAGTCATAAACAACACGAGTATTATGGAAATCATTTGCAAAACTACACAGATATGGCCTACATTGAATTGTCTGCCTTCCCAAAGGAAATTGGTGGGGAGGGAGGGATGGGAAGAAGATGGAACTCAAAGTTTTAGGAACAACTGTTGAGTATTGTTCTTACAACTAGGAAATAGAAATACAGATAACGGGGTACAGAAAGGTATCTTCCCCTACAGGACAAAAGAGAATATGGGGATAAGAGAAGGGAGGGATGCTATAAGGGAAGTCAGATTGGTGATAGGGGCAATTAGAATGCTGAGCATTTTGGGGTGGGGGGAGGGGAGAAATGGGGAGAAAATTTGGAACCCAAAATTTTGTGGAAATGAATGTTGAAAAGTTAAATAAATAAATAACTAAATTTAAAAAAAAAAAGAGTTATAAATATTATATTTCCAGGTAGGAATGTAAACAGTTCGACTTTAGTAAGACCCTTATGATTTCTTTTTCCTGTTTACCTTTTCATGCTTCATTTGATTCTTCTGTTTGAAAGTGAAATTTTCTATTGAGCTCCCGTCTTTTCATCAAGAATGCTTGAAAGTCCTTTATTTCATTGAATGACCATTTCCCTCCTGAAATATTATATTTAGTTTTGCTGAGTAGATGATTCTTGGTTTTAATCCTTTCTCCTTTGACCTCTGGAATATCATATTCCATGCCCTTCGATCCCTTAATGTAAAAGCTGCTAGATCTTGGGTTATCCTGATTGCAGTTCCACAATGCTTGAATTGTTTCTTTCTGGCTGCTTGCAATATTTTCTCTTTGACCCTGGAGATCTGGAATTTGGCTAAAATATTCCTAAGAGTTTTCCTTTTGGGATCTCTTTCAGGAGGTGATTAGTGGATTTTTTCAATATCTATTTTACTTTCTGGTTCTAGAATATTAGGGCAGTCTTCCTTGATAATTTCTTGAAAGATGATGTATACGCTTTTTTTTTAATCATGAGTTTCAGGTAGTGCAATAATTTTTAAACTGTCTCTCTTGAATCTATTTTCCCAATCAGTTGTGAAATATTTCCCATTGCTATTTTTTCATTCTTTTGGTTTCATTTCATAATTTCTTGATTTTTTCATAAAGTAATTAGTTTCCATCTGCTCCATCCTAATCTATAAGTAATTATTTTCTTCATTGAGCTTTTGGACCTTCTTTTCCATCTGGCCAATTCTGCTTTTTAAGACATTTTTCTACTCATTTGCTTTTTGGATCTCTTTTGCCATTTTAGTTAGTCTATTTTTAAGGTGTTATTTTCTTCATTATTTTTTTGGGTCCCCTTTAGCAAGCACTTGACTCATTTTTCATGATTTTCTTGTCTCACTCTCATTTCTCTTCCCAATTTTTGCTCTACTTCTCTTACTTGATTTGCCAAATCCTTTTTTCTCTTACTTGATTTGTAAAATCCTTTTTGAGCTCTTCCATGGCCTGAGATCAATTCATATTTTTCTTGGAGGCTTTGGATGGAAGAGTTTTGGATTTGTTGACTTCTTCTGTTTGTACATTTTAGTCTTCCTTGTCAACAAAGTAAGATTCCATAGTCTGTTTGTTTTTTTCTTGTTTTTGTTTATTTCCCCAGCCAATTATTTGACTTTTGAGCTCTTTGTCAAGGTAGTTCTCTGCTTCCAGTGAGGGTGGGGGTGTACTGTCAGCTTCTGGATCCCCCCACAATCTGTGGGCCTAGAGCTCCAGAATCAGCTGTTGCTCCTGCTGCTGCTGTGACTGTCACTGGCTCTCCCACCCTCTCCACCACCCTGGGGCTGGGGCTGGACCACTCTACTCTTTCACATAGGTTAGACAGGATTTTTTCCTGTGATCTACCAATTTGTCCTCTGAGTTTTGGAGTTGTGAAGTCTGGGAGCCACCACAGGTGCCAGAGGTTTATTACCCCCTCAGCCTAGTCAGATCTTGTCTGTGCTGGCAGCACATACTGCACTGTGCTTGGTTCCTGGTGTGGTGCAATAGATACTTCCCATCGCCCTTCCAGACTATCTTGGGCTGGAAATTTTCTTCACTTGATCAGTTCTCTGGGTTCTGCAGTTCCAGAATTTGTTTAGAGTCATTTTTTACAGGTACTTGACTGAGTCTGGGGGTACAGTACTATCAAGTGTCTGGTTCTTCTCCACCATCTTGGCTCTGCCCCCTTTCATTCTATTCTTAAATGAATATAATTCAGATTTCTTTTTCAATATGTTGTTGAAATAATATATAATTAGCATATGTTGCACACTAACATGCTTTATGAAAATTCAAATAGATGACTGCAATATGATCAAGATATCCAAATAATAGTTTCCAAATTTATTTATGAGTAATAGAAAACATATTTTCCCTGTGTATATGTAACATCTCATTTGATCTGCTTCACTTTTTATTTTCTCAAAGGATTAAATTCCCAGCTTTAACAAGAGCAATATAATAATATATCTTTTGCAACACTATCATTCCATATTAACATTAACCACTATAATAAATATGATAGTTTGATCTAGAGACAAGAATCAGGAACTAGGATTTCTTTATGGTAATTTATTATGTCTCCTTAGAAGCATATATTTTACAATTTGAGTGAGGAAAGAAAGTATAAGGAAAACAGCTTAAGTATAGAATTAGATATGAGTGTCTTTTATTTCTGCAAATCCATTAATTTTTGGCAGAATATTAAAATAATTCAGCCCTGGCTATTTTGCAGAAAGCTTACTGGAAAGGACTGACAAATTGTAAGGGTTGGATAAGGTGCACTTTGGATGTGAGTTGAGTGAGTATACATTTAATTTGCTAGGTTGTTGTTGGATCCAACTACCATTGGAAGTTGAGAAGGAAAAAGACCAAAACTCATGTTTTAGTAAAATTATTGACACAGGAATGCATAGATTAAAATAGAAGAGCAACAGAAAAGACAAAGATCTGGAATCCGATTTTATAATAAAATTGAATTTGAAGTTTGCAAGACAAAGGATGGTTCAATGGCTATTCAATTATCCAAAAAGATTTATAATCAATCAACAACCATACAATATGTGTCTATAACATGACAGGCAATAGATTAGCTATTGGAGGTAAAATTAGAAAAACAAAATAGTCACTGCCCTCAAATATATTCTATAGACAGGAGACAGCACGAACTACACGTCATACTGTATATGTATAGGAATATAAAATTGTTACATAAATTGAAGGGCAGTATTAGCTAAGGGGAACAGAGAAGCCCTCATTATGGAAAGCTGTGTTTGAGCAAAGCCTTAAAGGAAACCAAGGATTCTTAGGGGCAGAGGTAAGTATGATGTATAATTCAAATGTGATGGACAGGTGATGTAAAATAACAAAAATGGAAAATGTAATACTTTGTGTAAGGAACAGCAATGTCAGGTTTTTTCAACATTAGAAAGCATAGAGGGGAATCATGTACAGTAAGACAAGAAAGATAAATTGAAGTCAGGTCATGCAGAGTGTTAAATGCCAAACAGAGGAGCTACTGAAGTTTAGTGGCCAAGCCATTAATTGTCATATTCGTATATGAGCTTTGGAAAAATCACTTTGACAGCTCTGTGTAGGATGGATGAAAGATAAAGGAATCTAGAAACAGGGAAATCACTTAAAAAGACTTGCCAAAAGAGAGGACAGAAGAGGTACTGAACTAGGGAGGTAGCTATGAGAATAGATAGAAAAGGACCAACACAAGACATGCATAGATACAGAACTGACAGCACCTGGCAATTGATTTTCCATGTGGGAGGAGGGAAAATAAGAAATCAAAGATGATTCCAAAGTTGTTATATTTAGCTGGTTACGCCAAATATAATAATAGGAAAATTTGGAAGAAGAGTATAGGGTGAGATAATGAAATATTGACTTGTTTTGTAGGCACGCCAACTTTAAGATGTCCAGGAAATTACTATTTTCACTATTTTGAAAGAATATAGTTAAATTATGATATGGTGCTCAGAAGAGAGATGAGGAGTCAAAACTGAACCCAAGGGAAGTAAGGAAAGTTTCTGATGAGAAAAACTATGGCAGAGATTGTGTAAGAGAAAAGGACCTAAAATATATATTTACTATTTTGAAAGGATATAGTTAAATTATGATATGGTGCTCAGAAGAGAGATGAGGAGTCAAAACTGAATCCAAGGAAAGTAAGGAAAGTTTCTGATGAGAAAAACTATGGCAGAGATTGTGTAAGAGAAAAGAACCTAAAATATATTCTTTATGTACCATCACATGGTGGGAGGATGTAAAGAATGAGAAAGGGAAAAGCAACTGAGGAGTAATCAGAAAGGTAGAGGGAGGAATGTCATGACAAACTAGGGAACAATGACATAATAAACCAGAAAGGAAAGCATATGAAGGAGAAGTAGATGGTCAAGACTGTCAAATCCTGCAAAGAGGTTTAAAAAGAAAGATTAGTATTAAGAAAAGACTATTCGTCAATTAAGTGATTATTGATAACTCTGGAGAGATGCTAAGCATGACCAGAGCTTCAATAAATATAGAGTTATAAAATAACATGCCATTTTTCAAATAACAATTTATCATATAACGTAAGTTGTAAGTTATGAAAAACTCCATAAGCATCATATTATTCCTCACTCTAATATTTCATACTCATAATTCTTTTACATGCCCTCATAAGAATGAAATAATGAAAGTTAATGCTGTTGGATCATCCCCAGCATTCAGAGAGGTTGGAAAATTCTTTGTCTGATAACTCAGGATTACTTACGAACTCAAGTCTAGCATGATGCCCTCAATATGACAAAACACTAGGAATCTGTACCTCAGGCTAAAAATCCAATTAGGAAACCTCCAAGACTTTTAAAGCCATGTCCTATTTTCCAAAGACCCAGTGCACTGCTTGCTTTGGACATGATGCCTCAATCTAAAGATTATAACTGTACTTTGAAGTAGAGCTTCCCCTCCCAAAGGCAACCTATTTTCTGGCTCCCAGCCTCCCACATAGGGAAGTCATTTTCTTATTCTTTAAGGAAGTCTTAGTATCATATATTTATTTACTCAGAGTTGGAAAAGATCTTGGAGGTCATCTATTTCAACTGCCTCATTCTGCACAATTGAGATCCAGAGAATTTAATGAGCTTGGCCAAGACCATAGAAAAAGTAAACAATAGTGCTGAAATTTGAATCCTCACACTTAGACTCTAGAACCAGTAATCTTTCCACTATTTTCACTAGCATCAATTTCACAGGCTACCTGTCAAGAATATTTTGAATAGTGGCACCTTGTTGATTCCTTTTAATGTAATAGAAAGATAAAGTACAACATTCAACAGAGGTGACAGAATATAAATGTAGCTACACTCAGACCAAACAGAATTTGTACACAAAGAATACCAGGCTATACATAAAATGTTAATAATAAAATAGTAGCACAGCAGGACCTATAGTGTGGATAGCAGGAGGAAACCAAGTAAAGGCAGGAAGAGAGAGCAATAGAGTATACCAGTTGTGGGGGTTGGAAAACTCAGGTTTCCAAAGAACAACTGACTAACTCACTTGTTGTTTTGCTTTGTTTTTTAATGTTATATATAGCCTTCTCATTTGACTAGTTTGCTTAAGTAACCAACATCTTCCATTGGAGACCAGGAGCATAGATAGAAAATGCATTTATTTAATGTTAAATTTAAAGTTAAAATTAATTTAGTTTACTATATTACCCAAAGCCCTTCTATGCACTGTGGATACAAAGAAATGCATTCTCAATAGGCTAAACCAGAAGTAAACTCAGAGCTAAATTAAAGAAGAAACGGATACACAAAGGAGAAATGGAATGGTAGAAGGAGGGTAGCATGACTAGAGAAGTCACTGGCCAGTGATGTTCTAGGTAGGAGAGAAGTACAATTTTCTGATTGAGAGAGGGTAGAGGCTACAGTGTTAATGCTCCAGTATAATAAACACTTCCCCTAGAATAGATTCACTAGGATAGATTCAAGACCACTAGCCTTTACCACTGTCCTAATTCAATAATTGTAGTAATAATACAGTTTCACACTCAGAAGCTAAAATATGCCAAAATATAGAGGAGGTTGGCAAAGAACAGGCAATAGGTGGCACAGTGGTTAGAATGAAGGACTTGGGAATCAGAAAGATCTGAGTCCAAATTCTGCCTTAGACACTTAGTAGTTGTGTCATACCACAACCACTCTGAGTTCGTTTCCTCATTATCTGTAAAATGTGGATAATAACAGAGGAGCAAATGAGGTGATTATACACACACACACACACACATATATGACATTAAATAAATGTTTTAATTACATTTAATTAAACAAATAATTATTGAGATGAAACTAATGACATAACATTTTGAGTTTTGCTAAGTTATTTTGTTATTCTCTGGTACTCAGTTTCCTCATGTATAGATAAAGGGCTTGAACAAGACAGATTTCTTCTAATTTTACATTAAAACAATTTTGAGTCATATAAAAAGCTTTAGACTTTGAGTCAGAAAATCTGGAGCCTGGTCTGGCTCTGGGCTCTTGGAGAAGTCATTTAATTAGAGACTTAATTTTTTTCAGCAATAAGAGTGAATCATTATTTCTCCTACCTCCTACACAAAATTGATGCTTTGGAAACTATAAAGTAAGCACATTTGGGTTATTGTTAATAAGTGTACTTTGACTTCAGTTTTTTAACTTAGTAGTTATATATTCACATAAGTATACTGTCCATCAATCCACATTTGTCCATCTCTGCAAAAGGATTATCATGAAGGATTTAGTCAATATTCCTGGTTGAAATCCAGTTACTCTATATTTAGGTCATTCCTTCTAAATTCCCAGCTTAGTAAATCCATCAAAATATGAAATAAAGGTCACTATGGCATTGCTGTTCCTTTAGCATGTCCTAATTTTCTTCAAATCTACTACAAAATTCACCGTATTATCTTTGGATAGGGAAAAACATCTTTTTTTCTTTCTTCTTTAACTCTCTTATTTTCTGAAATGCTACATGATCCTTTAAACTCTAGGTCAGTTGTCACTTTTATTTTCTCTTTCCTGTGAATCTTTTGCCTAGCCAACAGCAGTATCCTCTACCTCTGAAATATTGAACTCATTCTTTATATTTCTTTTACGGAACTTAGGACATTCAATTCAATATTACAGTTATTTGTGCACATGTCAAGTCCCCTACACACCTATAAACTATATGAAGTCAACTTTGTAGATATCTTTGCCATGTACCTTTTGGTATTAGAAAATGGACCCTAACCCTGTGAAGTATACAAGATAGACACTCAATTTTTATTTATTGAAAGAATCAATGCAGTTGTTTTAGTGAATATATTCTGACTCAGAATTATTATTCCTTTCTTTTCTATGTCCTCAAAACCTATCTGCTAAATATTTTATTCTAAAATTTTGATGAAGAATTATATCAGGCTTATGAGTTGATAGTTTTCATAATCTACCTTTTTAGACGAGTAGTACAATATTTACCTGTTTTCAAGTTTGTATTACTTCTCCTGTTTTTTTTTTTTCCCATGATTTCCCAGAGATTATAGAGCCAGCTTCAGGATATCATCTTTAGGTTCTAGCATACTTGGGAATCATGTGATTTGGTTGAAATATTAATTTTTGTATTTTAAAGTATCCAATTACACTCATATTATCCACTAACCTACTTCTGACTTTATCAACTCACCACTCCTCCCTGTCCCTCTGATTGGAGAGTAGGACCATGAACTGCAATCCTTCCACTGAAGCAAGAAACTAAGCTCACAACATCTCATTTCTCACCTGGTTAGAATGCTTTGGGTCTTCCTTGACATCTCTAATATGCCCCTACATTGGGCACCTTTCTCATTTCCCCCTTTTCTCTCTCTCTCAGTTTCAGCTTTCTTTTGTGTGTTGTCTGCCCCAATTAGATTGTAAGCCCCCTGGGAAAAGGTGCTATCTTTCTTTTTTCCTATCTCTGTCCTAGCACTTACTACAGTGCCTGATACATAGTAAGATGAAGAGGTATCCATCAGTACAAGTGAATGGTTTTCCAGCTTTGGAGTTCCTATCCTAATGAAGGTGTAGATTCTGTCTCTATCCCTATTTTTGTTGAGGGTATTGGTAGGAAACAAGCATACATTTGCAAGTGATATTCAACAATGGAATACCCCTTTAGTATATCATAATTAACTGAAAATGTACCAAATCTGAAATTCTACTTTGTTTATAGTTTATTGATTATTATTATTTAACTTGATAGTACAAAATTGTTCCTTATAGTTTTTTTTACAAGGTATTTCCTGGTCACATGTCAAAATAATTTAAGATTCCTTGAAAGATATTGTACGTAAGGAGGATTTTGTTATCCTTTTTTAGAGTTTAGTTTCTCAGGATCCATGGCCATGGCGATGTCCAGGTGTTAGATAATACTCCCAGAAGAGTTTCAAGGATTCTACATGGTAACTCCCAGAATCACAGTGACAGACAGTACTACTTGAGGCTGTGTCATGAGATAAGGGGTGACATAATGTAATATTTACTATGCTAGTGCAGAATGACGATATTGCTAAAGTTAACCTGTGAATTTAATGTTGGCAAGATGCTTTATTTGTCTGATTGCCCTAAAAAGACAGGTGGGCCTTGTTCAGTGAGTGAAGAAAACCATGTAGAGAAACCATGTGGAAAAATCATGAGAAATGTTAAGGAATCCCCTCCTTGCTTCTCGTAGCCACAGTGAGAAGGTTGATTAGGGTAATCTGCAGGAGTTGGTTCTCCAACCATTTGAGAAGGCAAGACTTCAATAAAGTTGATTATTAACGCCTCTGAAATTGTCTGCCTGTCTGACGAGATCAAGAGTGAACCTGTTAGAGGCTGGAGACTGAAAACTCAGATGTGTCATCTATGAAACAGACAATATTTACAGCCATAAATATTAGGTAAGGCATAAAATGGGGAGATATATGATCATCAAAGTTGTTCATAACTGTGATAGATAATCCATCTCGCTTTCCAGCAAAAATTTGAAATTAAAGAAGAATTCCAAGTCAATGGTGAGGCCTGCTAGATATTCTTTTTAAAAAATAATATTGTATTGAATACACTAAGCATTAGAATACTGCAAAAAATTATAAAATAAATCTATATTTCCAGGATTGAGAATTTAAGAATGAACAAATGGGTGAAGAATGCTTATTTGCCCATATCACAATAAACATTTTGATTGACAACCTACCTATAAGACTAGTCTATCAATTTATATGTCTCCTACAGATAGTATTGATGGACAATGATTTGAGTCAAGAGTTGAACAGGAGAAGACAAGATGCATTGCCTTTAGGAAACTGCAAAGCTCTTTTAAACAACCTCAAAATTCCCATGAAAGTGAAGAGTTCATTTTTTGCTGCTATGTAGCAATCAAGCGTGGCATGCAATAGTCTCCAGAGAATTTAAAAATATATATTACACAAAGGACATTGAAAAGGGACATAATTACTATAGGCAGGCTACATCATATTGCATACTGATAACAAGTGGCTTCAGCCTTACTGCATTTGAGAACTTCAGAACACAAGTGGTTCACCAGCCTCAGAGTGACAGTACCCCCAACAAAATCATGGAATATAGTCATTTGACACAATATCTGGCTATTTATTTCTTTTGAATGCCAAAAGAGTAACCACTAATTTCCTTACATTGAATTTTCAGTATTTCTGACTATATAATCAACAGGCCAAAGGACATCTTCCTTTAAATAGTTGGGGCCTTTCTATTATTATTCTTTAAGAATGGTATATGATTGAATAATTCAAATGACATCCTATTTATTTTAATAAGGCATGCTTTATTGTGATTGAAGAAGCCTTTGTGAAGTATCAACTTTTTTTTCTTTTTCTAAGTTGACGAACAAAACTACTTTCACTGACACTTCAGATGAAGAGTAAAATAGCAGTGGTAGTTAAATTGTATACAACATTTTTAAATGATATATTTGGAGTTGAACAGAAAAATCATTATGAATAACAAATATAATTACAATAATATCTAATATTTATATAACATTTCAAAATTTGGTTGATTATTGATAGTAAAAAACTTTTTTTTTTAAATTTGGGAATCTATTTTACATTTTAGAGTAATATCTCTTGTGGATAAATAATTTCCTGTTCCGACATTTTTAATGAAGCCTGATTTTTAATACTTTGAGGCAGTAGTAGATTGGCATCCTGTACTTCAAAGCAATAACATCTGTGGCTCTTTGAAGTTCATAAAAGTCATGAATAACCATAAGCTGTTTAGTTTGGATAAGGGCACAAAACTGTGTCCTTCTAGCTAAATCATTCCAACTTCTTGCCTTGAGCTGACAGAATGCCTTGGGTTTCACTTTCATTGTCTTGGAGTTTCTATTTTTAATCTCAACATGAGGGAAGGGAGACTCAAATTCATCACTGGGATGGAGTTTCAACTGAAAAGATGTTAATGTTGTAACAAGGTGAATGAATATTTTTTTTCAGTTATAAATAAAGGGTAACAAGATTGGTGGGAAGCAAAATAGGGCATGAGCTGGGTGCCCAAAATAAATGACCAAACAGATAAATAAAATTTAAGTTTGACTTGTGTCAGTTGTTCAAATTTTGGTAACAATGGAGGCAGGCACCAATAGTTGGAAAGAACCCAGCATTCACCTCTTGGCAGGAGGGGCAGATTTTGTTTTTTTTTTTTGCAAAATTCCCACCATACAAGAACGGCGCTGCTTACCTAGAAGATAGGCAATTCAATAGCTGAAGAGCCAGCATAAGAGACTCCAGGGCATATCTCAGGGAACCAAGCCACACACAGATGAAGACAGGAAGGCATTTGGAGATGGAAACAGCTTTGAGTAGTATGGTGCCTGGTAGCAAATAAGGGAGACAGCTTAAGGGGTCCAGAGAGAGCTAGTCCTGGAAATTAAGAGCCAAGGTTTGCAGGAAAGCAGATGTTGGTAGCCCTGCTAAGTACCCTGTGGACATATTGCTGGCTCACTGTGAAGTCTCCAGGTAACAAGGGCTCCATGAAGAAAGGATTGAGTCCCTCCTCCAAGTTTTAGGGTGGAAATCCAACCCCATCTCTTATATAAAGCCACAATCCACTGTTTGCTTTTCAGCTGGGATGACAGGCAAGCAGGAGATTGGGATATCTCCCCCTCCTTACTCTTTTTCCAACTCCACTGTCCCTCTAACCCCCGTAGAAACTCCTCTGGAATCCAACCTTTTCCAAATATATTCTCAGCAGGGGCAGGGTGGACAGGGTTCTGGTTCCAGACTGCCAGCAGGCCATTTCCTGAGATTACTCCTGGAGTACCTGCTGGTACTCCTGGAGAGGATGGGGGGGTTAATGGAAGGAAGCTGATCATGGGTTCACAGAAGAAACGCAATTTTTGTTGACTTTGGAGGCTCTGAGGAAACAGAGACTCAATACTTTCTGAGTTATAAGCAGCCTTGGCCATATGTGAACCCTATGTGTATATTTTACTACCACTGTATTCCAGATTTGTGGCCACTCTCCTGCTGTATATATTTTCTGACCTAGTAGGATACTATGAACCAATATTGTGTATCATTCCATATAATAGTTATTGTACTTTATATTATCTGGTCTTACAGCTTGATTTTTTTAATACTGAGGGAGGGATGCTTTATAGTTACAGTTCTAATTATGCCATCTTATTAAATGTCTTTGTTAAGAGAGAATTTTGTATACTGCCTTACTGCTAGTGAAAAGCATGCATTGGGGGCATGAAGATTGTAATGCTTCAGTTGGGTACCCTCACTATCCCCAATCTTGCATCTAAGATTAGCATCTGCCCTCTGGGGATCAACCGATAAGTGAAAATTATGAAAACAACCCAGATTGGGTAACGCATCAGAACATATCATGGAAATTCTAAGGAAGAAGTTTTTTTCCTATATTAATTTTTTAATTAAATTATTTTATTTGTTTTCAGTGTTCTACAATCACTTCCATATATCTTAGATTTTTTCCCTCCTTCCCCTTCCTTCTCCACTCCCTCCTTGAGATGCTGTACAATTTTATTTGGGTTCTACACATACATTTCTATTGAATACATTTTCACCTTAGTCATGTTGCACAGAAGAATTAAAATGAATGGAAGAAATCATAAAACAAAACATAACACAAAAAAAATGGTCTGCTTCATTCTGTGATCCAGTTCTATAGTCCTTTTTCTAGATGTGGAAGGCATTTTGCCTCAAGATTCCATTGGGAATTTTTTAAGTCCTTACATTGCAATGAAGTACTAAGTCTACCAGAAAAATGCCTCACACACTGTGGTTGTTGCTCTGTACAAAGTTCTCCTCGTTCTGCTCCTTTCACTCAGCATCAGATCGTATAAGTCCTTCCAGGCCTCTCTGAAGTCTTCCTGTTCACCATTTCTTGTAGCACAATAGTATTCCATTACATTCATATACCATAATTTGTTCAGCCATTCCTAATTGATGGGCATCCATCAATTTCCAGTTTTTGGCCATCACAAAGGGAGCTGCTATAAATATTTTTGTACATGTGGGACCCTTTCCCATTTTATGATCTCTTGGGGATACAGTGCTAGAAGTGATATTGCTGGGTCAAAGGGTATGCACTTTTTTGTATCCCTTTGGGCATAGTTCCAAATTTCTCTCCAGAATGGTTGGATCAGCTCACAGCTCCACCAACAATGAATTAGTGCTCCAACTCTCCCTCATCTTCTCCAACATTTATCATCTTTCTGTTTTGTCATGTTAGCCGATCTGATAGGTGTGATGTGGTACCTCAGTGTTGTTTTGATTTGCATCTCTCTAATCAATAGTGATTTAGAGCATGTTTTCATATGACTACAGATAGCTTTAATTTCTTCCTCTGAAAATTGCCTGTTCATATCCTTTGACCATTTACTAACTGGGGAATGACTTGGGGAAGAATTTTTCATATCTTAGACTTTGTGTGTAGATGAATTTCTGACTAACATAGCAATGCCTCCTCCTGTCTTTCTACTAAATCAATTTATGAACATTTATATTTCTTGTAACTTTCCTCATCTTGAGATTGAATTAAAAAAACTTTCATAAAAATCTACCTGATGCATTTTCATATAAAATGCAATTCAACCTCAATTGTTGGTAAAGTTATACCAAAAAGTGATAAACAGGATTATATTTGATTGTATTTTTAAATAAATATGTAAAAATAAAGAAAGAGTGCTAGGGTTGGAAGCTCAATTCCATGTGGACAGTCTCGGGCGGGTAAAGGTGGGAACTTCTAAATCTTAGAGTTCTCACGAGGCCCCCCCCAGGAAACGGCTGGGAATCAAGGTGAACCGAGCTATCTCGTGTATTTCCGCCTCTTCCTGTGAGAAACGTGATGGGAGAGAGCTCTCCCCGCCCTCGAGATTGTCCCGAATTGGAGCACACCTAGTTACCTAACAGGCACGGTATTCAGATGCAAACTATGCCGCTGCAGAGCTTAAGTAGGATCAGGAAAGCCTGAAAGCTCTCTTGGGCGGAGGGGCGCAGAGCAGTGAGGACAACAAGGCTCCGCTTTTCCTCTCTCCTCTCTCCCCTCCCCCTCTCTCCCCACTTATACTTCTACTTCCAATCTCTTATTGTAAGATCTTTGCCTCCTTGGGAGATCTTTCTCTTTCCCTCCTAAGGAAGAATTCCCCTGCACTTGTAACTAGACCCTGAAATAAAGCTCAACCCTTGTTCGACTCTGGAATGTCCTTTCTCTCATACGAGCATCCAGTTTGGCCAACCGAAGACCTCGGGAGGTGAGGTAAGAAGACTCGGGTAGCCCACAGGCCTCTAGGCCTGGCAAAAGAGAATTTAGATAATATAAATTTTTGAGGAAGTGTTTCATCGCCGTAGTCAGCAAATTCTATAAAATATTATGGAACATATGATGTAAGGAAAGGAAGTCAAAAACATTTCGAATAAAAACTTTTGTAGTATTTTCAAAGACAAAGGAAGATGATTCATTTTTTTAAAGAAGTTAGATTTCTTTTTTTGGCTAAGATCAACTTAAATCCTGCGATGAACAACTTGCCAAGAGAACTTTAGGTAAATATAGCTTGTTGTAAATGTTCAATAATATTCTGTGAAGAAACTAGAAGCGTGTCTATAATTTTCTTCCCATATTTCCCCAAACTGTAATGTGAAAGCCATGTATATTTGTAACATATTTAGTCACATTTCCCTTTCCATTTCTGACAAATTATTATCCTGGTTGAGGTTTTCTCAAAAAGTCACTTTATTCTGACTGTTATTTTACTTTTAAAAGATAAGATAGAGATTTCTTTTGATTTTGTTACATGAATTTATTGTGAATTACAAAGTAGGTTCTATGATTAAAACCAGTTTTTGCAATTGTTTATTTTTTAACTTAAAATTACATATTTTATTTTATCAGTTATGTACACACACACACACACACACACACACACACACACTCACACACATTTTCCCCTTAAACTCAAAATAGATTTAACTAGAAAGGGCATATATGGAGTGGGAACAGGAGTAGGGCTAGAACTGAGGAAAGAAAATGGAGGACTTAATATGAAATGAAAAGCAAATTGCATGACTGACGATGCAACCAGTGATAGATATCACTTTGATGTGAATATATTTAGTTCTTGATCTTGAAAAAAACTGAGACTGTAGGTCTGGGATGCAGGTCTTCTAACTCTTTGAGCCCATTCTCTTTCTCTCTCTCTCTCTCTCTCTCTCTCTCTCTCTCTCTTTCTCTCTGTCTCTTTCTCTCTGTCTCTGTCTCTGTCTCTCTGTCTCTGTCTCTGTCTCTCTGTCTCTGTCTCTCTGTCTCTGTTTCTGTCTCTGTCTCTCTCTCTCTCCAAATAATTTTTATGTTTTTATTACATATAAAAACAAATGTTTCAATTTGTTTTTAAAGATTGTGAATTACAAATTCTCTCCTTCTTCCCCTCCCCCTCCTTGAGAAGACAAGCAATTTGATATAGATTATATCAGTCAAGCAAAACATTTTCATACTAGCTATGTTACAAAAGAAAAAGCAGATAAAAAACCCAAGAATAATAAGGTTTAAAAAATATGACAATTCAATCTACATTCAAACTCACTCAGTTCTTTCTCTGGAGGGGAATAGTGTTTTCTTCACAGGTCCTTCTGAATAGTTTTGGATCAAAATACTCTTTTTCTTTTATCTTTTTAGGATAATAAAAAAAATGATCCATATGTACAAAAATATTTATAGCAGCTCTTTTTGAGGTGGCAAAGAATTAGAAATGAAAAGAATGCACATCACTTATGGAAGGCTGATGAAATCATTATATATGATTGTGATAGAATATTATTGTGCTACAAGAAATAACAAGGAGGATGCTTTCAGAAAAATCTGAGAAGACTTACATGAACTGATGCAAAGGGAAGTGAGAAAAATCAGACCACTGTACATAGTAACAGTAGTATTACTTGCTCAAAGGGTAGGTGCAGTTTTATATAAATTTATAGTCTTTTAGGACACAAATTGCTCTCCAGAATGGTTGAATCAGTTACCATTCCAACAGTGTGTGTACCAATTTTTTTACATCCACCCAACATTTGTCATATTTATTTTCTGTCATATTAGCTAATTTGAAAAATATGAGTGTGTTTTAACTTTCATTTCTCTAATTAATAATGATTTAGAGTATTTTTTCATGTATCCATATATAGCTTTGATTTCTACTTCAGAAATATGACTTTTCATATCCTTTGACCATTTACCAATTAAAGAATGACTTTTTTTTTTTTTATAAATTTGGCTCAGTTCCCTATGCATTTAAGGAATGAGTCCCCTGTCAAAGAAACCTGCTGTTATTCCCCTCTCCCCTCCCCCAATATCTGGCTTCCCTTCTAATCTTGGCTACATTGATTTTCTTAGTGCAAAACCTTTTTAAATTTGGCATAATAAAAATATCCATTTTATATCCCTTAATGTTCCATATTTCTTGTTTGATCATAAATTCTTCCCTTTTCCATAATTCACTTATGATATCACCTTTTATCTCTAAATCATGCTCCTATTTTGACCTTACCACAGTATTTGTGAGATTTTGGTCTATATATGGTTTCTGCCCAACTAGTTTCCAATTTTCTCAACAATTTTTGTGAAAAGTTTTATACCCCAAAAGCTTGAAGGTTTATCAAATTTTCTTCATAAATTTATGAAATATTAGATTGCTACTGTCATTTACTGCTATGTATTGTGTACCTACTTTATTTGATTGATCCACCACTCTATTTCTTAGACAGTACCAGGTTGTTTTGATGATTACTGCTTTGGCTGCTAAGTCACCTTACATCACATTTTTTTTCATAGATTCCTTTGAGAGCGCTGACCTTTTGTTCTTCCAGATTAATTTTTTTGGTAATTTATTTGGTATAGTACTGAAAGAGTAAATTAATTTAGGTAGAAATGTATTTTAATTATATTGCATAGCCAATGCTCTTAATATAACACTAGGAGTCGTAATATGGGAGCGGGAGTTCTTGAGGGGAAAATGGTACCTCCTCAATTGTGAGAAGTTGAGGAATCCCGGGGTCTCAAAGTGAATAAAAAGACAAGACTATGCGGGTACATTATTAAAGAGAAGGTAGGAAAGGTAAGAGATGGAGGATGTACCAGAGGACCGTTGCTATTGGCCACCATAGATGCAGCTACAATCAAAAGAAGAAAAAATAATGGTGGGCTGAGACAACCAAAATATAAAAACTACTGCTCATGAACTGCGGTGCTATTCATAGACCGGAAACAGAATTTCTTCAGGGCTGGTCCAATTTATTTGTGTTGTGAGCTTTCATGTCTAGCTCATATATAAGCCTTTCACAGCTTACTTTGGCATATGGAATGCAGCAGTGATTTAATCCTAATTTCTGCAAGATTCTTACTATTTTGTTTTATTTTTTTCAGAAGATTTTGTAGAACAATGAGCCTTTACTACAGTAGTTCATATCTTTGGATTTATTAAATAATGGGCTACTAAATTTATTTGTTTCTGTATATTATGTAGCTAATCTGTTCCAATAACCAATCTGCCTACTTTCCAACCAATACCTGCCAGGTTTGATGCTTATTTCCTTGAGTTATAGTTTGAGATTCAGTATTCCTAAGCCCCCTTCATTTCCACTTTTTTCCCATTATTTACATCTATATTTGTGACCCTGTGTTCCACTGGGAGAGAAATTAGATAGTGAAGAGGGGTAGAGACTAGGCTGGACTCAGGAAGGTTTGAGTTCAAATCCAGCTTCAGACACTTAGCTCTGTGAATCTGGACAAGTCACTCGGTTTTCTACTTGCCTCAGCTCCTCATTTATAAGGAAATACTGGAGAAAGAAACATCAAACCACTGCTGTATCTTTGCCAAGAAAACCTCACAGACAAAGTCCACAAAGTCTGGGAGAGTCAGACATGACTTATCAATGGCAACAGTAATAATCATTAGTTCTGTAAGGTAATGATCTGGTAGTCTGATATTAAATGAAATGTAAATTAATTTAGTTGGGATTACACTTGTATTAAATTGGGTCATCCTAATCATAAGCAATTAATACATCTCCAACTATTTATGTGTGCTTATTTCCACTAAATTTTGCAGCTGTATTCATAAAACTTCCTTGCATATGTGAGTAGATTGTCATTATTCTAAAAAGAAAACAAAAGAAACACTATATGAAAAAGTAGAATCTCTGTCCATGAAGTAAAACTTCCTAAGATCACTATCTCCAGCAATGTTTATTAGCATAATTTATAATTTATTTTATCATCATCTTATATTACTTATTTATTCATTTATTATTATAATTTCAACAACAAAAGACAGTAGGATCAATGTTTTCCCTGATTGTTTAAGATTTATTGCATGTTCAGATACTTATTCTTGTGATGAACAATAAACAAATTAAAAACAAAATAGTTTCTTGAAAGCCTTCTGAAAGAGAAATGAGCAATGACTTTTGAATTTTTATCACATTTTAAACAGAAATATATCAGAAATTTTTAGCGCTAGAATTGGCTTTAATGAAAAGTTGCAATAATTGCTGTCTGTTTACCTATGTTTTTTTTCTCTCATAAAGCCAGTGTCAAAAAGGTAAGATCATACATTTTTAGGTCCTTGTTTTAAGTTATATATTCTAGGAGAAGTGGGATCAAGTCATTGCCAAATAGGGATTAAACATTAAACATTAAAACAAAATGATTCTAGTGGAATTATAATTGTTTCTATCTTCTGAGGAATGCCAGGCTGCCTAAAAAATAAGTGTTCTCCATTATATTGGGAAAACTAAGATTATATTAAGCTGATTTAGTATGATCTCATGGGAAGAAATTGTCTCTGCAAGAATAAACAGGTTTCAGTCAATCTTTTCATTAGATAGTCATATTTTCACTTGGACAGGTTTACACACTGGTCATAATTTCCTTAATGAAAATGTTAGGAAAAAATAACAATTGTCCCTTACTTTATAAAAATGTATTTAGAATGATTTAGATATGTATACATGTGTGTACAATCCTCTTCATTTTCTCACTCAACGTGAGCAATTTAATATATATCACTACTTCTTTGGGTAGGTATGTGTGTATAGATACACTCATAAAGACACATATTATTGAGTTACACAGAGTGGTTATCCATTTACAAATATGATGCTAAAATGAATTTTGATTGAAGAATGATTACTAAATTAGAAATCTCTATTATTTGAATAACCCTTGCTATACTCAAATAACATGTTAAGGTTATTATGTAAAACAATATGTTTTTTATATCCTGCAATAGTGACATTCTCTTACTGGAGATTAGCTATTAGAGTTTTCTATATATAAATATAGTATTCCAGGTGACTTTCTATTTCACACCTGAAAGAATTTTTATATCATTCTCTAAAGAAGCTAAGAGCAAAATAAACACTTTAAGTTTGATTATATTCTGATTTGGTTATTTTGGCTTTACAAAATAAATCATGAATAACTTAGCTATACAATCACGATATTCAAGATCAGTTGCCCTATATCTCATGAAACTAGTGGTTAAAGAAGCTTATTTCCTCCAAAAAAAAAAAGACATCACAATTTTCTATGGAAAATGACTATTAGACGTCATTTACTTGAAATGTTATTTAATCCAATCATTGTTTCCTCTGCCAAGCAACTCTCTAAAACTTCACTACTGATATAATTGAGCTGTGATTGTTTTCAGAAGAGGGCATTTTTACACTGGAAATTACCTACACTGATGAAATTATAGGTCCTTCAGTACTGATATAACTTAGCTAAAAAAATGTAGTTCATTTTTCTCATGCCTGAAAATAAATAGTATTCTCTGTAACTACCTTAAATCAAGTCAGCTGCAGGAAAAGTGAAAAATAAAATTGGCAAGTTTCTTCCCCAATCTTTCCACCCCTTTTCTGTATCTTAAAACAAACAAATAAATAATAGTAGATAAATAAAACAAAACAAAGATGTATGTTCTTTATATTTTATTTGGTTTTAAATCCATGATAAGGGGATCCAAGGACTTGTAATGGTAACTTAAATGGGAAGATCTTTCCCATTCAATAAAAGGTCCATGTGACCTGCTTAAATCACATGGAAACTCAAGTCACCAGTGATAGGAGGAGCTTGCCGAACAGGTGGAACAGGAAGGGTGGAGCAGAACTGAGAGGAAGTTATTGAGAGCAGTTAGGGCAGCAGGAGAGAGAGGATGAAGGCAAGCAGGCTCTTGAGTGCTTATTTGCGTGTGGGAAGCCCCCAGTAGCAGGAAGAGGCTTCAGGATGGCTTTGTCCCCTGTAGTGATAATGTGTATTGACTTCTTGGCTACTATAATGGATTGAGTTTCTGGTTCTGGGATTGGATTTTCTGATGTCTGAATAACTGTTTTTCTTCTGCCTACTACATAGAGAGTCTGTTATACTTTGCAATTCTGAGCTATGCTAGCATATTCATAGTTGCCCTTAGTGCTGTGAATATTACCTGGGTGACACAGGACTATAGCTTGCTTTACTTATTCAGCACATACATACTTAGTAAACAGCTGTATGAGTCTAACGCTATCCTATGTTGTTGGTACAAAACAAAATATTTATCCCTAGTACAATGATTTGAAAAGAGTAACTTAAAAGGTATAAAGATAAGAACATGGTGTTAGGAAGAGGAAACACAAATATTTATAAACCATGGCCTTCTTGATATGTGACAGTTACTTACAAGTTCATTCTATTGGATAAAAAAAATCACAATAAATATCATAGTTTCTGCCACTGCTATTTATCACATCCTTGGTTAAGACAGTGGCATTCCACTTCAGATTCTTCAGTGGAGAGTTCACTTTGATCTTTTCAGCACGATGCCTACAAAGGTATCTAATGTGGCTAGGAACTACCTGTGTACTTGCTCATATCAACTGTTTCAGTGAATTTGAAGAATAAGAGACGATGCCAGTTATGTGGTTTATTGACTATTTGAAGTTCTCTGACACAAAGTTTCCAGTGTGGAAGGTGAATGATAATTTATAGCAAAAATTGACTTAACTTTTTGAAAGATGTCAATAAATCTATCACAAGTATAACACTATGAGCAGATGAAATCATTTAGGAAACAGGTATAGAAGGACAACAATAGAGGAATGATGGAGGTAGGGTGGGAGGGAGATAGAGAAAGACAGAGGTAGATTAAGAGACAGCTAGAAAGTGAATGAGACAGAGATAGAAATAGAGACAAAAAAAAAGATAAGGACAGAGACAGAGAGATAAAGAGAACAAGACCCTGAATGAAAGAGTAAGTTGCCACAAAGGTAGGCAATCAGACGACAGATGTGTACTAACCTGAATTATGGGCTGACCCTGGGCAAAGGAAAATTAGGTGTTTTCTTATTAATATCTTCCCAGATCTCTTGGGATACCTTTCTTCTACCTCCCAAAGCTCTTCCCCTCAGGCACAGACTGACCTTTTATTGAATTAAGCATCCTATTTGGGCTCCCCCTACAAATCTTCATTTTTTCCTGTGTTCTATTTCCCAGTATTCCTTTCTTCAACTCTCTCCCTCCCTATCCAATGACAATTTCTATCTCAATCTGTTGATATCAAGCAAGAGAAAGTATTTGAAAATGATTCAAATTAAACAATTGTAAGTCTCCAATGAGGGCTTGCTTTATTCAGAAAAAAGAAGTTGCTACTGACGAATATAGCAGTGAAAATAAGAAGATATTTTTGGACAAGAGATCATGCCCACAAAGACAAGGGGTCTGAATTCATAGCTTAATTGTGGAAGATGTAGTTGCCTTTCCCAGTTTTTTTTTCCTTTCTCTTAATTTTAAAGCACAGGTCCTCTAAAAAAAGTTTCTAACCTGGGATCTGTGAAATAAATTGATAAACATATACATACACATATACACAAACACGTGAACACATACATATATATTTCTGCACTTCATAATTAATTTCCGTTGTAATTATACATATTTAATTTTATTAATTTAAAAATATTATCCTGAGAAGAGGTCTATAGGCTTCACCAAACTTCCACAAGGTTCTATGACACACAAAATATTAAGAACCCATGCTCCATGCATTCCAAGTATTTCTGAAGTAAATCCCATGGCAGCAACAATGGGGATTTCTAAGTGGCAGCAGTAGAGAACGATGAGATAGTGGAAGGGTTTGTATGTATGAGATCCTTGTAAATTGGGGACTGTGTCCATTTGCCCATAGATTTCTAGAGGTACAAGTAACATGCTAGTTTGCCACTAGTGTATTTTGCTGGTGTTATTTTCTTATGTTTCATTTTATGTAGCACATGTTTAATAGTTAATGGTGAAATATTTTCTATTAGAAATGTTTTCCTGAAGAAGTGTCAGAGCCTCTATTTCACAGCTAATACTCTTTTACCTGCCATATATTTCATCTTGGGTGAACAGCATGATTTCACACATCTTAAGAGAAAAATAGGATCACAGAGTAATAAAGGGCCGCTGTTATTTGGAGACTAGCTTTCATGACTGTAGGCAAATGTGAGCGGTAGATGCATTTTACAAGCACCATATTCTACGACAAACGCACGAACAGTAATAAAGCAGGCTCTTGCTTTTTATTAAAGTTTCCACTGTGTACATTCTTACGGTGGCATTAGTCATTACTTATCTAAGTTCACAGATGCTGAAAAAGGAATAAAAATAACAGATAAAATATTAAGTCCACTGAGATATGCAAATACAAGACTGAACATTTGTCAGTCTCAATTAAACCCGCATTTAATTTTAATAACCTGTAAGCTTTTAAACTTATATCACTATATACCATAATTATATTGAAACCAACAATCCTTGCTGGGAAGAACAGTGACAAAACCATGTAAATAAATTGCATGATGGGCTTATAGCTTCAAGGATCCAAATGTAAAATTGACGCAAAAATACAATTCTAAGTTTGACTTCTAAAGCATCTAAATAAAACACAAATTGTTGAAAAATAAAATACTGACATTATTAGCATAAAACATAAAAACACAACCAACCAATCAATCCTACCTACACACACACACACACACACACACACACACACACACAGACACACACACACACCAACAGACCTCCTCCCACCCCCAAAAAAACTAAAAAGCACTCAAGGTTTTTACAACAGATTTTAGTCTGTAGTACAGAACAATCAAAACCTACATTTCCCCTTTCCCCTTTATTCTTCACTAATAATATTAATAGAGTTACGTTTGTGCATTCATGTGTGTGTGTTATATGTATGCATGCACTTATGGGACAGTCTTGATTATTTAGCAAATAACATGATCAGTAAATACCTTCTGTTTACAAAGATATTATTAGATATAAGAACTTATAAGAAAACTTCACAACTTGGGCTTAAAAATCTTTATGTGCAAAAGAGAAAGATAATAGAGACATTAACGATTTAGTAGAAAATATAATACAGCCAAGTAGTTGTTTTATTAATTATATGGATGAAAATAGAAAGATTTGCAATAAAAATTGTGCTGCATTTTAAATAATCTAGTGACCTGATTCACTTGGATCCATGAGGTAAGACAAACACTTAAGCAGCTAGGTGACCCAGTGGATAGAGTGACGGACCTGGAGTTAGAAGACCTGAATTCAAACGTGACTTCAGACATTTATTATTCATGTGACTCTGTCAAGTCACTTGACCTCTATCCTTTTCACTTTCTTCCTCTGTAAAAAATGTGGATGATTCTGCTCTTTTTGGCCCAATAGAACATGTCTTTTACATGAATATACTTCAAATATCTCAAGACAGCTATCATATTCCAACTACCTCCCCTGCCCCAGACTAAACATATCTATCTATCTATCTATCTATCTATCTATCTATCTATCTATCTATCTATCTATCTATCTATCTACCTACCTACCTACCTACCTACCTACCTACCTATCTACCTATCTATCTATTATTTTCTGGAAATTCAGGTTATAAATAGCATTCCTAGAATGAAATACAGAAGTAAACGCAGTTTTCCAGATGTGGTAAGAAAAGGGAAGCGTACAGCAGAACCACCATATCTCAAGTTTTGTACACATTTTGCTTTGTTCATTCATTTCAGTCATGCACAATTCTTTGCAATCCATTTGGGGTTTTCTTGGCAAAGATATTAGAGCGGTTTGCCATTTCCTCCTCTAGCTCATTTTATAGGAGAGGAAACTGAGGCAAACAGGGTTAGGTGACTTCCCTAGGACCACACACCTAGTGATCATCTGAGGGCCAGATTTGAACTCATAAAGGTGAGTCTTCCCCACTCCAGGCCAAGTGCTCTTTCCACTCCCTAGCTGCCCTGTTTTGTACACTTTGCCTCTCTTAATGTGGTCATTATTATGTTAGCCTTTTTTTCTGGTCTGCCATATCAAGTTCATATCAAAGTAGCAACTACTAAAACCTTCAGATCATTTTGAGATGATTTGTTCTCTACCATACTCCCACCCTTGCCCCCACCACACCCTGGTTTCCAGGTATATCTCTGACCCATCTCAGTTGTCTAACCATGGGCAACTCACTTAAGCTCAGTATCCTCAGACAACTCACTAAAATCATAATTAACAGAAAAGTTAAGAGTCTCTTAAAGAGTGAAGGACATTTCTATACCAAGGAGATTCCCTTATTAAGGGGATCATAGATCCTGTGTGCCTTACTCTCAGAAACAAAAACAAATAAAATAATCAGCCATTCTCTTTCTTTCTTTATCTTAGAGCCCTGTGGGAAAATAATCTGTCTTGAAATAATTAATTAAATAGTTTTCTTTCCTTATGCCATTTTGAATGACTAAGAAAAATATTCATACACCTAAATGCCTTATCTTGTCTAGGACTAGGCTGCTAAGTAACATCCTCACCAAAACATGCTTCTACTGAGCATTCACTCCCCTCTTATCCCTTTAAGTTCCCTTTATATATTATCTCCCATTGCAATGTAAGCTTGGTGAGAAAAAAGAAAGTCTTCCTTTCTTACATTTATATCTCCAGTATTTATTATACTAAAAATGCTAATGTGACTGCCCAGGTACTTGATTTAAGATTGAACCAAAAAAACAAAAAGAGAAACATCTTATAAAATATGCACAAATATTAAATTTTTGAAATATTGTATTAGGTGGATGCATTGTCTCAATCGATACACAACAATATTAGTTTATAGAATAAAGTATAAAAATGATTTCAAAGCGAAAACATCGTTATTTTATCATCTATGTTACATTGTGATTAAAATGAGCAATTTTTTCCTTGCTAAGATAGCATACTTTTTTGGCTTAATAAGGAGAAAAGGCTTGCTTTACTTGACATTAGCAGAACCTCATTGCTTTGGTATAGCTAAACAAGAACAATTTTATAATGTATGAGAAGAAATATAGTGCGACATGGAGTAAAACTGTATAGCCAATTGATTATTTTTACCACTATAATTCAGTCACCAATCATTTGTCAGAAGGAGAATAAAACATTGTTTTCAAACCCACAGCCACCATAAATAGTTCTTATACAACTTTTTCAAATTACATCATTGTATATAAGCAGAAAAGGCATGATGAAGCTGAAGGGTACTAGATTTAGAGTCAAAGAAGTTGGGTATGAACCTTTGCTCTGTATCATTTTCATTAGGCCCATCACTTAACCTTTCTCTCTATCAGAGTGACTTCTGAGCTCAAATTCTATGATGCAGTGATCTTTTTCTAAGTAAGTTCAACCTTCCATATTTTGCAAAGATCCTCTTTAATGTAGCCTTTGTTTGAATCCATGCAAGGATATTGAATTCACTTGTCAAAGTAACCGACTGTACAGTGGACAGCTCATTAGTATGTGATCTTTAAAAATTTTATTTATTGGAAGCTGCAGATTTACAGGTGCTCTTAACCTTCTTTGTGGCTGTGGAACCTTTTGGTAGTCCGATAAATTCTATAAATTCTTTCTCAGGATAATGATTTAAATTTTTTTAATTAAACGAGGTAAGATTACTAAGGAAATAAACTGTTTTTGAATAGTTCTTTTACCACACACACACACACAAACATACACACACACAAACTACCCATCTATACATAACTATATATTGGCACATTGGCCAGTCCTTGGAGCATATAAATACTTCCCATTGGCCTCAGTCTAAGAAACCAGACAGAAGCCCAGAGTTTGCTTATTTCTGTCCACAGTGACCCAGGAGTTTGCAATAAGTGATAATATAAAGTTCTCTAAATGACTGCAAAATGGAAGAAATAATGACACAGAGGTTGCCAAATCAGAACTCTGTAGCTATATAAAAACTCTGTGGAGTATAAAATCCCACTTACTTGATGTCAGCTTTCTTTTATGTACAAGTCCATTTGTCTCTGGTGTGTCTCTCTGCTCCCAGTATAGGCACTTCCACTGATAGCTGGCCAGGTGGCAACTTACATTATGCAGTTCCAACTGTCAACGGGACCTTTGATGGCAACACTAAGAGTTCCCGACCTCAAGAGATCACTTGTAAACTGCTATAGTGAATACTTATTTAAAAAAAATAGGAAAGAATAAACATTAAGGTATTGACAGCCATGTACTCATGAGCACCATGGCTACTTTGAGGGAAAAATGTATTAGAAGGTAGGACAGTCCTTCTGTCTTACACCTCACACATGTCTCTTGAGGCAGTTCAAAGTAGACCTTTCTCATCTCCGCTATGTAAGGGTGCATCTGTCTTTTGGTATATCCACTGCCTTCCTGTTCATCAATCCCTGACTCACCAGTTCTTCTGGCTCCACAAAAAGTGAAAAAAAAATGTCAACACAAATTCTATATCCTTTGACCCATCATTCCTGGAAATAGACTCATCCCAAGTATCCATATATTCACTTGGCCTATAATTAGGTAGGGAAAATTTGTGCAAACCCTCAAACCAGACAGTCCTCCCTCTTACATTTAAAATAACAACTTCTGAATTCTACTAAAAGCAAAACCATTATAGATAAGGGATATAATAATAAAACTTCGTTAAGTCGATAACTAAGAATTCAAAAAGGAATCTAAGTATCATTCCCTAGCTATGTATCTAAATAGTACTTTCTTGTTATGATTCTTTATATCTGGAGCATGAATTACAAAAAACATCTCTTACAGATATGAAGTACAGAATGACTTTTAGTTACATGGAGTATGTCAGAAAACTATGTAATAGTAAAATATAGGTCCTTGAAACAACAAGCTCACTTAAGAATTGGAAATAAGAATAAAATTTCAGTCCAAGTAGACTCTTCATGGTCTCCTGACTTCTATACTGGTAAATTGAAATACATACATACATACATACATACATACATATATGTATATATATACATATATGTATATATATGGTTTACTTGAAGAAGCAGTTTAGTTGATTTCTGGATTATCCTTAAGTTAAAATGAAGTATAGTTTTCAGATTAGTGAAGTTCTGTATTTTTGATTCCTCAAATAGGGACTAGAAATGTTTTTCCTACAATATAATACACTTTTTGTTCATTGCGAAAGGGAGATCAGAAAATTGAAGTCACAGGACACCTGTTCAAAAGCCTAACAATTTTCTGTAGATAAATTCTAGGGGAGAAAAAAAAAGACCAACACATTTCTTTGAAGGCTTAGCAACTTCCAAGTGCTTCCTCATAGGTGGGGAGGTGAAAACAATGGTAGTGTCAAAACTCATATACTGGAATCTTTAAGTTGAAGGAGATTGTAGAAGATCTTTCTTTATGGAAGTGAAGAGGTCTGGGGGTACTACAATCCTGAGAATGCCAAGGCAGAGCTGCCTGGAATGTGAATTCACATACTCAAGCCTTCTCTTAGCCAAGTGGCAAAGAGTTTATTTTAACACTTTAGCAAAAGCGGGCAACCTACTTAGAGAACCTGTGAGACAGTGAGGATGGTGCTAGAGATTTTATGGAAAAGGAACAAGGGAAAGGATGCCAAGGATTCTAATTAGGTAATCCAAGGTTCCAGGTATCTTTGTCAGTTATGGATAGGAAAATATGAGGAGTTTTGTAGAGATAACTTTGTCGATACCAGACACTGAGGGAGAAAAGACAGGTTTTGTTTAGTTTCCAGAGGCATGGATCCTGGATATCTGGCATGAGGGAGAGTCTTTGGACCAGACAGGGACAAAAATCCTTGGGCCAGGCAACCCTGCATTTGTTCTGATAAGAAAATGTGCTCTGCAACAAGGGAAAAATTTTTCTTAGTAGAGGGGCCTACTGAGACATTGAGAGGTTTCCAGAGACATGATCTTAGGGCTTTGGGGGGTTCAGATCCCATTCCCCCCATCAGGAGCGTTCTGTGATGTCTCCTATCAATAAAGATGTCCCATGTAGAATTTGCATTTCTCTAATGCACTTACTAGAAAACAATGAGAACTACAGAACAGTAAGTTCAAAAAGTACTTTAGAAATATTTGATCTTCAAAACAACGCTGTGAAGGAAGTGCTTTTATTACCCTCATTTTCCAGATATGCCATGCCTGAATGAAACAGGGAGGGACTGTTTCCACCTAGACTTTTTTCTTTATCAGTGCTTAGCAGACAACCCACAGCAGGTGATTATTAAATGTTGAATGATTTTTTAAATAAAAAAAATCATTAAAAATTGTTCTGTCTTTACTAATGAAAGATATCTTCAATGGGACCACATTTCAAAGTGGAGAGAACTAAAGTTTCAAACTGAATCAGCCTAAGGAGAGAGAGAGAGAACATAAGGTTGGGAATGCATCATAGTGAAACACTGAGTTATAGTCAGTAAAATCCATACATGTGTATATACGTATGTATAATTTAAATAATGGTTTCAGGATGCAAAAATATATATATATATATATATACACATATACATATATAAATATATATACATACACATACATATATAAATATATACGTGTGTGTATATATAAATATATATATGCAGGGATTTAAACGAACAAACAAAAAACTACCAGCCTAAAAAAATATTTAAGGCCCAGATCAATAAGAACAGATTCTATACAAAGGAGATTGGCAAATATTTATGTCGGCAAGGGAAAAACGATGATTGTACATAAATCACATAAGTTAGGTATTTTTTTTTTAACAGTTTTTGGTATAACAGAATTCTCCTGTTTAAATTTTCAACATCCCTTTTAAAGCTGGAATAGCACTGAATCATTCTTCATGGTTTTGGTGGAAAAGGATGTGTCCAAGCTGTTATGGCTTTCTGAAGGTTTTCTTCTTAGAAGATATTGTAAGGCTTTTAACCCATTTGGCTTTCAAATTCTGTTGTTTAACAATCAAACAAACAAATAAACAAAGCATTTAAAAAAACAGATGACTCAAAGTAAATTTCAATGGAGACTCATCATTTTAATGCTTTCCATAATTAAAAACAAGCTAAAATTATAAGCTATCTAGTGCCAACATAGAAACAGGACATCTGTCTTGGCACTCTCTTGTGAAAAACCTGAATGCAGAGTAAGAAGGATTTCAAATTCATTTAGGATAGCCAGTATTTCTACTGAAATATTCATAGAATCAATGGTTTTAATGAATGTCACCAGTCTAGTTCTTGCAATCCTTTGGGTGTTCTCATATTCCATTACCTGTACCCTCATTCTTTAGGTCATTCATTATTGTTTCTATTTTCAAATCTATGTATCTTTTGATAAATTTTCATTTTAAACTCTTAGATTTTCAAAGCACAGGGAGATATATATTAACAATATGTTAATATAAATACAATTTAGTTTTTCTCTTTCAGAGATTAAAAAAAAACTGGTTTCAAATTAAGAAAAAACCTTGAAGAGACAGAGAGAAAAATGACAGTTGATTTAGGTGAATGTCTGATAAAAGTTTTCTCTTATTGCATGTAAGTATTAATTGAAATAGGAAATCATCTTAGTGTTTAGGCATCATTTTGAAAACAGTGAAAATTTACAAGCACATTATGTTTTGGTCAACATCATTAAGGAGTTTCCTTAAATATAGTCATCCGTTTTGGTATATGTGCAAGTTTTCACTTTGAATCCAACTCTTCATCTGATGAGGAAGCCTATGCTACAGTGATGGCTCTAACAATGTACCTATTACAAGCTCTCCCCAAAGCAGCTAAATGGTATAACAAAGAGAGCACCAGATCTGGAATCAGAAAGACCTGAGTTCAAATTTGACCTCAGGTACTTACTACCTGGGTGGTCCTGTGCAAGTCATTCAAACTCTGTTAGCCTTAGTTTCCTCATCCATAAGAAAGAGTGAGGGATTGTTTCTGTTTGAAACTTTTTGTAAGGATGAAATGAGATAAAAATCGAAAAGCACTTAGCACTATGTCTCTGACTCATAGTGAGAACTATATAAATTTAGCTATTATTATCTCCAGGAGAATTTCATCCTATCCCATCTTGAAGTATAAGGTCTCAGTACATAAAGTTTCAGTCAAAGTCTGGCTTCCAGACATTCACAAACATGATAAATCTAGATATGAAAGCCCATGAATTCCGCTACCCTTCATATTTTTTTTCTGTTTTATGTACACATTTATTTGTCCCTCACCAGTTCAAACCTCACAGTGAGACAGAACACTGAACTATCATTCTGATTTTAAAGGAGAATAACAGATTAGATTAGGTAGGAAAATGCCTCACTGCAACCTCTGATTGTAAATAAGCTTTCATATGGTTACTAGTACCTGAGAAGAAGTGAGTTACATCATATAATGTTAGAGATAGAAGAGATCTTCCAAACTCAAGGCACCTCCTCCCTTTACAGATAAAGAAACTGAGCCTCAGAGCAGTTGTGGCTTACCATACCCAAACAGCTGCTTAGTAAGAGAGTTAGATCTAGAACACAGTTCTCCTGTGCCTCTTACTAATATCCTCTTTACAAAACATGTCATATTTCCTTTCTTTCACTGTAAAAAAATGCTATGGTTTCACTGCACTGATGACTATGTTTGATTTCAACCCTGAGAGAAGCAAGGCTATGCCAAAATCGGAGAAATACATATACATACCTAATGACTTTGTTACAATTGAGTCTTTACAGAAGATATCTTTATATAGTGAGATATTTGTGACAAGATCTAATAAGAAAGTGACTAGGTGGGTGATGTCATGATATGAAATGCCAACAAAATTTCAGAAAGGAGAGGAAATCAGAAATTTGACATTTAGCCATTGGCAAAGTCTCACTTTTTAAATTTCTTATTTTATAAAGGAGATGACTGAATATATTTGATACAGAAATTCAAAAATTATCTTAGAGTGCTTCACTGAACCAAGTCACTTTAAAAAATGTTTATATTTTCTTTTAAGGAACATTTTCTGATTTTTTAGATTATTAATTGTACTTCAAAATTTGCATAATTCATGGCTTTAATTAACTCATATACAATTGCATTCATAATTCTGTATAAATTGACTTATATGATAAAATATATGACGATTCCCTCTATCTGAATCAATCATGGTATAGTGTAAATACAGTAATATTCAGCAAGAAGGACAGAATCACCAAGTTGACATATAAGACATCTTCAAACACTGTAATTTTAAGATCAAAATATGATTGCAGTGAAAGTTCGTAACGATTTTTCAAGAAACTCATAGATTTATTAGCAGACAATACTTGGCATCACAAGGGTTTAAATCCTATAATTCAATTAAAATTAGTTTCTGTATTTGGGAGAATCAAACAAACAAAATAAGGGTATTTGTTGTATTTGAGGGTTTTCTAAAAAAGAAACTTTTATATACTTCACCTTCCTTTAAAATACCTTATGTCTTTTAAAGGTCAGATTTTTATTGAAAAGACCATTTTTTTTTTACAAAAAATCATAGAAGAGACCTTAGCTGCAACATGTAAGTCACATTCAAAAGGAATCCCCATGGTAACATAATGACTACATGGTTATCCAATCCCTGCTTAAAGATCTCCACTGAAAGAGAATTCATCATGACTTGAGGCAGGCCATTCTACTTTCGGACAGCTCTATTTGTTAGGAAGTTTCTCCTGACATCAAGGCTAAATTGGCCTATTTACAACTTCCACACACTGTTCCTCATTCTATCCTCAAGGGCCAAACTGAACAAATCTGATCTGTCCTCCACATGACAGTACTTCAAATACTTGGAGACAGCGATCAAGTCCCCCTTGACTTTTCTAGGGTATCCATCCCCAGTCCCTCAATCCTAATTTTATTGGGATTCTTTCAGTAACCACAAAAACTTCCTCTGTATACCCTTTATTAAAAATGTATATAGACTGTTGTCATTAGCTAATAGCTTCACATGGTATTTCCCCCCTGAAAACAATTATTTGTTTTTACTAAATAACCCCATTTATGGCTTCAGAAATGTTGAGAATTTACTTGTTGAAACTACAAGAGAGAAAACATTTCATAGCAAATTATTAAGTAAAAAATGATCCTCTGCTCTTACCAAAATATTCTAGTAGACCGTGGTTATTCCATGTCGTATTAAGCCCATTATTTTTTCACAAGTAGCTATCAAGAGATTATGCCTGGAAACTTATCAACTGTTATTAGGCACTAAAAATGCTTAGACATAAAGACTGTAATAACACTGAAGTGATGATTGAATAAATACCTTTATTTTTCCTTGGATAAGGTGTTTCTTTAAAACATGGGCTATATTAAACTACACACCTCCTAAATTATTAATTTGTAATTACCTAAGAGGCTTTTTTTCTTTTCTAGCAAGCAGTGCCTTTATAAATCCTCCTTATTATTTTTGTATCTTTGCTAGTAATTATTTAGTTTCAGCATTTATCCATTTAGTCATTAAACTTTCATTAAGCACCTACTGTGTGCAAGGCATTAGGGACATAACAATTTATATGGCACAGATTGGATTCTCAAAGTGCTTACAACAGATATATATCTATGTTCCCACCATCAGCAGCAGCAACATCAATTCCAAAGAACAAACACTCACATTCAAAGCTATTCATACTCTAAATCACTTTAACACTGTGGATATAAGACATGAGTGTTGGAGTTTCAGAGAAATGAAAAAATGGACATAGTGGACAAAGAACACTTTATAAGAGGGAAGAGTGGTTACTCTTGATTTGTTGTACAACTGTTTCAGTCATGTCCCTCTATATGTGAGCCCATGCGGAGTTTTCTTCGCAAAAATACTATAGTGCTTTATCATTTATTTCTCCAGCTCATTTTACAGATAAGAAACTGAAGCAAATCAGGATAAGTGACTTGTTCATGGTTACACAGCTAGTAAGTTTCTGAGCCCAGATTTAAGCTCAGGAAGAAGAGTCTTCCAGATTCCAAGCCCGGTGCTTTATCAAGTAAGCAAATCTAGCATCCCTTGGAAAGAATGAAGTGTAGAAAGGAAATTTTAGAAAATCTAAACCCCTGTCATCAGAAGTCTTCTCTGCTATTTCAAGTTGGTTTTATTAGAGACCAGGAAGCAGTCAAGTTGAATGGTTGTTCACAACAGAGGAAAGACAGATTATAAGAAATGCGGAATTCTGAATTTTTAATGGTTAGTTATGGTCATGACATCAGTAATCACAGATCTTTCTTTTGATGACAGCACTTCATTTATAAAAGAAAATAACAATCAAATCACTCTAAAACAGAAAAGAAAAATGCCACAGCTTTCAAATAGGATTTGGGTAATTTTGAAAAGAAAATTATTTGTGATGGAGATTTGAAGGACTCAGATCTTGTCAACACCAAAGCAGAGTGACACCTTAATTGGTGGGAGCAGTTCAATAGTACAGAGATTTTGAGGGAAATCTTTTACCTAACGAAAACTGGGGAAATGTGAATAACGAAACTTTTTCAAGGATACCAAAGAGATTTTAGCACTACAGTATTGGCTACTTCAGCTAATCTGCATACATATTTTTAATAGATGAGAAGGGTAAAATTAAGAACATGAAAAATCACATAAACAGCTAAATCCCAAGATATGATTAAAATGGACTATTCATTAGGTAGGGGGAATTTAAGGTCTTTTAACTTTTTAAGTAAATGTAAGTCTAAGTCAAGAGGTTCAAAGATAAGCAACTCTTAGATGACAGTCTTGTTAGATAAGCAGAACATAGCCAAAAATTACAAATACCAACAAATCGGTGGAGAGGCAGTTATGTGAAGCAAAAGAATATATAATAGCTAAATTAAACTGGAAAGACAAGAAACAGAAGAAAAAGGGAAATGAAAGGACACAGAAAGAAAGCAGAAAAGATGTGATGTGAGAATTGGAAGGAGACCCAGAGAAAGGACAAATTGTTGTTGGCTACCCACCAAAAAAGCCTTCACAAGCCATTCTGTGTCACACCTTTGGACAAAGTAAATGACTTCTTTCAGTTTTATGGTACTCGTGGAACTGGCAGTTCAATTTCTACACTTCACATAAATGGATATACATTGTGTAAGGAGAATAAAATATAATCAGAGATTTTGAGCTTTTTTAGATAAGATGAACTTTTCCAGAAAAAAGAAAATATGAATCTCAAACCAGAATGATTCAGCACTATGCAGGTCAATCTTCTACAATGGCCAAATGAAAACAAGGGTGCCAGGTACACATTAAAAAAAAAAAAAAAAAGCAACCAGTATCTTTAAGTTGAACCTCTTCTGATACTGACTCCTCTAGTTAAGTAAACGTAAAATGATTTAGTCCTACTTATTCCCCACCCTGTCAGGGTATGGGAAGATACTTGTACAGAAAACTGAGTGATAAGCTTCCCCAAACCTTTCACTGTCTTCAATCATCCTTTTCAATGATATGAGTGAAGACCAACCACCGTGCCAAATTGCACGTTGCACCTGTATCACAGGTGTCGTGCCAAATGCTAGGGCTAAGGAGTTGAATTAGATATGGTTTGTTTAGATTTCAGACCAAATCTGAAAAGGAGACGTGAAAAGGAGATTTCTTCTGCATCTGTCATGTCACTCAGAATAGGAAGCAAATGCCAGCTATTAGAATAAAGTCCATGAATTAAAGGGACTTCCTATTAATTTAGTAACATAGAGATTTACTTTTAAAACTGACAGGAATTTCTTGTTAAGCAAAGAGGCCTTTAAAAACCAAACATGCAAAAGAATCCTAACAAGAAACTTCTGCAATCATAACGCTGCATTTCTGCAAAACAAAGGCAGCAGAACATCACAGTATATGCGATTCTCTGTGAAGATCCTAGGAAATCCAAATTTCAACAGCAACTGTCAAGCTGCATCCCTAACTCAGTCCATCAATGCAGTAAAACACCTACATATCCATCTGCTAAAATGATGCTAAGCTTTTTCTCTAAAAGCTAAGAACACAGATTTCACATGGGAGAGACCTGACTGAGGTGAGTTTTTGGTTCAGGTGGTATTGTTTGTATTTCTTTTCTCTTTTATGTGATGGGACACAAAAGGCAGACAGAAGTAAAACAAACTAAAAACCAAATTCACCTTTGAGAACTTAGCCCTTCTTTAACCGTATTAAATGAACATGAATTAGCTACATATGAGACATTTTGTTTTCAAAATTCTGCTTTTAATGAGTTTTTTCTTAACTTTTTGACATTAGTAATTTTGTAGATACTATCAGGTTTAGAAAAAAAAGATCTTTTCTGGGTGAGGAATAAATTTTTCCATATTGTTTCTTATACTGCCATTATCTTGAAACATGGCTGACATTACCATATTGTTCCAAGAAATATGTTTAACCCATTTCTAAATTGATATCTAGTTATTCTTAGGCTTCTGTATATGGGGCATATTTATTTTTAAATGGAGCTCATTTCTAGTAATTATTCATTTTTAAATATAGTTATGAAATGCTTGTGCTCATTTTCCTAGTTAGGGAACATAGGAGCAGCTTGGTGGCACAGTGGATAAAGTGCTGGCCCTAGAGTCAGCAAGAACTGAGTTCAAATGTGGTCTCAGACACTGACTATCTATGTGATCCTGAGCAAGTCACTTAACCTTGCTTGCCTCAATTTGTCCTCTGTAAAATGAGCTGGAGGAAAAAATGGCAAAGCACTCTGGTATCTTTGCAAAGAAAACCCCAAATGGGGTCACAAAATTTCAGATTAAACTGAGTTTTGAGGTACCAGGCATGCACTAAGAAAGGTTCTTCTTTTTATCTCCTATTATGTTCTCATGCTAAAAACCAGGCACCGTAAAGAACAAGGACAACACCATAAGTCTTTATGAGAAATAAAATCGTATCCTGCAAATGTATTCTTTAACATAATCAAAACAAAACAAAGCAAGGATATGGCAAGGACTGCTCTTCCTTGAATCTGATTTGTTTTTTCCTTCTGCATTCCTGCTATTGGAGTGAGTACAAGTGATAAAACTTGATCACTCATCTCTCCACTGGAGCATTTAGAAGCCATCTCATAGATGGAAGCCTGCTGCCATGGGATGACCTCACTCTTTTCCTCCTCTTTTCCTCATGCACTCTCAAGTTCCTCCAAACAACAGCTATAGCTGCCCATGAAAAACCCCATCTTGTCTCCAGTTAATTTCTTTTCTTTTCAAGTTTGAAATAACTACAGACCTCAGAGTCTTTGTGGCAAGGCACTTTGTAGAGGTTAATATACTAGTATGTGTTCAAGTATTTTACTGAAGTGAATGCAGAACATAAAAAATTAAAATGCTACATTATTTTCCAAGACAATTTCTCAATGAATCTCCAGATGATCAAATTTTCCCAGGAGACAGTACTAATGCTGGAAAGTGGTCTTAAGGCAAGAGTGTCAACAAAAACTGTATTTTGTGAGATAAAAAAAATCACCTAAAGTTCATCCATTTATGTATTTATTTTTGGCACAGGAGAGGTAAGTAGAACAGTTCCCGTGATTTCTTCTGTGTAGAGAACCTCCAGTGAGGAAATTTCCTCCATGAAGACAGACCTATAACACATATCTTACAGCACTGTATGCAAGGAAGCTTTTGGTATCCTTTACAGAGTTTAGCTTCTCAGGATCCATGGCCATGGCAATGTCTGGTTTCCAGGTGTTAGATAATAACTCTCAGAAAAGCCTCAAAGATCCTAGATAGCAATTCCTAGGTAGTCCTTCTGAAGCTGTGCCATGAGATATGGGGTGGCATAATGTGATATTAACTAGGCCTGTGCAGAATGATAATGTTATTAAAGTTAACCTGTGAGCTTACTGCTGGGAAGATGCTTTCTTTGTCTGTTGTCCTATAAAGCAAGTGGGTACTGGTCAGTGAGTGGGGAAACCATGGGGAACCCACAGGGAAATCTGTGTGTGACTTGATTGGCCCCTATCAAGGCTTGCAGGGATTTAGGGGATATGCACAAGCTGTGCCTGTCTTGACTGACCCCATTAAGACATAGTGGGAGTTGTCCCCCTTTTTCACTGGTCCCTGCAAGAGGTGTGGTGAGGCAATACAGTAGGAGTTGATGCTTCCATTGTCAGCAACCCTTTGAGAAGACTAGACTAGAATAAAGTAAGATTATTAACCCCTCTGAAGCTGTATTTCTGTCCTTCTTGCATGAGCAGATCAAGAATGAACCTGTTAGAGAAGAGTCCAAAAACTCCAGCGTCTCCTGTGTGTTATCTGTGAAACAAGCACTTTGTGAGTGAAGAAAAGATAACTTGCTATGGTCACATAGGTTGCTGTTGTTTAATCTTTTCAGGTGAGTCCAGCTCTTCGTGACCTCCTTTGGTTTTTGTTGTTTTGGCAAAGATATTGAGGTGGTTTTCCATTTCCTTCTCCAGCTCATTTTACAGATGAGGAAACTTGAATATCTGAGACTGTATTTTAACTGTCCATTGTGTTAACTAGCTGCCAGTTACCTGGTTAACACGTATCCTATGTAGGACTTGAACTGAGCTCTCACAAGCTCTAAGACCTGCCCTATATTCTCTGCCACCTTGCTTCTCTGCTCATAGTATAAGAAAACGGGGAGAACTTAAGCCTTTATTTGATAGACAACACCATCTTTACCACAGTTAAATCAATTTTCTAAAGTCTTATGAACACTAGAGTAAGAAACAACCGAAGAGATGAAATACCTCTTTTCTAATCATCTTGAAATAGGAAAAAAGGCAAAAAGAGGAGATAAGAACAACCGAAAGATTACAGAGCAGAGAGCAGAGGAAATGGAAGTCTCTAGGGCACAAATGAAATTCCTGGAGAATACCTGACTTCAGCTTAAGCCAAAGCAAACTAGAAGCTGTAATCGTGTTTGCACACACCAAAGGAAAGTACTCTATTGTATTTATGAAATTATTTACTTGCCTTGGAGCTGCACATCCTAATGCAAAAAGAAGAGCTGCCTTGATATCTATTTCCTGTAGCTGTGACTTCATGAGAATTGGAGTTAATTGCCTGAAGAGCCGGAACTAGCTTTCCTCTTTAGACAGAATTTTTTGAGAATAGGGGAAGCAGAAAAGGAGCCAATGGGGAGAGAAGAAGCAATAAACCTCTGGAGAAAATATATCAGGTAAGCAGGCTAAGCTAAAAATGATTCAGCAAAATAATAGTAGAAACAATAGCCTGGTAAGCTGGATATGTGTTTCAGAATAAGCAGTTCCCAAATGCTGAAAGAAAACACTGATGCCCTGATATGCACATTCTGGCCAACCTCTGTCCTCCAGCTTAACAGTCTCTGAGGAAGAAGGCACTGTGGTGGCTGAAGTTCCCAGGGACAGGATGGTACCTTCCCCTGTGCTGTCCTGCACTGACTGAATGTAATCTTGCACATCAGATAGGATGACAGCAGCATACAAAGCAGGTTGATGAGGCACATAAACTATGCATGCCATTTTCAGGTTTTCTTTGAGAATTTTGGCACTCACTCGTCCTCTCACCTTTTTATGTCACTAGAAAAAAAGATAGCCAGCCATCTTTTCTAAGATACAATCAGCTATGCCAAAAATAAAGTGGTATTCATCATACGTAGAAACAACCTCAAAAAGGCCATCAGTCTTCACCTGGGTCAATAAAGATGATCTATTTGGGGTCATCTCTTAGAAGTAAACTGGAAACCTAGAAATATTAGCATGATCATGGATATCACTTTAAAATCTTAGATTTCTATTTTGAGATCCAAAACAGCCTTGATTCTTGAAGGCTTCATATTATCATTAATCTTTCCATAGGCACTCTCAGAACCATAGAAGAAAAACCCAACTTTTATCATTCTAGTTATGACAAAAGAGTAATATTTTCTTAGAAATGCTCAGACTGACATTGTGGATCATGGAAATTCCTCTTGTCAAGAAAGGATCTGCAAACAATCTAAGAAAATTATTAATAGCAATTGTTGTTTCTTCTCTAAGGGACAGATGAATATACTATTTGCCTGAAATGATTTTATTCTTATTTCTTCTTTACATATGTACAAGGTTAAGACTTTTCAAAAAGTTTTAAAATATTCCTCAGATCAACACTGTAAAATGCAACTTCAAATGTCCTTTTCAGTGAATATAAAAAACAAATTAACATTCACATAACCCAAACTCTATAGTCATAGAGAGCTGGAATAATCTTTGAAATTAACAGCCACAGAAAGATCACACACTTGCCTAAGGTCACACGCAGATACTAAAGCAGCAGAATTGGAATTGGAATCTTGGTCTCCAGATTAAAAATATCTAGCCTACTCCTCTGCTTGCTACCTTATTAATACCTACTAGTACAATCCTTTACTAATTTTAATCACAGTGCAGAGGTATCAGTTGTGAATGTGTTAAAAATGTAACCCCAAAAGATTTCAATATAAAGAAGAACAAATTCTTTTCTTATATCTCCTGAATCAGATTTCTATTCTTTTATAGCATTTCCATTATAATCAAAAATCCTGAAGTTAAAGCCCTTTCAATGAATAATGGAGAAAATTCGCAGATTAAATTTAAGGTTTTTCTTTTTAGATAGACTATTCACAAAACCATAGAACCTTACACTTAGAAGGGTACCTAAGAGACTGCCTAGTCCTGCTTTCATCTGGTCAACAATCTTTTTTTATGATATTCCCAGTAAGTATCTAGTCTTCATTTGAAAACCTCACTTCAGGGGGAATCCATTAACTCCTAAAGAAAACCACTCCATATCTGGATTTAGGAAGAGGCAAAGGGCTATTCACATGAAAAAAGAGGACTGGTCCATAATCAGAATGCTGCACTGGTATGCCAAAAATGTCAAGAGAAAATAAGTATGTTCTTAGCATCCTCAGTGGGCTCCTCCATTGGAGCATATGATCAGGAGCCTCCTATATGAGTGGATGGCTTTGATTTTAGGAGCATCCAACTTGAGATCACAGATCCATTTGAATACTGAGAATATTTTCATTAAGCCAAAATATTTCTACCCTTTGTTCCTAGTCCCACTCTCTGAGGCAGTACATGTACCAAAGAGAACATGTCCAATCCCTTGTCTGTATGATAGCCCCTCAAATACTTCAAGATAACTTGAGTCTCCTCTTTTTCTGACTAAACAATCATACATCCTTCCACAGGCTTTCTTATAAATGTGACCTCAGGCCCCTAAGGTAGTCAAACTTATTTTCTGAATGCTTTTAAGCCGTTGATATCCTTCCTGACATGCACCACCAGTATTAAACACTATATTCAAGGTGTGGCCTGACTAGGGCACTATGCAGGGGGGCAATCATAATCTTGACACCGTTTCTAAACTAAGTCTTCATTGCTTGTGTTGCAGTGTTTGAACTTTGAACTTCTGACTTATTTCGGACTTATAAAATACTAAAACCTCAACATTTCTTTACTTGAACTTGGAAAGCATATTTTTCAAACAAATTGTAAGGCTATCTTTGTCTCTATTAAAATTCCTCTTTATTGAATTCTACTTCATATAGCTAACTATTGAGATTTTTTTGGATAGTGTCATCCAACACATTAGCTTACCCCTCAGTTACTCATGTCACCTGCACATTGGATAGGGATGGCATCTAAGCATTATCTAATCCTGGATTTAAACAAAAAATGATGTATGCATTTCTGAGACACTCCACTACAGACTTATATCCAATATGAAATTGAGTGTTAGCCAAGGAACTTTGTCTTTTTATCCTATTTACAGCTTACCAGTTTATCTGCAAAGATAACATGAGCTTATTTGTTAAATTATTTGCAGAAAATTATGTTTTCCATATCTATAGGATTTACTTAAGCTGCCTGTTTATTAATTCTATAACAAACTGAAGGGGGAAAAAGTTAATGCTTCTGGGTCCTCTACTTGATGAAGCCTGGTTGGCTTTCAGTGATAACTACTTCCTTTAACCAATTTATTATTATTATTATTTTTTATTAACCATTCCTTTGATAACTCAAACTATCTGGAATCTTGTTTTCAGACTCTGCTCTCTTCTTCTTCAAAAAAATAAAAAAACTTTAGACATTGTCTGTCTTTATTTGAGTTTGCAAACACAATCACCTATTTTACGACACATAATACACTTGAATGCAATTTATCTGGACCTTACCATGAGAAAGCAAAACCAACATGCACAACAACAACCTTCCCACTCCCAATAAACACAAAACCAACCCAAAACTAAATCACAACTAGGGGTTCTGTCAATGTCTCCACTCTCACCTTGGATGTGAGTTCTTTCTGAATCTCTTCTTTTTGCTTTGTATGTGTACTTTCTAGTCCCAAGATGATTCTCCTTGGCTAAGAAAACAGAAGAAAAAAGAGAGTCTGGGGCAGGGAACCTGTGACTTCCTGGATACCTGTGACCTTCTAGGTCCTTGGCTGTGTCCAAGTTTTGCAGAACAGATCCTTTTATTAAGAGGGTTTGTTCTGTGAAGTTTGGATTCAGTCAAAGGGCTGCACTTGAGGACCTAGAGGCCACATGTGGCCTTGAGACTATAGGTTCCTCACCCCTGGCTATGAGTTTTGCCTTCTCACTCCAAGCAGTTGGTCATTTCCATGTCTTTTGGATATACTCTTCTTCTGTCCAGTATATAGAAAGAACCTCTTTGCTGTTTTTGCTGCTGCTTCTGCTTTACTTTTCTTAGACAAGCTCAACTCGTTCTGAGTTTTAGGACTGCTAACTTTATATTTATAGGACCATATCACATATTATTCATATTGTTTCCTTCTTGTGATTTGATCTTCACTACATATCTTAAAAAAGAATCCAAGCTTCTCAGTAATTTCCCAGAGTGTCAAAGTGCCCTGTTTTGTCATGTCCCCACAGGGAAGAAATTAATACTCCATCCTAGAGTTTGTTTTAGAGAGAAAATCTTAGAAGATGAGAGCATGTACCATAGATTTTAGAAAAGTAGATTTCAAAGGGTTAAGGGGGACAGATGGGTAGGATCCTACGAATTAAAATTATTCAGGGAGAGTCAGCCTAAGGTAGAAGGGAGAAAGTCAGGAATAAATTTCTGAAAATACAATGGGAAACAGTTCCAAAAAGGAGGAAAAAATAGGCATTTATCTGAAGAGAAAAATGGAAGTTCACAGGGAACTCAGCAACTAATTTAAATTAAAAAACCGTACCAAAGATGGAAAGCAAGGTCAGGTAACAAGGATGAATACAAGAACTTGATGTAGTTCTGTAAAAAGAGTCAGGAATATTTAGTTCTATAAAAAGCATCAGGAACATTAAAGCTCAGAATGAACTTTTAAGATCTATTGAGGGAAAACAATGACGATCAAAGAAGGATATACTTTTGGTTAGGGTGGATGAAATGAATGTAACTGACAACATAGATAAGGCAGAGCTTCTAAAATGTTCATTTTTAATTTAATTTTTACTACGAATTTCAACAAAATTAAATTCTATATATACAAAGAAGATTAATATATAATATATTAATATAATATTTATGTATACGTGCATATAAATATATACATATATAAAATTGTGACTCTCTATTATGTAGATCTTGCTTTTCTTTTTAATTGTATCATAAATTCAACTTGAAACTTCCAAAGTTGTCCTACTTCTCTGTAATTACTTCTAGCCTTTCTTTTCCTGCTTTCCACATAATAAATAACGTTTCAAGTACTTCTAGATTTTATTTTCTTTTTTCATTTTTTGAACAACTCTGTCCGTATCCTTCCAACTCCCCTGACCCACTGAAAAACAAACCACTTATTAGAAATACGCATGGTTAAGCCAAACAAATCCCTAGACTGGCCATATCTCAAAATGCATGTCTTATTCTACATCCTGAATCCATCAAATCACAGTGAAGGGATGAGTGATATGTTTCATGACCGATCCCTGGAGTAGTGTTTGGTCATTGCTTTGATGCGTGTGCTTAGGTCTTTCAAAGTACTTATTTACAATGCTATTTTTGTTGTATAAATTATTAGCCACTCTATTTTTATTTTATTTCTGTTTCCTCTGTAAAGGAAAAGGACCTCTACATGGAAAATGACAACAAAGCTACTAACAAGGAGTAGACAATACATAAAGGTAAAGAGATTGTTAAAAAAGCTTCTAGCTCCTCTTAATGCATTAAAGTTACTTGGCCCAGATGGACTGCATCCTCAGTGCCTGAAAGAACTGGTAAATGCAATTGTTGGACCACTATAGGTGACGATTGAAAGTTCATGGGAGATTGGAGTGCAAACATTCAAATTTTCAAAGCAAGGAACACTGAGTTTGATTTCAAATCCAGGGCAACTTTTTGAACAGATTATGTTCAAACAAATGGAAAATGAATCTGCATTTATTTGTTTATTTCAATATCTATGGCTCTATGTAGCTAGCTAGCGATTGTCACTCAGGTAAGAGGGGCAGTAGCCCTTCAAAAGTTCAACAATCATAGCTAATATTTACATAACACTTACTATGTTCCATGCACTGTGCTAAGTGCCTTTCAATGACTATCTTCTCTGGTCCTCACAACAACCTTATGAACTAGAGTCTATTGTACACTGACGAAGAAATTGAGGCAAACAAGTTAAGAGACGTGCCTAGGGTCACATAGCAAGTAACTATTGGAGGTCACATTTGAACTCAGGTCTTCCTGACTCTAGGCTCAGTCACTCTATCCACTGTACCACCTACTTGCCCTCTGTTGATCCCAATGTGAATCAGTACTTAAGCTTTAACCAGCTCCATTTTTTCCCTAATGTGAGCTGGTTTGCACCTCTTTAGAGATGTTCTCCCAGGAGCTCATGATATTAGTGCTAGACTTAGTGTGGACACGAGTTTAACTTTAGCTTACCAGAACTCTCAACTTCTGAGTTCAAACTCTCTGTCATCTTCAGTCTCCACCAGTTACAGAGATCATTTGCATGTGCCCCCATTTATAAGATAGTTGAGATTATAAAAAGTAAGTATAGTGTCATCAAGAAGAGGTGATGCAAACTAATCTGATTTCTTTCTTGTCCTAGAAGCAATGTGGGCTAGTGGATAAAAACAAACAAAACAAAACAGAAACCTGGCCTCGAAGAGAGGAAGACTTGTCCTCAAGTCCTTCATCTACCATATATTATCTGTTTGACGCTGGGAAAACAATTCAAAAATCACAGTACTCTAGGTCAGAAATGTCAGGTATACAAACCCCAGGCTGGAAAACTCTGCTGAATCATATTAAAATATAATTAGGAAATAATTAACCAAATAAATAAAATACAATAATTATATACATATATGTATATGTATGCATGTATATAAACATTACCTTTTAAAACTGAGTCAATACAATACCTACAGTAATCTTTATGCATGGATTAATGATTCCCATCTCCTTATGCCATCATTCATCAGTCTCTAACTCTTATCCTACTGAGTTGATATTTGTAAAGCACTTGGCAAAATGTAGGCACTATGGAAATACTTGTTTTCTCCTCTCCCCTCTACCCTTCTAACTAGCAGATGGCTCATGTGCTGTGGCTAATGTTCACTAAAGTTTTTATTGAAGATTTTACAGAAGGACCTCATGCAGTTCTTACAGTGAAGATGGAAAGATGTGAGTTAGAGGAAATTACAATTGGATGAATCTGGAACTTGTTGGATTCAGCAGCAAGACTCTTGGGAATCAATCTAAGGATACGTCCTTGGCTTTGTGAGGTCTAATATTTTTATAAGACACAGATGATATGCTCATCAAAGCTGCAGATGATACAAAACCAGGATAGAACTGGAGACAATGGTAAACAGAGTCAGGATGCAAGATCATGAAAAGCTAAGATTTTTTAGGCTGAATAAGCTCGCAATAATGGTAACAAGGGGAGATGTCAAGTTTTGCATTTGGCTTAACTGAAAAATTAACTGTACAATTAGATAAGGGAGGTACAGACAGAAGTTGTTCTGGAAAAGCTATGTGGGTGTAAGGGGACTGCAAGTTCAATATGACTCAGCAGTGCGATGTGGAAGCCAAAAATTATAATGAAATCCTGGGTTATATTGAGTTCAGTGCAGCTTCCAGGAATAGGGAGGTGACAGACGTGCTGTATTCTGCACTCATCAAACCTTATCTTCAGTACAAGGTTTACTTTCATGTTCTATGGTTTAAGATGGACATAATGGTAAACTGAAGAATATTAACAGGAGAGCAACAGGAGAGTGAGGGAGCAGCATGGTACATAATGATAAGTCGAAGAAACTGAGCACGTTTTGCTGGACAAAGGGAGAGTAGGAAGGCATGATATCTGTCTTCCAGTATGTTTAGGGTGTCAAGCGGAAAAGGGATTAGGCTTGCTCTTTTGGCCACACAAGGCACAACCAGGAGGAACACATACAAGTTGCACACAGCCCCGTTAATTAATTCCATATCAATGAAGTAGTTAGTTCAAAAGTAGAACTGGTACTTTGATAGATGATGTTGCCCTTCTGTGGATATCTTCACCCAGAGACGAGAAGATGCTATGGATTCTTTTCATATATAGGAATGGATTGGATGACTTCTGTGTTACTTTCTACCCCTCAAATCCTGTGATTCTATAATGGAGTTTGCCCTCCATTAAAAGAGTAAAACATAAGAGCACAGAAGTATCATAAATACCACTACATGTAAAGAGAGGTGTGAGACAAAGTGCTACATATTTGAAAGCATTAAAAGCTCTAATTGTTTTAAAGTGACTAAATTGTGAGACTCTAAGAAAAAAAAAACTATTAAAATCTTCAAAAATAATTTTTGGCCAAAGGCAATCCTTACATTTCAATAATTAACTCTCTTCTTATGTGTGGGAATATGTGTATCGACATACACGTATACATAAATACCAATGTATCTGTATACGTGTATGAATACACAAATGCATATGTATCTGTATATATACATATATGTAATTATTTTACTTGTAGAGAAGATGGATTATTTTTCCCAAAAGAGACAGAATTCACATATATGGTAAATACATAATAATTATATGTACATCTATTTTATTTTATATTAAGCGGGAAGATCCTCTGTGCCTCATGGGATTTTAATTCATTCATTTTGGCAGTAAATACCATTTGCAAAAGAATATAGTTTATAAATTAACAGAGCTTCTAGACAGTAGCCCTAATTAAACTCACTATGAGACATGGGAAAGAAATTGAATAATGTAGTTTTCCATGTAGGAAATATGCCACCAATTCAATGAAAATGTAAAATTGTACTCTAAGTCTAATACAATTTTAAAAATAAAGAAAGAAATTAGAAGCAGGCAATCCTTACTGTCTTTTGAGAATTATATCATGCTCAAATGTCCCTCCATTAGATTGTTAGTTTACATGAAAAGTAATATTAGCATAATTAATTATAATGCTGGGGTAGTCACTCTCCTGATAATAGACTTAGCAATTTCTATCATAAAAGAATCATCCCAAATTCCCAATAGCCAAATGGTTCTAAATTTGAGTAGATTAGACTTCATATATGTGCACACACACGGGGTTTACCAAAGACTTGCCACTTCCCAACTAACAGCAAATAGTCAGATAAAGTTATTATGACAGTAAGTGTAGGGTGAAGAAAGACGAAAGGAAGATGTGTGCATTCTGAGAAATGAAATAGTTACTCAGTTTTCAAGAAATCTATACACCATCCCTGTTTTGATTATAGTTTGTTTTGAATGAGTTGGGGAATGAAGAAAATCTGCACTTAAAAGGATAAAGGGTATCCACATCATGTCTCTTCTCATGGAGAAGAGAAGTACTTAATCTCTAAACTCGCTTTTTTTTAATCCCCATTTCTTTCTTTTATGAAGATTATTCTAAAGTTTAAAAAACAGATCCTACTTTCTTTTTTTCTTTATGGCCATATTTTCTCAGAAAACATAAGACTAGAATAATTGGTCTTTTACCCTCTTAAAACATGATCACTTTTCCCAACACTCTTCTCTTGCTCTATCAACACTCCTAATACAATTTCCTGGAGTCATTCACAATCTATCACCCACAGACAGCTGATGGCTATAACTCATGCTTAGTAAGCAGCATCCTTCCACTCCACCTTTCCCATAATAAAGAAACTAAGAACAAAAGAGAATAACAGAAGAAGATACTGGAGACTTATGCTAACAGAAGGTCTGAATATCAATTCTGTAAGTTAATAAGATGACTTAAACCTTTAAAACAAGCTTTCTGGTTGTTAATTAAAAAAAAAAAACTTTGAAAAAAGTAAATATGTATTTGATTTTTTTCTAGATAAATAAAAATGAACAAAAATAATAATTACAGGATGTAGAATATTAAAGATCATGCAAATCAACTGTTCTACTTTACAGATAAAAATATGAGGTCTAAATGCTGTGCAATGACTTGGACAAGCTCAAAGGACTGGTTAGTAGAACAGACAGTAGTAGAACAAATATGTGGCCTCTTTCACCCCCTTCCAGTGTGTTCGTGCTAATCCAGCATACTGTCTCATCACTGTCTACATGTTCCTTTTAAAAAGTCATGAAACAAATTGAATAAAATAAATGCCAAAAGCTAAGTATTCACTTTGGGAGAAGATAGATCTCTGAATTCCATCAGTGAGGGAACTCCTACTGGGGAAACTCCACTTACAATCTAGATTAGCAATTCTCAATAATTTATAGTCTAACAACATGAGCGTAAGTGAGTAAGTGACTAGGTTAAGTAACTGGCTAGAATCTTGCCAGACAGCCCAGTATGTATCAGATATACAACTTGAACCAAGGTTTGGTGTGTCCCTATCTCCAGCACTTATTCTCTAGCCAATATATTGCAATGTTGTCCACATCTTCATTATTGTTATTTATATGGGAGTTGATACCTTTTCATTAAAATTAAATTGGTTTTAAAATGATTGTAATGATACTTTTAAAAAAGCAAATTTTTTCATAAAGCTATAGTTGCTATACTGCTTCCTAGGTCCTCTAAAGCACTTTGAAATACCTCATGTTTCCAGAATTCCTTGGCCAAAATGTTAGGCCCTGGGTCCTATTCTGGGTTCTGAATTCTGATCCTGGTAACAACGTTTTAATTTTTTTAAACAAATTCTTTCAACCAGATGACAACATCATTATATAGAGTTGTTCAGAAAGACTTTCTGTTTGGATACACTGAGCAAACTGTGAGCTGACAAACACTGTCATGCTGCCTGAAGTAGCAATGGAGTTAATTCGTCCTAGAATAATACTGTTATATTTTCCATACACCTTATATCTGCACTGAATGCCCTCCTGGAGAAAGTGGAATGCAATTGTAATAATCTTTCCAACGCTGTACATAAGTAGCTGTAGAAGCATGTTTAATTGCATTCTTTTAAAAGTATGTACTTTTTAAAAACTGAAATAACTCACTAATGATGGGCTTCATTTAGGCTCTAATGACACTCTCCAGCAATAGTGATAGGACATACATGTGTATGTATGCATATGTGTATATATATACACACATATACACACATATGTATATACACACATATACATGCATACATATATACGCACACATACCTTGAGTCGTTCACATTCCCTCAATCATTTTCAAATTTTTATGATGTTACAAAACATGTATTGTTTTGATATGTTAATAAAACCAAGCTTCTAATTTGATCAGATCAATTCCATATAAGATAACTTTTTAATAATAACTCTCTAACTAGAATTAGATCTATGGGCATGGGGGTGGGAAGAGGATGCCCTAGGATTTAACCATTAAGTATGCCCTTAGTTCTTAAGTGTGTCTGTGACTAAATCTGTCCTGATGTAATTTTAAAGGAGAAAAAACTTTTCTCACATATCTAGAGCATAGCTACTAAGTTTTGATGAAAACTAAGACGTGTAAAAGTATTGGAAAAAAACTCTTAATTCATTCCTTTTCCATCTCTTCTTTCTACTTTTGAATACATAACTGAGAAATGCTCAAGATATTTCAAACCCAGACAGACTGAAGTTCTCTCTTTGAACTGACTTGTTATTCTTTGACTAACATGAGACCCAGAAAGAATAAGACTGAAAACATGAGTGCCTATGCAACTTAAAAAAAGAAATCTACCTTTTTTGCCATATGAATGTTATATTTTCTCTAAATTTACAGCTGCACAGAGAAAATTGAATAATTACGCTTTGGGAAGTCAATGTTTTGAAAGTATTCATTCCTCATGTAAAATGTTATGGACAAGCTTTGAATATTTTAATACAAAAAGATGATTTGTCTACCCCTTCTCTACACAGATATTGATTTTTTAAAAATTTCTAAATATTAGACAAAACAAAGTAAAGAGACTGTAACCAATAACAACTAAATATGATCACACTTGGAAGGAATTTTATATCTGTGAGAAACATAAAGGGGAAGAATAAAACACTAACAACATAAGTAATAAATTTTATAATGAAAGATAATATAAACCCTGAAACTTGTGCTAACATCTGTAGAAATTCTGGATATCACAAGCACACTGAACTGCTTTTCTTACTTCTAATTCAGATTCTTTGGTGGGAATACACACAAATAGAATGTCTTATAAAAATCGGCGTATTATTGTACTAACCTGGAAATTCAGTGCATCTATTGAATGCCACCAAGAATTCACTATTCCTTCTTTGGATTCAGAAAAAAGAAAATCCTTTAAAAGATCAAGATCTGTGATAGGGATAGCAAGAACTAAATTTGCCAGGATACAAAGGTGCTGCTATGAATTCGAAGCAAGAGCAATTTTCTGTAGTTACAAAAAGCAAAACAACTAAGGAAAAACCTCTTTGTGGCTAAAATTATATAAAATGGGATGCCTGGTTGACAACAGAACTCATTTTCTTCCAGTTGTATGTGTTGGATTTCATTTCAGTCTAAGATGGATTAAAATGGAATGAAAATTATTTCTACAAAAAGAAAAGACTTCCTCATGGATAGTTATCTTCTCAGTTGCCTTTTCTGCCTCCGTTTAGTTTTTTTGTTGTTGTTGTTCTTCCTCAGTGAGCCTCCCTGTTCTCTTCTTATTTCTGAGCCAATAGGAAGAATTTCCTTCAGACCCTTCAGTCTTGTATCTGTTACCATAGAGACAGTCAGCACAAGAGAGCTGCTCAGTAGCATCCTCATAAAAATGAAGTAAGAATCCAATAGGTCTTACTGCTATTTCCAGGGCAACTGGTGAGCAGAAAGGATGTCCCTCCCATGAGAAACAAAACAAAACAGAAAACAAACCAACACTGGGTAACTTTGGTTGCGTGATTACAGGAAAGAGAGGCAATTTAATTTAATGCTTTATGCTGATAAATTTAGGGTCCTTTAAAACTAGTATTTATGATTTTCTACACTGTTTGAAAAGAAATGTTTTTACCCTCTCTCTCCCTGCAGAGAAACTTGTCATCACTAAACTTTTAAGTTTAATGTGTACCATTTATATGCCTATTCGTAGCTGACTTCCATGCCCTAGTTCTTCTAGAGTCTGTATTTATCTTTTAGGAAGAATCAGTATAACACCTACAACTTTGAAGCAAGCAAATATTTGAGAAATATGCTCATTTTGCCTTTTTCAATTGTAGCATATATAAAAATCTTTTTTTTGCAATGTAGGCATGAGTTGAGGAGTATTTGTACCTTTTGAGGTTTAAAAAAAGAATTAGGAGCGATTGTTCATTGCTCTGATCTTTTCCTTTTCCTTTGCAGTTTCTCTGTCCAGAGAGGACCCTCAGAAAAGATAAGGTTCCACCAACTAAAGAACTGATTTTTAGCAAGAGAAGAATTCCAGGAAACCATAGGGTTTAGCCACAGTGATTATTGTATATAAATAAGTGATATAAAATTCTTATAAATCAGAAATGATTCTTTATCTAGTTAGTAGGATCTCCCAATTGTGATGGAAAATATGAGGGAAGAATACTGAGGTCCATCTTGGTCATTTGGGGCCCCTTTAGTGTCTGTCTGAGTCCTGAGCTTCTCCAACTGTGTGCAAGACCTCAGCTGCTATTTAACCTAAATCTAATATTCTCTGAATCCTTGACCTTAAACAGCAGTATCTCATCATAGCACAACAAACTCAAACAGAATAGTGAGAGTTGGGAGGTGGAAGGAATCAAAGCCACATCTGAGGAAAGTAGTAACTTCCCAATAAACACAGGAGAGATCTGAGATGGCTGCTTGTCATTTTCATGCAGAGAAATTGTGGAGACTATTAGCCTGCAGTGCTTTTAGTATTTTCAATTTTCCTGATTCCTAATGAAATCCCATTGTGTAGGAAAAGACTGTATATATGCTCTGGAAATGTTCCATTAAAAATAATAATTATTTATTTTATAATAAATAATAAAAATAAAAATAATCTTTCTTAAAAATAGTTATGACCCTCAATTTTACTACCACCTATCTGCCAAGAACAAACCAAAAATCCTAGGGGAATAATTAAGACTTGTTGATGGAGGAGAAGTAGAGTAATATATTTTCATTTTTAGCCACCAAAAAACCTAATAAAGAGAGAGTAGAAGGGAAAATGTGTATAGGTATAATAATCTCTACATACATGTCGACTTAAATGAATCAAAACAAAGGACAAGGATTGATTTTATTAAGAGAAAGTTTTTGCTAATAGCCACTGTCAACACTAAATAGTAACTTTTAACCATCCTTTCCAGTCTTCTTACCACCCAACTGATCATGATAACCAAATTTTGAGTATAGTATATGGGACTGTCCTATATTTCAGAGACTTCCACTGATTTTAACTAGGTCAAGACCCACAATAGTTCAATATCTGAATCTGGGTCATTAAACATAACCTATATTCTCTAAATAAAATCTGTGTTAACCTTCAGAACCCAAATTATCAATGGCAGGAGAATCATGTTTCCCATAAAAAAACATAATAAAATATAATCCCTGCCTTCAGTGAGTATGTTATTTAGAAAGAAAATTTAAAGAAAACAAGGCTAGAACACTCAAAGGGTACATAAAAAGAAAGGGGAATGTCAAAGAATAAAAATACTCAGATAATCATTTTTGTTGGGTTTCCTTGAATTTTTCATATTGCCCCAAAGTGCTTAAATTATTACCAAGAAGTTAATATTGATCCAATGCTTGCCCTGTAGAAGGGATTGTTTCCATTCATAAGTATATGCATCAAGCTCTAACTTTTTCACTAAAAATCATTATTGTCTCTGCAAAATATAACATCAGGCAGGGACCTGGCAGTGAACATATTCTCAGGATCCATTATCTCTGTTCAGCAGTTTAGTACTGAAATGTGATTCTAACAGGGCAGAAGTCATCACTTCTATTCCTCTTGATTTCTCTGTGCTCTAAACTCAGTCAGTGTGGTGTGAAATGAACATCAGACTCCAAGTAGGAAGAAATCTGAGTTCAAATCCAAGCTCAGGACTTTAATTGTGTCACCTTGGGCAAAACTATTTACCTCTCTCAATCTCAGTTTGCTTATCTATAAAATTGCAACAATACTAGAACTATTTAATTTGCAAGATTAAAATGAGGGAAAGTGCTTTACAAGCTTTAAAATGTGAACTATTATTATTATTATTATTTGCTTGGGACAGACTGTACCTAGATCCTCAGGTTGGCCCATTGTTAATGTATGTCTGTAGTCATAAAGTGAATGGAATTGCCACCTCTATTGACCAGTGCATGGAGAAACCATCAAAACCCATGCCTTAGTTCAAGATCATTATTGTTATCTATAAAAGAGAATACTTTAAAGGCAACCCTATTTATGACATCATGCATTTATATATGGAGTCTTCACATGGTGCTTATGTGAATTTAGTAGTGGCAGATCATTTTTAATAAGAACAATGATAAAAATGGAGAAAAAAACTTGCATTGCATATTTTATTAAGTGCAACTTCATAGACTCTTTTCAATAAATTTATTTTTGTTCTACTGAGAAAATAAGGACATTAAAATAGAATACTTAGTTTTATAGAATTAAAAGGGTAGCAAAGCCTATTTGGCTTTTGCATCACTTTGCAACTGTATCTATAGATATCTGGGCAATAATCCTGATTGGAAAATACATCCTCAAACTTGATAGTTTACCTCTTTTCTCTTCTCTTTTTTTCCCTCTTCATATGTTATACTACCTTCCCAACCATATAAATTCCTCATCTGATCCTGAATTCTTTCTCAGAAGCAGGGATAGGAAGTTGAAAGACAAGGGACCACACAAGTCAGCCATTTTGAATATGAAAGTTTCACTAAGCCCACCAAGATTGGCTTATACTTTTCATTATAATAATATGGCTTATAATAAAAGTGATACTGCTTTCCAGGTGTGTTATTCTAAGCTTTTTAGAGCTCTCTGAAAAATCAACTGTTAGCTCCACCTAGTGTCCTCTTCATTCATTAATAAGATGAAGTGCACAGTCACTTTTAAGTCTCAAAAGAACCAAGTCATAAAAATAATGTTTTTAGGTGACTGGATTTAAGGGTTATTTTAAAGTATGACATCTCAATTGAAACATATTCCTTTAAAGTAATAATGGTAAATAACTGAAGCAAGATATTATGTAGAATGAAGAACTATCCGGACAAGGAAGAGATTGAATTCTTATAGCAACTAATAAATGTTTAAAGAAGAGTTTTTACCAGTGATGTGAGATGTCACTTACTGTGTTGACAAGGGTTAATCCTCAATTTGGTAATTGCAAAATGAATGAACTGAAGTCAAATCCACCTTCTCAGAAATATCTTATTGATAAAAGTTGTTACCAACAAATTTTGTAATAATTCCACCACAGGTGAGTAGAACTATTGCCTGTCATTCTTCTGCCTTCCCTGACATTAACCAAACACTGTAACACGTTATTCCAAAAACCTCAAAAGAGGTCAGATTAGAGCATCGCATGTAATATAACTGATTAACTCATCCTTATTTGACATCATGGGCAACTTGCTTGTTATTAACATCTCAGATCTGCATGGGTTGCTTTAGTGTTTCTTCCCCTGTATGGATGGAGTATTTATTATGTGGTCAGAGTCACGGATATTTCAAGGTTAAAAGTGTTCATCTAAGTCCTTTGCAATTCATAAATAGATTAAGTTGTTGATAATTTGAGAAAATGTAAATGATTTAATCATCCCTCAGCTTTTATTCAGAGTACTAATAAACACATGGCATTTTAATTCATTCTTAAGAGGAATACGTAATTGAAAAACATGGACTAACATTCAGGGGGGACAAGTTATATAACAGATTGAAGTGTTATTTGGCAAAATGATAGAGACATTAACATTTTATAAAGAATAGATAGCATCTGTGAATAACAGCCTATATTAAAAATCAAATTATTATGACTAGCTGAAAAGCTATTAACTTTGCTGGTACTTACACAGAATATTTAGAAGGGGGTAGGAGAGAGTTCTAGGAGATTTTAGATTTGGCAGCTAGTTTCTTAAGAGACTTTTTTCTTCTTAGGACAATCAATACTAATATTATCTGACAACTGTTTTAAACAATCATCTGTTAAAAATTGCTTCAGGATTCTTTTTTCACCCTAGTGGTGATGAAAAAAAATCAATATATCCAGAACAATATAGACTTACTGGCTGATTATCATGGCAATTAATATGAATGGTACAAGAAAGCAAGGTTCCTGTTCAACACAGAAGCTTGTAATGTACCCCAACCCCAACTTTTTTTCTAGTCAGTTAAAATTCCTGCTTATGAATTGTTTATCTTAAAGTATTTTTAAGTTCAATATAGAGGTTTCGTAGGAAGTAAAAATATTACAAGGCAAAATATAATCCAACAAAAGAAATTCAGGAAACAATATAAGGAAATACAAACTCACCCCTAACAGAAAGAGACTGCAATTAAAAAAAATAATTGAGCAGTTTCTGTCATTCCTCATTGATAGCTTTCAAAGCCCTATCTGAATAAAAGCTGATACAGGGGAAATTAAGAGCAGTGATCAAGTGAAAAACGATAGACAAGCTGGGTAGATATCAACTTGGCAAAACATAAATTCAGTTCAATAGCTGAAACAGATGCTGGAGTTGTTGAAAAATCCTGCAGGAGATTCTGATATATTTTCTTCATATAATACAGAGCAACTGAAAAAAATGTCAAGAGCTAAAAACTGATGAGTAGACTGGCAGCCAAACTCTTTTCTAAAACAGAAACCCACTCTAATGTTTTTCATTATATGTCAACATTCCATACATGCATCTTCATTTCTCTCACTGTCTGAATATGCCAACATATCAATCACCCTCATGCAACTACGCTGTATGAGTCTGGCTAGTGGTAGAATCATTGAGGATTTTGTTTTTCTTCTATTACCATATAACTATAGCTACCCAGACTCTGAGAAGAGACTTTATTCCAAAATCTCCTACCAATAATTTCTATCATAGAAGTGCTTCCCAAAGATGGGAGGCAAAGCATTACCCCCCCCCCCAAAAAAAAAAGAATCTAACGCAACAGAATGCAATTCAGAATTCTATTCTCTGAAAGGAACATTGTTTTCAGAGTTTGGGGACCTCAGCCGCAAACCCTTAACCAACAACAGCTGCTTGTTCTAACAGATGCTTTGTCATGGTCAGTTCCTAATTGTATTCATAATGATGTAATAGCTTTAATAATCCTACCTTCCATTGCCAGCTGCTTTTCCTGTCACTCCATCATGCCAATAAGTTGGCTGCTGTAACAAATCAAGATAGTACAAAACAGCATCTTTTCCCTGATTCTGTCATCTTCCTGAAAGCATTCTATTACTGCCGACTGCTGGGGACCAGAAAGTCTATTTGAATTCCAGCAGCTCCCCTTTCGCATGATTCAAGTTAGGTTAGGTGGGCATGCCTAACATGATTCTCTCAGTCATTTATTATGCAGCTGCTACATCGTCAGTGTGGTAACCACTCCGACTATCTGATACGTCAGTCTAACAGAACCTACATCTCAGTGCAAACACACGAACCACAGCAAGCATCCTGCCTGCGTTTAATGAACGAACATTCTTCCTGCCTCAAAAGCAGAGTATCTGCAAATCTCTTTCAGTTCTCTGTGTTCACTCTGTCCTCCACACTGATGCAATGGTTTTGCATTGTGATCTTTAATTACATGGATAGCACAGTTCTTTTGGTACACTCTTGGATTAGATATGCTTAAGTCAACGTGGGTTCTTCGTCCTGAATTACGCTATACATTCATTGAAAAACTCTCTTATGATTGTACTTCAAAAATAATGATTCTGGTGTGTTCAGTCCCCTTCAACTCTACTTCATGAAAAATATTTAAGTATGCTGGTTCACAAATGACATTTGTGCTAATAAATTTGGTCCTCTTCTTGGAGAGAAAAAAAGTTTTTGCATATTTTCCAGGACAAGTAAATAATATTTTTATAATCAAATAACTTTAAGGCTTCTACTTGTGTTTTCCTCAAATGATGAAAAGAAAAAGAAATATATAGATTTATGGAGGTAGGAGAGACTTACTCTAATCTCTTCATTTTGCAGGTGAAGAAACTGAAGGGCTACAAAGGTTAAATAACTTCCTCAAGGTCACACAGCCTAATTAGTGGCAGAGGTAGCACTACAGTTCTGGTCTCTTAGCTTCTAGTGCAGTATTGCTCCCCTTAGAGTAAACTTTAAGCATCAATGATTTCAAACTCAAAATTAATATTTTTACCATATAGAGTGAACCATGTACTTCTAATTAACTTTTTTTCAAATACTGTCTGGAATCTATTAGAACCAGCCTTGAGGTCACTCCACTCCCCAGTGGGAAGGACCTTCATGGGCAGAAGCTTCAGGGAGACAGATTTCATCTTCATTACAAGAAGGGGAGGGGACTTGTTGGAAATCTTCATTTAAAAGGAATTTCCCTTCTTGTAGATCTTCAAGGAATGGCTGTGTGCTGACAATCTTTCAGAAATGTTGAATTAAATATTGTTTAGCCATTAGTTGAACTCTTTAGCCTTTGAAGGTATTTATAATTCCAATTTTGTGATTCATTTATGCTGAGAAGTTATCAAGATTGAGTATAAAATGTAAGATATTTCTTACTTTAAAAGCCAAAATTATCCAGTCTAACAAGGGATACAATATACATAGACATTAGCATGTTCATAATTCAACACATAGAAAAGGGAATGTCCCAATGTCTTCCTCACTAGAATAATTTTTGTTTGAGCAGGACAGGATTTTTTCTTTGTGTATCTCTTTCTGTACCTTTGTTTTACTGTACTTTTGCCTTCATCCCCAAAGGCAAATAATTTTATGTACCTTGAAAGTAGACATCTATAAATTTCTTTATCCAGAAATACAGACTGTCAGTGCCTTTCTAGTTGTTGTTTATGTCATGTAAAAACTCTTGAAATAAATCAAAATAGATATCCTGAGTCCATTTTAAGATGCACAAAGGCTGTTCTTTTATGAACATCATATAAATCTGCATCACATATTTGAAAGACATTTTATTATTAAACTATTTTTACTTAAGAAAATAGTAGTTTGATTTAACTACATATGTACGCATCGCATGATATATGATGAATATGGAATACTGACATATTTTAAATACTTTTCAATGAATTAAAATTTGAAATGGATCTATTAAAAAAGCAGAGTCAATATATACCCTAATTATGCTCTGTAGGTCAAAGTATAAGAGAACTGAATTAACAAAATTGCAACTTATAGAATAATTAACGGTACTAAATATAATTTTAAGAAAGCATTCTATATTTATAGATTATCAATGGCACATAATGATCTTCATAGTCACTATGTTGCAACTCCACTAAATGGCCCATGATGCTTTTTCTCATTGACCTATAATTCTATGTCTCAGCAGATACTGGGATCAGGCTACTTTGCTAAAAGGATTTACAAAGTTGAAGTTTGACTTCTAATCATCCACCTAATAATATAATTTCAAACTATAACAAGTACTATTAGGGGAAGATGACTTTAAAGAGTCACAGTTAAGTGATGGAGTAAATATTACCTTGAATTTCAGGTAGTAACAGTAAAGCATTACAAGATTTGTGAATAATTATCCAGATTGTAGAAGCATTAGGTATTACTGTTGCTATAATGAGAATAATGTGACTTAGACATCTATAATTTCAATGATTCTGAGGCTCTTTATTTTCATCTACTTTGAGTATTACTGTTATTATTTGGGTGTCCATATGTGAAGTGAAAATATTCTCAATATTCTTAAATATAATTTTATCACAACTGGGAAAAAGTTTTTCTACAAGAACATATCTCTGATTTAAAAATATAACTTTGTGTAAATGTAGGATCTTTTAAAAGAAAGCTAATTTTATGCAAATTTGGGTCACATGTATCTAATCCACTAATCAAAGGAGAACTACACATTTTTAAAATGTTATTTTTTCCCCTCTAAACACAGGCAAACCATATATTACTGCTGATTTCTTAGCAAACTTTTCCTTTTTGGTTCTTCTGCATGAAAGATGTAGAAAGATCTTTCCCATCAAAGCATATTCTCTTAAACTTTTATTTCTTTTGGAAAGTTGGGTTCCCAAGGGGAAATGTGAATTTTTTTCCTTGGGTTTCTTGTTTTAACCTTGATGACTGGGGTGAGAAATGGTTTTCTATCACAATAGCTCATAAACCCTCACAAGTTTGCATCCTCCTGTTAATTAACTGTTATATTCAATTAATCTGCCAGACTTAATTCTACTTTAGAAAGGGATATTTCTTAATGTGGTATAGTAAAAAACAATTGGAACAAAACCTCCCCAAAGGTGTGTGACAATTAGCAAAATGCAAATTAAACCAACTCTGAGATACCACTTTGTGCCCATAAGATTGGCCAACATGACAGAAAAGAAAAATGACGAACGCTGGAGGGAATGTGGAAAAAAATTGAGACACCAATGCACTGCTGGTGGAACTGTGAATTAGATCAACCATTTTGGAGAACAGTTTGGAACTAAGTCCAAAGTGTTATAATACTGGGCATAATCTTTGATTCATATCTCTCTAGGTCTGTATCCCAAAAAGATCACAGGAAAAGACAAAGGACCCAAATGTACAAAAAATACTTGTAGAAGCTCTTTTTGTGGTAGCAAAGCATTAGAAATTCAGATATCCTTCAACTGGATGATGACTGAATGAATTGTGGTATCTGATTGTGATGGAATTGTTGTTGTGCGTACATGTGTGTATGTTTGTCCTTCATTGCCGAAGAAGACCATGCCATCAGAGAAATAATGAAATAATTTGCATTTGACTTTGTTTTGAGGGAGGGAGGGCTGTGCAGATCACCAGCCTCACTTCTCTTTCAGAGCTATCTGAATCCAGTGACCAGATATTCATCAGGATGACTGGAGATGACCCAGGATGAGGCAGTTGGGGTGAAGCGACTTGCCCAAAGTCACATAACTAATGAGTGTCGTGTCTGAGGTGACATTTGAACTCAGGTCCTCCTGACTCCTGCACTGGTGCTCTATCCACTGCACCACCTAGCTGCCCCCTTGTGATGGAATACTGTTGTGCTGTAAGAAATGATGAAATGGATGGTTTCAGAAAAACCAGGAAAGACTTACTCAAGTTGATACAAAGTAAAGTGAGCAGAACCACAAGAACAGCTACATTGTAACAATAAACAACTGTGAAAGACATCTACTCTGATGAATACAACGATCCACAACAAGTACAAGGGACTCCTAGTGAAAGATGGCAATCCACCTTCCAAGAGAAAAACGATGAACTTGGAGGGCAGACTGAAATATATTTTCTTTCACTTTATTTTTCTTGCTTTTGTTTTCACACATGGTCAATGCGGAAATTTGCCTTGCACGATTTTTATATGGGTATCATATTTCTTCATTTCTTAATGGGGAGGGGAGGGGCTGTCGTGAGGTCAACAATTTGGAACTGAAAATAAAATTTTAAGAATTAAAATATTTTTAAAAATTTAAAATAGGTCTGTTTCATAGAGTCTCACCTGTACATACAGAATCCAGGAGAAAATAGGCTCAAGTTTAGCGTATACATGTACAAAAGGGGGATTTTCTGGCACTCCTTTCCTTCCCCTAATGTGGAATTTATGAAGTTCCATCTAGGTGTCGCATAGCTTTCTGCTGAGGTCCTTTACAAAGTCTTAAAGCTGATTTCCTATAGTGTGTCTACTTTGTTCTCAGCTCCCAATGCCAGCAGCCACAGCTATCCTGGGAATGCTGCTAGGGTACTGATCCTACAGAACTTACCAGGTCCTTCTCTCTGATCAAGAGTAGGAGGAAGAGAAAAGAGAAAAAGACTTCAAGTAGTAGCCTCTCATTGGAATTCTCACTATCTGTATTGGCCTATTATTTTATTTTGACTAAGACTCTTCACTGAATCCCAACACAATTCCTGTAACATCTAGTTGAAATGTGACTAATTTCTTTTCCTAGTGGAAATGTGTAGACCTTATTAAGGCCTAGTTCATACCTCTGGTTGATTGATTCAACAGAGAAATTACTGCAGCCCATACATTACCATAGTAAAATTCAGGCAAATAGATACAGTCCAATAATAATAACTGCAGCCACAAAAGTTTTGATATATTATCAGTACCAAATAGGGATGAAAACAACCATTATTATTACCAAAAATAGGTAACATGCAACTAAATTTGAAATTTAAAAAAGTGTCAATATTTGCAAATTCCTCTAATTGTGTGATCAGATGTTAGTTGGTTATTAAGTTATAATTTTTTCCAGTAGACACTGGGGCAAGTTTTCAATGGCTTTAGTTTTAATACATTTCAAAGAAGATTAGGTTAGGAGTCTAGAGATCTGAGTGCTAGTCCTGGCTCTACTAAAATGCCATATGTGTATCACTGGAAGAAAACATTTTTCAGAGTGTGCTTTTCTAGAAAACAAAGAAGTTTGATTATATGACCTAAAATCCTATTCATACCTGGGTTATAAAATTCTATCTTTACAACAGCACAAATGCCAATGAACTTTTTAAAAAGTGTCTATTATGTACAATGTATTTTGATACTTGTATGTTTGTCCTTTGTTTCTGAAGAAGGTCATGCCATCAGAGAAATGATGATATGATTTGCACTTGACTTTGAGTGAGGGAGGGCTGTGCAGGTCACCAGCCTCACTTCTCCTCCAGAGCCATCTGAATCCAGTGACCAGATATTCTGCTGGTTAATAGGGATACAGAGGTTAGAAAAAAAAGAGAACCTTAGGAAGGAGAAGTCAGTAAGAAATGAGGAGGGGAAGGTAAAAAGAAGGCAAGAATTAGGGAAATCTCTCAAAGAAGTTCCAACCAGACTGTGTTTTGACAGGAATTGGGAATATTTAACTGGAAGAGAAGATTTAGGGTAAACTGTTTATTTTTGAGTTTTGAAGGACTGTTGTATGGAAGAAGGCTTAGCTTTGTTCTGCTTTGCTGTGGTGATTAAAACTAGGAGTGATTAATGAGATAAAGGTGTAGGAAAGTAGATTTTGGCTCAATATATTTATGGAAAAACTTCCTAACAATTAAATGTACCAGAAAGTGGAATAAGTTTTCTTCAAATTGAGTTTGTCGAACTTCAAAAAAGGTCTTCAAGAAAAGACTGGGCTTAGTAAGGGAAATTGAAGGGGATGGTCAAAACAGATTGACTTAAGGCTCTCAGGGTTCCTTTCAATGCTGAGATTCTGAGATAAGGATTCTCATAATTAGAGTAAGAGGCAGGAGTGCATTTCAGTCATGAGGGATAGGCTGTGAGAATGCTCAGAAACAGATGAAAACATATAAAGTTTAAAGATCATTTAGAAATCAAATTTAGCTGGAATATTCAGTGTAACATGAAATAAGGTAATGAAGGGAAGGTGTAGTAGCTACTGTGTAGAAGATCATAAGTGCCAGGTTAAGGAATTTGTATTTTACCCCAGTGATGACATAGAGCTATTGGGAGTGTCTACATAGAAGGATGACTTTGTGAGACATTTCTATTAGGAATATTATTGATCAATAAAGGATAGTTTGCAGAGAGGAAAGACTAATGAGATTACTATAACAGTCTAGGTAGGAGTTTACAAGGGACTTGAATTAAGACAATGATGGTTAGAGAAGAGAAATGGATGCATTTGAGACATAGTAGAAGAAAATTTAACTTTTAAAGGAGTTATCAAATATAGTCTTACTTCTATAACTAAATAGTTAACTTCTTGGCTTTTTCACTCCTTCCTGGAGCCCTTGCTTCAAGTATCAGTACTTGATTCTAAATCATTTTATCAAAAATGCTTTATTAATTAATCAAATCAACATTTCTTTCTTCAGCATCTACTATGAATGCAATACCAAGCAAAACAGTATGTGCCCTCTAGGAGCTTACAATCTAACTGGAAAATCAAGATAAAACATAAATAAGTAAATCAATTAGGTAAACAGTCAAGCCATACCATACGTTGCACATCAAGATGAATAAAATGGAAAATACAATAGGATTTCTGCTATCGTTAATTCTGTCACCTACTCCTGCGAGTCTTATAATAATATACTATTATGTTTGGAGTCCAAGACTCAGACCTGCCTACTCTGATCTGAAGTCATAGGCCAGATGGTCTACACCAGACATGTCAAATGTCGTCTAAAATACTCTTGAACCAGATTAAAATGTAATTGGAAAATATTTAACAAAATTAGTAAAAATAGTATATAAAATAGATAATATTAACGTACAGATTGGTTTTCTAAGTCAGTATGAGGCCTGTGAAGATCATCATGTATGGTTTAGTGGCTCCTGTTTTGATCTGAGTTTGACATGAACAGTCAACATCATGCCTGCCCTGCCAGCAGTCTGCTTGGGACTGCGGCAGACCCTAAGTTATATTATGCAGCGCATTATCATTTTGTTCAGATGACTAGCTAATGAATAATCCTTTCCAGAAACAAACAAATAATGTGAGACCTCATTACTATGGCTGCTGTTGTCCTCATTATTTCCATTCGTAATAATTATAGCAATTTAAATATATTGTATGACATCATAAAATATAATTATAACTAATATTAATATTATTAATAATAACAACCACCAAGAAAGAGATAATTTAGTTGTCTTGTTTAAGCCTTATCAGTTGTTTATGAGAAGCATCTCCGAACTCATGAAGGCTGGTGAATTCATTGGTCTTACCATTGTATTTCCATTTATATTTCTGCTTTTCTGCCCATCTTTTCTATTCCTATCAGGTCAATTTGATGAATGACCCACTGTTTCTTGTCATTGCACGACTTCTTCTAGGCCTTCTCCCAACGTGTACCTTATGACTAGGATTCTCTTTCCTTCAGCTGTCTCCATCCCATTATTCAGAGTCCTTGAATCCTTTGTCCTTCCCTTAGTAATGACAAGAGGAGCAAGAATCCCCTAGATTGTGAAATTCTAACATTTATCATTCTGCTTGTGTAAAAATGCTTGTACTTCCCTTATTCCAATCATTGCTACATACACATACTTGATATTGATGGCTATTGTTTTGTGACTTAATAATTAAAATCAGGGGAATGATACTTGACGTGCATTGTATACAGATTACATAAGCAAATGTGCTAATCTATAGTATTCTGCTAATGAATAAGTGCCGATTGTAGAGTTCTCATACAGAGTGAGTAAACTTGGCCTCCACATCTATTATCCCCCTGTCCTCAAGGACCCATGAACCAAATTATTCCAGGATCACACACTGCCACTCATCCCTGCGGCTTTGACTAAAATAATTTCTGCTCAGTTTTGCTGAATTTTTTCTCCTTTAAAATATTTGTTATAAGGGATGGGTTTTTTTATTTTTTTGAGAAAGGAGGGTAAAGCATGTAGGGGAAATTTACTCAATAAAAATAAAACAAAGTAATAAAATTATTTTTAAGAAGAAACAAAATAATTCTGTGAACTAAACTTTTGTGTGTGATTGGGTGTACTTTGGAGAACACCTAGTCCAGCCTCTACATCTCACCAGTATAGTGTAGAGTGGAAACTTGCCAAAAGTACAGTTAGTTGTGAGAAAGCCGGAACAGAACTCTGCTCTAGATTCCTACACCACTGATATTTGCATTTATTTTACTTAAGTTTTTTTTGTTTTTTGGTTTTTTTTTAATTGAATTTGACTTAAGCTAATTCTAGTGAGGAATTCCCCATGTCAGTGGAGATGGACACCTTCTCCAGATCTCACATTCTTAGAAAGCTTCCTGGTGCTCTGAGATGTTAAGTGACTTGGCTAGGGTCAAAGGTGGAAACTGAACCAAGCATGTTGCCTCTAACTGTGGTTACCTGGAGACAAAAGACTGAAAGAAATGACTATCATGGCAGAAATTACAAAATAATTGGAAAATAAATACTTTAACTGCATGAAAATAGCTTTAAATCTTGAGGCAGTACATAGGTCTGGTTTCAAATCTAGCTTTTGCTACATACTACTGGTATAACCTAAAATTTAATCCTATTATTTTATTCAGTCATGAAAAAAATAGAAATTTGGGCAGTCAGAGTCTTGCAGCAAGGACTTGCAGCTAAATAGTACAGTAGACAGAATGCAGGGCTTGGAGTAAGGAAGATCTGAGTTCAAATCTGGTCTTAGAAAATTAGCTGTATGACCCTCTGGAAGTCACCTAATTTCTGCTTACCTCTGTCAGTTTCCTCAACTATAAAATGGGGATAATTATAACACCTACCTAGAAGGATTATTAGGATCAAATTAAATAATATTCACAAAATATTATTTAGCACAATGCCTAACTGCTAGGCATCCTTTTGTCGAGGGGAATGTGTTCTGTGAAGTTTGGATTCAGTCATTGGCTCACACTTAAGGATCTAAAAGGCCACAAGCTGCAGGTTTGCCACCTCTGCTGTAGCACATAAGAGGCGCTATATAGATGCTAATTCTCTCCCTTTCTCCTCATATAACATTAATGAGTGTTCACTTTATTCTGGCTGCATATTTTTTGTAACTGACGGTAGTTTAAAACAGAGAACATCACACATTCCCTAGGAAACATTTCATTTCTACGTATCTTCAGTGTTTACTTATTAATTAAATCTCAATTTATTTAAGTTATGATGCTTTACTGGAAATACTGCCCTTTATTAAAGCCTTGATTATACCTGTGCTTTCACTGGTACAGAGAATTCCGAATAACAAAACTCCCTCTACCACAGCTACTTGACCTGTAACTTATCAGCCTGGAGAAAGACAGACGTCTGGGGCACCAAGAGTTAAGGAACTTGCTCAGGCTCATAAAACTAATTTTTGTCAAAGGTGAATCTTGTTTTCCAGAATCCCATGTTGCTTCTCTAAATCTGAATGAGAATATGGTATCTATGTGTTTACAGCTTTATTTTTTGCCACTAATTTTTTAAAAAAATCAGCAATAATACTTTCCTCTAATTCACAAATAAAAAATTAGGTACTCTTTGGAATATAATAGGAGTTTTTAATACTTGTGGCATTGAACCAAAGTCCTTAGTAGTTATTCAGGGAAACAGGAGTCAACTATCTCAAATATCTCAATCTTTTAGTGTTTTAAATAAACTCAATTCTTTTAAGCTGATAGAACACATCAACATATATTAAAATGGAAATTTTAAGAGTCAGAATGAGAAGGCATTTCTACCACAATGAAAAAAACAGCCCAAGAGAAAGAATTACATTTACTGTGAACGGTGTAAAGCTACTCACAGTGTGTATTAAAACTTTATAGTTACCCTAAGCCTTGTTTAATAGAGATAATTAAAGGCTATGATTGCTAGCTTCTTCACATCTCCGCTAAACACAAGATTTATTTAAAATAAAAGATACAATTTTGATTTGGAGGTAATTCCTCTTTGCTCCAAGTCTGAACTGTAGTCACCTGAAAATACTTTTCCTTCCTATTCTTTGGAACTGAAGCTCATGCCCTCTGCTGTCCTGAAACCTGAAGCCCTTGCTTTCCTCTAACAAGGATAACAATTGATTGCTGGGTCCTTTATCTGTAGACACATTGCTAAATTTACCTTCTAGAGTCATTGCTTCATTTCTTTGTCACTTTTCTTGCTGCCTTTGAACTTATAATGATTTAGCATCAGCAAGAAAGGAAAACAAATTATAGGGAAAAGAGCTGAATGCATCACCAATGGCCTTCTGCTCAATCTGGGGAAGGCTGATGCCCTTTGTGGCTTCTATAAACAAAAGTAACTGCTACTCAGAAATGGAATGTGCCTTTGATTCGGTGCTAACAGCTACTTCCTATGCAAAATGTGAATTTTTATTTCACTTAAAAAACCCAAAGACGTGTGTGTGTGTGTGTGTGTGTGTGTGTGTTCATGTTTCAGGCACAATGGTCCAAACAAACAAGCTGAAACATGGAAAAAAAATCTGCATAGAAAATTTGTTTTAATATCTATAACTCAGATTTGCCTTCCTTTCCAACTTCTAGATGTGTTGGACATTTTAACTTGTAAGACTTCTCATAAATCCAGGGCTATCAGCTTGATTCCTTACCCAAGCAAAGAGTTGCAATTGGTTTGTAAAGCAGCCAATTTGTTTTCATGACTTTGATTTACGTGACAAGTCTGAGATTTGTTTTTAATTTAAAAAGTCAGATTGGGTGCTCAGTTTCCCTGTTTTCACTCATGTTCCCCTAAGGTATCAAAAAAGATGACAAAAGTAGGTAAAAAGTTTCCATAAATAAGGCAACTTCCTATTGGCCAAGCACCCCGGATAATCAGCTTGAATACATAGCAGAAGATGCAGCAGGAAGTCAGACATGTACAAGATTTTTTCTTTATGATAAAGTGTAGCATCATGTTTACCTTTGCAGCTTTATTAATTTCTGATGCAATTCAGTGCATGAAATCAACTCAACAAATGTTGAAGACTTTTTCCTTTTGGTCCAGAATTATGATTTCATTGTTGTTATGGAGCTTTCTGGTGAGAATATTCCCTCCACCATTGCAAATTCATGACTGTTCCGCAATTTCTCATTCTTCCTTTGCCACTAAGAAGTGACTTGCCAAGAGTCACGTAAGTAGTATATGTCAGAGGCAAATCTTGAGCCCAGATCTTGACTCCCAGCTCATGTTCCACTATCCCACACTCCTTCCTACTTGGTGAATAAATGAACTTGATCCATCTACTTGATAATTTAAAGAATTAGAGATATATAGCTGGTTATAACTTATACATGTACAAATATAATTATATTGAATTTCTGCTTAACACTTCCAAACTTTGAGACATCATCAATTCTCTTCAGTCTATGTATTCAATTCCCTCATGGGACTTTTTTCTTTAAGTAACCAAAATACCTATAAGATAAAAGCAGGCAAGGAATCAAGAATATGAGTGAGAACATGCAGCTGTCCACTTTCCTATTCTCTATTAACACAATTATTAGACAGAACACACTAACAAACACTAAAGCCCTATTTTGTGATATGCCAGATAGCATTCCCTAATTTTTTGACTTATTGGACAAAAAAATCACTAGGAACCATTACTCAAAGGCATTCTGTCAAATGAGAAGAGAGAAATCTGGGGAAAACCCAGCAATTCTATCACAGGAAAAGGCTAAAAACAGAATAGAAACACAGTTGTGGTAAGTCAGCTTGGACGTCCCAAACATCTGATGTACATGCTATTGCCCAAAATGCAAGCTGAAGTAGGCATGCAAATACATAACCAACTTTTTATATGGAATGGTTAGGTAATACGGTATTGTTTGGTGCTTTCATGATTCTCTACATATTAAGTAGCTGAAGAGGAAATGGAAAGACTTCTTGTTTGGGAGTGAAGAAGCCCTCAGTTCAAATGTGACCTCACTCAGACATTTCCGAGCTTTTGACTCTGGGTAAGTAATTTAACCTGTTTGTTTCAGTTTGCAACCGTAATATGGGAATAGTAATAGTACCTACCTCAAAGGATTATTATGAACAATGAATGAAATCATGAAAAAATGCTTAGCACGTGTCTGGAACCTAACAGGCACTATGTGAACACTATTTACAATTTTATTTGCTATTTTATAATACAACTTAGCAAATATTCATTCTCATCTCTTCCTCTCACAGTTCAAAAGCACACACACACATTCTTTCAAGACTGAAATGAAATCACAAAGTTTATGAACATTTGAATTAAATCTGACACGCAATATGAATATTCAATCATATGCACACACGTAAATGTAATCCCCTCAGACTGTGCACATGTGATAGTACTGGAATGTCATGTAAAGAATGAAGGACTGAGACTCTTGTACCTTCCAGTCTGGCCTTTCTGGTCACTAATCAGTTACATAACTTTGCAACCACCATCTATTTGAGTCCCTTCATTTTACGCAGGGGTAAATGCGATGAAAAAGCAGCATGGTATTATGATGAGAACACATGATCTGAAATTAGAGGACCTGAATTCAAAATTCACCTTACTAGTTAACATGGGCAAGTGACCTTTGTCAAATCACTTCTCTGGGCCTCAGTTTCTTCATCTGTAAAAGGAGTGGTTTGGACTAAATGGCCTCTAGGTCCCTCACAACTCTAAATCTTTGATCCTGTGATTCAGTGTGAAGTGATTTGTACAAAGTTTACAAGTGAAACGTATCAAAACTGGAATGTCAGCCAGGATCTGATTCATATAAAGGCCTCACTTTGTCCATTTGTACAATGAAGAGGAAAGATGAGTTGATTTCTTAAGTTCTCTACGTTCTATATTCTGTGATCTTTAAGATCTTGAAGTACATCACTACACACAGTTATTACAGCACTTTAAACATGGTCAGTCCATAAGGCCTTATGCTCAACAGAATGTCAAAATAAAAAATAAACCAAACAGCATTTTTACTGAATTAAAAGACCTCATCAGGATTTATATGACCGTAGGATGAATAAAAAAAAAATAACCATTTATTAATTACCTACTATGTGCTAATTCATGTGTTATTTTGCTAAGAAATGAGGATAAATAGTCAAAAAATAAAGTTCTTTGCCTTCAAGCATCTTAGAAGCTAATATTATTATAATGGCAGCTTCTTGGAGTGGTGGATAGAGTTGTAGAAATGGAGTCAAAAAGACTTGAGTTTAAGTCTGTCTCAGATACTTACTGTTTGTGTGACTCTGGGAAAGTCACTTAACCTCTTTCTGACTCAGTTTCCTGTTTTATAAAATAGGGATAATAAAAACACCTACCTAAAAAGTCTTTTGTGAAGGCCAAATGAGATAGTTAATATAAAATGAGTTGCAAACCATAGAGCATTAATGTTAACTCATAATATCATCATCCATATTAATATCTTTGAATACTAGCCACCTCACCAAATTTACATACCTAGGCAAGGCTAGTTTATCTCAAAGGTAGAAGTGATATCCTATTTGGCCTTTATGTCCAAATTTAAGCTCAAACCAAAGATTTAAGGCTACATATTCACTTCTGAACACTGACTGGGTATGAATTAAATATTACCAAGCAGAGATGGAACCTATGTCCAAAATAACACAAGAATCCCCTTGGTGCAAACTAAGTGGAATATTAAAAATGAAATGACTCATAGTTGGAATACAGAGCCGTGACAACAACACCATTAAATTGATTGGGTTTAAATCAGCATTTCTGGCAGTCTCTGCTCAAGGGATGTCCAGGGTTTGAACAGTAGCTCCAATGTAACATGTATTTACAGAAATTCATAGTAGTTTACCCAGACTGTACAAAGCGAGCTTTATTTAGTACCTCCCTTAGTTGGCTAAAAACATTTGAATTTCTGAAAGCTTATTATTCCCTTAAATCTAATAGAATCATAGGATTTACTGATGGATAGAAATTTATCATCACTAATTCAACCCTCTTATTTTAGAGATGAGGAAAGGTCTAAGTTATTTTGCATGGTTTATCCAAATTCACAAGAATGACAAACTCACAGCCTTGTATCACGCCTGATCACCTCTCACCTAGACTATTGCTTAGGCTCCGAATGATGCTTTAAGTCTCCTTTTTCTCTAATCCATCCTCCACAAAGATGACAAATTAATGTTCCTAAGAAAAAAGGGCTGACCATGCCAGTGCACAGGGGAAAGACTTCAGTGTTTCCCAATTGCCTCTGGATGAAATGAAATACTACAGTCTGACATTTAAAACTGTCCATACTCTTGCTTCCATATAACCACAGAGACTTATTTCCTATTATCCCTTTTCACACAATCAGTATTAGAGACAAACTAACCTTCAACTCCACAAATTCTCCACCCAAAATTTCATGTTTGGAATGTGTCACATTCTATGTGTCTGCCTCATAGAATGCTACCTGTCTTTTTTGCCCAGATCAGGCATTATCTACCCTACAAACCTTTCATGAGCCCCTGCCCTTCCTCAGCTTATCAGTTCCCTCTCTCTCCTCAAGTTATCTTGTATGAAATTATTAGTGTATTTCTCTCCAGAGCAATATAGGATACTTGAGAGCAGAGACTGTTTAATATTTGCATTTTTATCCCAAGCTCCTATTACAGTAGTTTAGATACAGTAAACATGTAACAAAGGTGTGCTGAATTGAGCACAGTGAAGTTTCATTTACACAGTAACCAACATCAAAACATTTTTGTACAATGTCATAGGGAGACAAAGGACAACCCTCTTCCCAGTGAGCTAAATTTTTTCTTGATTTGTAATTGTGAGGAAAAAATAAAATATTATGTAAAGCCAAAACAAGCAGGCACAGTAACTCTGATCTCAGAAGAATCAATAGTTAAATATACGATTGACTAAAAGGAATAAGAAGGAAAGAAGCAAACTGCATTTTGCTTAAAGTTATCATCAACCGTAAATGTTATTACTTAACATACATGTATCAAAGAGCATAAAACGTATAGATGGGTACAGGTAAACTAGTTAGAATGAGCAATATATAGGAAATATATATAGGAAATATACAGTAAATATATATACACATATATATGCATACATATGCATATATATACATATATACATATATGTGTATATATATATATATATTATATATAGCAATCATTGTTGGTACCTTAATGTACCTCTTTGAGATCTAGACAGAATTTTTAAAAGATAACAGGAAAGAAGTTACGGACCTGGAAGAAATTTAGATAAGAATAATCACAGTAAGGAGTTTTGTGAATAGGTTATCGATTAAAAACAAAAACCGATATGCCTGTCACATATCCTAAAGGCCTTCCTTAGAAGTCCCATTTCTTTCATCTTAAACTGGGAGCACTTGAATGAAAACTATACATTGCTTCTAGCCACACCTACACATGAGCAAGCACAGCCTAATAAATTCATTGATAGAAACTAAGGGTGGGCTGCAGAACCCTGTGTATCCTTGCAGGAGATTTTTTTTTCCTTTGAGTCACAATATATAAATTAATAATTCCATAAATTAATTGATAATCCACAGCCAAATAAAAATTTAAAGCAAAACTTATACTTCTAAACACTTTCATAATCAAAAGATAAAGAGAAAATTAGGCGTGCAACTAAAAAGTAAAACCCAGAAAAGGAAAAAAAAATAAATCCTATTAAATCACAAATCGGCAATGGAAGCAATCCTATAATCTAGGTCAGCAGGCCAGTGGCACAGCAGGCCAGCTGTGAGGCTTCCAGCCTCAGAAAAAAAGGCAAACTGTTACCCCCAGAAACCCCAGGAGAAGAAGCACAACTCGGCCAGGCCACCTCAGCTCGGTTGGCTAGCTGTCAGCTCCTGAGGCTCCAGAGCAGCAAGTCAGTGATCAGGTCACTGACTTCCAACAGAAGAAGTTTGGAACAATGTCCCCCTGTACTCCAGGAGAAGAGCTCAACTTTAAAAATCACGAAAAAAGGTTAAAAATAAGCAAAACAAGGTCTTATCATAAAAGCATATTATGACAACAGGAGAGATTAAAACTCAAACTCAGGACAATGTTGCCAATATATCTATATGCAAAACCTCAAAGGGGAATAGGACCTACTTTCAAATCCAAAAAGCCTTCTTTGAAGAGCTCAAAAGAGATTTAAAAATCAAATAACTGAGGTAGAAGAAAAATTGGGAAAAGAAATGAGAGTTATGCAAGCTTGGAAAAGGAAGGGGAAGAACTCTCTGAAGAAAATAATTCCTTACAAAATACAATTGGTGAAAACTGGAAAAAAAAATCCACTGAAAAAAACAATTTCTTTAAAAATAGAATTGGCCTAATGTAAAAGGAGGAACAAAAGATATGTGAAGAAAATAATTCCTGAAAAAACTAGAATTGTGCAAGTGGAAGCTAATGACTATGAGACATCAAGAATCAGTCAAACAATTTTTTAAATGAAAAAAATAGAAGAAAATGAAAAATGCTTCATTGGAAAAATAACCAATCTGGAAAATAGATCCAGGAGAGATAATTTAAGAATTACTGAACTACCTGAAATCCATGACCAAAAAAAGAGTCTGGACAGTATCTTTCAAAAAACTATCAAAGAAAACTGCCCTCGTATCCTAGAACCAGAAGGTAAAACAGTCATTGAAAGAATCCACTGATCACCTTCTAAAAGAGATCCTCAAATGAAAGCCCCAAAAGAATATCCTAGCCAAATTCCAGAATTATCAGATCAAGGAGAAAATACTGAAAGCCATCAGAAAGAAACAAAATAAATATCAAGGAACCACTGTCATGATTACACAGGACTTAGAAGCTTCTACATTAAAGGATCAACAGTCTTGGAATATGATATTCTGAAAAGCAAAGGGACTTGGATTACAACCAAGAAACAATAACTTAGAAAAATTGAGTATAATCTCAGAGGGAAAGAGATGGGCATTCAATGAAATAGGGGACTTCTAAACTTTCCTGATGGAAAGATAAGAGCTGAACAGAAAATTTAATCTCCTTATAGAAGCATAAAAAGGTAAACAGGAAAAAATAGGAAAAAAAACATTCTATTCAATATAGTTAAACTGTTTACATCCCTATATGACACTTGTAACTCTTGAGAACTGTGCCTATTTTAGGGCAGCCAGGAGAAGTATACATAGCAGGCATAAGTATAAATTGATTCTGATACTATGATATAAAACAAAATTAAGTGGTAAAAAAATAGCTTATACTAGGAGAAGAGTAAAGAGTGAAGCAGAATATGGCACATTACATCATATGAAGAGGCACATGAGACTTATTACAGTATAGAGAAAGAGGGGAGGGAGATGAGCTTCGTTAGAACCTTATTTTCACTGATTTTGGTTCAAAGAAGGGATAACATATACACTTGGTTGGGTATAGAATTTATCTTACCCTATAAGGAAGTAGGAAAGGAAAAGGGAAAAAAGGGGGAAGTGGGTGGTAGAAGGGAGGTCAGATTGATGGAGGGAGTGGTCAGAAGCAAAACACTGGCAAGGAGAGACACAGTGCAAGGAGAGGGAGAAGTACAAACAGGGAAATAGCATGGAGAGAAAGACACAGTAATCATAACTGTGAATATGAATGGAATGAACTCTCCCCAAAATGGAAGTGATAGCAAACTGGGTTAAAAACAGAACCCTATAACATATTGCTTACAAGCAACACATTTAAAGCAAAGAGATATACACAGAGTAAATGTAAAAGAATGGGACAGAATATATTATTCTTCAGCTGAAGGGGAAAAAAAGTAGCAAAGCTGTACTGATCTCAAACAAAACAAAGGCAAAAATAAATCAAATTAAAGGGAAAGTACATCTTGCTAAAAGGTACCATAGACAATGAAGTAATAAAAATACTAAATATATATGTAGAAAGTGGTACAGCATCCATATTCTTATAGGAGAAATTAAAAGATTTACAGGAAGAAATAAAGAGCAAAACTATATTCATGGAGGATCTCAACCTATCTCTCTCTCTCAGAACTAGAGAAATCTAATCAGAAAATAAGAAGTAAAGAAGGTAAACAGAATTTTAGAAAAGGTAAGTATGATAGACCTCTGCAGAAAATTGAATGTAGATAAACAAGTAATATAAATTTTTTTTTTCTCAGCAATACAGCATCTACACAACAACTGACCATGTAACAGGGCATAAAAAAACCCTCACAATCCAGTGCAAAACGACAGAACTATTAAATGCATCCTTTTCAGATAATGACACAAAAATTATGTGTAAAAAGGGGCATGGAAAGATAAATCAAAAGTTAATTGGAAACTAAATAATCAAATCCTAAAGAATGAATGGGTTAAAAAAGAAATCATAGAAACAATTAATAATTTCATCAAAGGGAATGACCAGTGCCAGATGGATTTACAAGTGAATTCACCAAATATTTAAAGTACAATTAATTGTAATATTATATAAGCTATGTGGAAACATAGATGAAGAAGGAGTCCCATCAAATTGCTTTTATGACACAAATATGGTGCTGAAAAAAAAATAGATAAGGTCAAAATGGGCACGTGATTTAGACATAAATAATGATGCCATAAACAAATTAGGAGAGAAAGGATCATTGTCAGATCTATGGAGAAGGGGAGAATTTATGACCAAATGAGATAGAAAACCTTATTAAATGCAAAAAGAATATTTTTGATTACATGAAATTAAAAAGATTTTGCACAAGCAAAACCAATGCAACCAGAATTAGAAAGAAAGCAAAAAGCTGGGAAATAATTTTTATAGCCAGTGTTTCTGATAAAGGCCTCCTTTCTTAAATATGCAGAGAACTGAGTCAAATTTACAAGAATACAGTCATTCCCCAATTGACAAATAGTCAAAGGATATGAGCAGGAAATTTTCAGATGAAGAAATTAAAGCTATCTATAAACATGCTCTAAGTCACTATTGGTTAGAGAAATGAAAATTAAAATAACTCTGAGTACCACCTCACATTTATTAGATCGGTTGATATGACAGAAAAAGAAAATGACAATTATTGGAGGGTTGTGGAAAGATAGGGACACTAATACACTGTTGGTGGAGCTGTGAACTGATTCAAACATTCTGGAGAGCAATTTGGAACTATGCCCAAAAGGCTATAAAACTGTGTATACCCTTTGACCCAGTTACAGGACTACTAGGTCTGTAACCCCCAAAAGGGAAAAGAACCCATTTGTACACAAATCTTTATAGCAGATCTTTTGTGGTGGCAAAGAATTAGAAATTGAAGGGATGCCCAACCATTGGGAAATTGCTGAAAAAACTGTGGCATATTATTTGACGGAATACTACTGTGCCATTAGGGAATGATGAACAGGGTGGTTTCAGGAAAAAAAACACTAGGAAGATTTACATGAACCAAAGCTAAGTGAAGTAAACAGAAGCAGGAAAACATTGTACACAGTAACAGCCACATTGTATTATGATCAGACATGATAGACTCGGCTCTTCTAAAGAATACAATAATCCAAGATAATTCCATGGTAGAAAAAACTGTCCACATCCAGAGAAAGAACTATGGAGTCTGAATGCAGATCAAAGCAGACTACTATCACTTTGTTTTGTTCCTTTCTTTCTCGAATTTTTTTTCTTTTACTCTGATTTTTTTTTATATCATGGCTCATGTGGAAATAAATATGTGTAAAGTGATTGGACATGTATAAGCTACATCAAATCACTTGCTTTCTTTAGAAGTGGGAAGAGGAGGGTGGCAGGGAAGATAAATCTGGAATTCAAAATCTTATAAAAATGAAAGTAAAAACTAAAAATAAATTTTAAAATCCTATCAATTCATAATCAATATTTTGAATGTCAAAGAAGAAATTAACAAAAATAAAGCCAAAACTCATTGAATTAATGAATAAAATAGTTCTAAAAAATTAACATTAATTAATTAATTTCACCTTGTAGATAGTAGCTATCTGTAATGAAGAGCCAACATTGTATGTGATATCAATATCCTAGAAGCATTTCCAATAAGACTGGTGGTAAAGCAAAGATGTCCGTTTTCACCATCATTTTTTGATATTAATGCCAGAAGTGGTAAAAAGAAATAAGACAAGAAACAAAAATTAAAGAAATAAACACAGGCAATAAGGAAATGCGTTACTGTTATTTTCTTTTTCTTTTCTTTTCTTTTTTTTTTTTGCAGATTAAATGATGGTTTGCTTGGAGAAACCAAGAGTCAACTAAAATAAAATTAAAACTATTTCAGCAGTTAGAGGACATCAAATAAATTTGCATTAAAATTAGCATATCTGTATATTATCAAAAAAAGATTTAGTAAGAGGTAGAAGATAAATTCTATTCAAAATAACAACAGAATATACAAAATATTTGGAAGCCGAGCTACCATGATGCAAATAGGAGCTGTATGAATAAAACTATATAACACTCTATGAAAATAAAGATTAACTTAAATAATTGAAGAAATGGGTTTTTTGTTAAGTTGTTTTTCAGTCAAATATGACTTTCTATAACTCCATTTGGAGTTTTCTTGCCAGAGTTACTGAAGTAGTTTGCAATTACCCTCTCCATCTTTTATAATGAGGAACTAAGGCAAACAGGGTTAAATTGATTGTCCAAGTAACACAGCAAGTAAATGTCTCAGATTGAATTTAAACTCAGGTCTTCCTGAGTGCAGGCATGATGGTCTATCCATTTAGTTACATTAACTGGAAAAATACTGATTTATTATCTAAAACAAAAATCTTAGGCCTAAAACTATGAGCGCAATGATTTAACAGCAATATTAACAAGTTGCCAGTAAATCAGGTCATCTAATCTCTTAATGATTAGAGACCTAGAACAGAGTTTACAGAGTATTCTTATAGGCAAAAATGAGTAACATCAGAAATGAAACTGGTTGGTTAGGGTATGTTCAGACTCTCCATCGTCATCATGGAAAATCATCCTGTGTCAAGAATAAGGAAGTTCCACAGTAACAGGAAGCCTGGATGGATGAGAAACACTCAAGGCATGGAGGTTTTCCAGCCCCAGGTGATCTATAGTCCCTATGACATATAAGTTATGGCTTTGATTCTAATAGAAATGACAAACCTAGCCTATTAGTTGAGCTCCACATGAGTTGTGTTAAAAGAGAAGTTAGCTAACAGACGGGCTGGCTGAAGTCAATATCCTTTCAGTCTGAACAGAATCTCATACATACTTCTCAGCCTACTATGGATTATAAGAAGTAAACCAAATATGTACTTTTAAAATATACCTAAACAATGACTGATCAATAATTGAATAATATTTCACAATGTTCATTGTTCATGAGAAGGCTGAGCCAATATGGAAAAGAACCCAATCATACCCAAAATAATTTAACTTATTCAGTGTCATACCACTCAGACTCTCAAAAGATTACTTTATAAAACTAGAAAAAAAAGAATAAGGAAATTTATAAATAAAAAAATTTCACAGAAACAAAAAAAAAAGTAGAAAGAAAGAAAACCAATAGTATAAGTACTCAAACTATATTTCAAAGCAGTAATCATCACAGAAATTTGATTCTGGTTAAAAAAATAAAGAAGTTGATCAGTAGAATGATTAGTTACACAACATGTAGAAATACACAACCAAAGTCATATTGTATTTTATCAAACTGAAAACCTCACATATTTGAGAGTAAGGATTCAGAAAAACAAATAAAACCCCCTAAAACCTGGGGAAACTAAAAAGCAGTTTGGAAGAAATTAGGTATAAACCAAAACCTGATACAATACATCCAGATAAATTTCATATGGTTACATGAAAGAGGAAAAAAGGTAAAATAAAAATGGTCACATGCTAACCAAATTGGAAGGGTCGAAAAAGAAATTACTTCTTGGAATGATGGTGTTCATGACCTATCAAAGAATAAAGATGTTCACAGAAAATACAATTCAAATTTCTAACTACATTAAAAATTCTTGCAAAAATAAAATATAGTTAAAAATTAAATGAAAAACAGAGGAAAAAATCCCTTGCAATAAGTTTCTCTTATTTCGAAAACAAAGAAGAAACAATTTAAACTTTACAAGAATAATAATAATTCACCAGTTGATTGATGAAAGGATATGAATGGACAGTATTCAAAGGAAGAAATTCAAGTTCTCAATGGATACGTAAAACAATGGCTCATATCACTAATAATGGAGATATATGAATTAAAGTAGCTCTGAGGTTCCATTTCATAATGTCAAATTGGTAAAGATAAAAAAGGAAAATGGCAAATGTTGAGGGTGGGGTGGCAAAACAAGCATATTAATGCACTGTTGGTTTCCAGCCATTCTAGAATCTCCTTTGCTTTAATGCAATGACAACACTACTAAGTGCATAATTCATAGATATTTTTAAAAGTACAAAAGCTCTTGTGTGCTACAAAATATAGCTCTTTCTAGAGGCAAAGAAATGGAAATGAAGAGGGTGACTATCAGTTAGGAACAGGGTGAACAAATTCTGTTATATGAATATAATGTTATTTGATTATAAAAGAATGATGGATGGGTAATTTTAGACATGTCTAGGAAGGCTTGTATAAAATGATGCAAAGTCAGATGAGTAGCACCATTTATATAGAACATCATAAACACTTAATAACTTTGATCACAGCAGACAATGAACAACCATGATGCTAGAGGACTGATAAACTATACTACCCATCTTCTAATTGAAAAGTGATAAATTCAAAATGCAGAATGAGACATATTTTAGAACATTGCAATATGGGAATTTACTGTGATTGATGATGTATAGTTGTTACAATAATTTTTTTCATTTCATGTATTGTTTGTAGGCAATCTTATTGGTATCATTTTGTGATTTCCTTCAAAAGTGGTCTATAAAACACGAGAGTTAGACCAGGTTGGAGATGTGAAACAGAAATAGCAACAGAGGCCAGTAATACAAATATTCATAATCCCTGTGGGTTGCATATTAACTTAGTTTTAAATTGTAATATTATCTATGTTTCATTGCTTTAAACTTCTATTGGTTTCCAACTACATTTTAAACTTGTTTGGGCCACACTCAGGAGTGTTAGATATAGACTAGATGACATGTATATCAATTCCAGTTTTAAATCTATGATCCAAGACTCAACAGTGACAGAAGCTAATAATTATATAGTGTTTGTTATGTGTCAGGCATTGTGCTTAGAGTTTTAAAGTCATTATTTCATTGGATCCTCACAACTACCCTGAGGGGTAGGTGCTATACTAAGTAAAAAAGAGGTTAAGTGACTTGCTTGTGGTCATGCAGCTAGTGACTCTCTGAGGCCTGATCTGAACTCAGGATTTCCTGATCACAAGCTCAGTGCTTTAACCAGCGCACCACTTAGCTGACTAGATGACATGTAGGGCCTCTTCCACTTTTAAATCTACCATACTACTACTCTTGGTGCTACAGCTATTGTTTTGTTTGCTTGTTTTTTTAGCCATCAAGTACCTACTCTTTCAAATAAGAGATAGCAGAAGAAATAATTTTCATCATTATAGACGGCTGTTCTAAATAACTAGGATTAGAGAGGGAAAATGTAAAAATTTACAAATTATACGATTAGGCAAGTATCAGGTATGGAGAAGCCTGTAAACCAAAAAAGTCTGATGTCTCTGATGAGAAAATCAGAATTCTCCATTGCTGTCATCTCTAAAGTAAAACTCCCATTGTTAATAGAAGCGAGGGACAAGGAGGTTGATGTTGCCAATGAAGTTGTGCTGTGAAAGGGACATTGGGTTCTGCTCTCAGGTGCTGTTTCATGTATCCCATGTCCTTTGGGGCACTGTGTGCTTTCACTAATAAGCCACTGTCCACAGGGACCTGTTCCAGCATAGTGAGGAAAACCTCTTTAATAAAGGGGCAGCAGTCAATCTCTTCAGATCCATCTGCTCTGAATAATTGTATTTCTAAAGCATACTGCAGATTATGCAAAGATAGAATTAGGAGGGATATTAGAGATCAACTTGCCCAACCACTTCATTTTATACATGAGAAAAATCAGCCCAGAAAAGTAGAGAGACTTGCCTATGGACACACAGGTAGTAAACAGGCCAGCTGGGATTTGAACTCATAGTTTCTGACCCCTGGCACCCCTGTCCTCAATTGATCAATTGGTAATCTGTGCTAGCTAAGTTTTCTCATTTAATGCTCTCAAAAGTAAAAACCACCATAGACTTTAATTTACTATTCAAGACATCCCACCTAAGTATCAAGAAGACAGGCATTCAAATGAGAACAAGGTCTAAAGTTAAGTAATTTGCTCAGGGTCATCCAAAGAATCGGACTTTCAGTCCCTGCCAAGTGCTATCTAATTAACTCTACCAGCATATGTAAGCAGTGTAGAGAGTTTTTTTTTTTTTTTTTTTAATGACAAGTAGAAATTAGTTCAGTATTCTTAGCACACATTTCCATGTCAAATTTAGGACACATCAAGTCCCTGGAATCCAACCCTCTAGCTGTGATTTGGTATTTGTGATGGCCAGTTGGCTCATTCAGTCACAGAAAGATCAAGCACATATTAACTGCTAAAGGGCAGAGCTGTGAGGTAAGAGCAAATAGTCAGACAAAAATAGAAGAATGCTTCCCCAGATGGCCTGGATGGTCAATAAGATTTTTTTAAAAAGGTGCAGGGAACTGTTTATTTAATATTTAAGTATATCTTCTCAATGTGTAAGGTGGGAAAACTCACCGACAGGATCTATTCCTTAGAGCATACATAGATATCCCATGGCTGATTCTATTTAACTGCACAGAAACTCAAGGGGTGGAGAGCCTACATCTCATCATGCATGACTAACGGGCTTGCACTGGGTGATGATGAAGAGTTCCCTAATTGGGTGTTGAGCCAGAACTCATTAGTAATAGGAAAGAGACAACTCATCCCCCTGTCATTCTCTTTCCTTCCCCATAGCAAAGGGCATAAGACTTGTTTGAGCTTCCTCCTGAGAACTGGGTGGGTGATGGGCAGCTGGTCCTTTCTCCCTCCTGGCCATGAAGGTTGTGAGCACAGGGCTGCCCTGTCTTATGTGTTCTTTCCTAATCTTAGGCAAACACAGATCCCAAGATGGAACATCCAAGTAAAACTGTGAGTTCTGAAAGGTCTCAGAAAGCCTGTGAGATAGAAGTGACAGCCTCCTTGGAGAAGCAGTGGCAAATGCCCAGGAAAATATTGGCATCAACAGAGGAGTGTCACAGTGAGAGTCACCAGAGGAAAGGCAGCCTCTGGGAATATGACCTTGTGGGAGAGAAAAATGTCAGCTATGGGTTCAAGACAGGCACAGAATGTTTTGGAAGCCAGTTAAGAGCTGAAGACAGTTCTAACCATGTGTCCCCTGACCCTTAGGGAGAATAACTTCACTTCGGTTTGCCCAAGTTTCCTCAATTGTAAATTGTGGGTAATAACAACACCAATCTCGCAGGGTTGTCATCAAGGTTCAGTGAGATAATATTTGTTAAAAACCACTTGAAGGAGGTGGGGGGGTGGGGAGTAAGAGGACTGCGCAAGCAGTGGGATCCCAGGCCTCGGAGGCCCCTGGTGGGCATGTGCATTGATGAGTGAGAGAAACTGACCAGGCCCTGGCACACTTAGTAAGACACGTGGCGCTCTCCCGGCGTCAAGCCTTGGTTCCTAGATCATTTGGAAGACAAGGTCAAAACTGCCCAACTGGCTGCTCAGAGTCTCTCTCCACCCTGGATGACACCTCTTTAAAATGAGGATTTACTAAGATGGTACAATATAAACGGCTTGTGCAAAACATTTCCTTCTTACTCCCAGAGGATTACTGTCTCAGAAATGCATACTCTGTTAACACAAGAAGTAGGATGAAATTTAGAGAAAATAGTAGTGAGGCACATGAGTATAGAAACCATGGGAATTAAGTGACATAAGTCCACTTGCTGGTTCTCCCCTCTCCCAACTCTCAAAACTCATTCATCTCTCTCCCCGCTCAAAAAGTCCTTAATCTTTAGAATTCAGATTACCTAATCTTCTACTCTGATTTGTCCTGTTACTTGTTTGCTTTTAATGCCCCGAAATCTGTCTCTTCTTATATTTGAAGTCCAATGCCAGCTGAGGTCCAAGGCCAGTCCCATTTTGTTATATAATTGTCGTGCATTGCTTAAAAAATCAACGTACTTAGAAACTTGAACCTTTGTTTCCTGAGTTATTTAAGATGTCACCCATGACAATTTTTGGTGAAGTCAACTAGATCAAGATAGCAGTAAGATCAGCAGGAAAAGGTTTCAGAACAACTCCCCAGAGCACTCTGGACTTTTCACTGAGGGACTTCTTTATGGGAGACTGAGCTGGAAGTTAAACTACTTCACCCCTCACCATTCAACCTCAAATTGTTCCAAGCTAAAGTAAGGTTTGCCTCCACATTGATGAGGATGGTTTATCTTAATCCTGCTGGGGAAGGGACATTCTTTTTTAACAGAATGATGGGTTCTAGTAATAGTAAAATAATTAGGATTCCCTCTGGAAAAATTTCTTTTCACCCAGGACTAGGAAAAGAGTATTCTCTTAAGGACATCCCATTAAAGAAGTTCTTATTGAGCTGGATACAGATGTAGCTTTGCCTAGGAGTGGAGGAGGTGAATAAAAGATGGAGTTCTCAAATTATGCTAAAACTTATAAAAATTCAACTGGGTCCTAAAATCGGCCTGAAGAAGGGACTTTTAATTAAGGCAGATTAAAGGCTTGAAGATTAGACATTCAGTAGGAGATAAGGAGACTAGCAAGTACGCATTTGACTTATTTTGTCAGCGTTTACATTTTTTTAAAATGCTCAAAAATAATTTGTCTGGTGTTTGTAGATTTTGCTACCTTGAAAAATTTCTAATGGAAAAATGCAGCCAGCCACAAATATTGCTGAAATGCGATAGCCAAAAAGTTTAGTATGCTGGGGAAAGTTAATGAAGTTTAATATTTGAAGCAATTCTCCCAGCTTTCTATAATCTGATGCTAAATTTTCTGTCCCTGTAAGCAGGACTAATTTCCACTTTAACCTTTTAGCAGGAGATTAGATTAAGAAGAAAAAAAAGAAAACTCCAGGATATTTTCATTCTGTCATTTCAGCCCTGGTCAGATTGGGGTTATAAAGTAAAATAATCGAAGAAAGGAAAACTTTTTCTTGGTTTGTAGAAATTTAGGGTATTATAAATGAATTAGAGGCTGAATGTGTAACTGAAATATATCTTTACGGTAGACTTCCAAATTATGGTGACTGCTAAAAACATTGTAGTAGGTTTTAGAGGTTTGTAGATTAAGTTTAAACACTCCACTTCCCTTTGTGGGGGGAATGATTTGGAATCTGGAAGACGTCTGAGAAGGGTTTATTTATCTTACAGGAAAAACTTGGACCCCTTATCACTCATTCCCTGGGACTGATAGAGCTGCTGCTTTAGGGCAATAAAGGAGAGAGGTTTCACTGATTTAAAAAAAAAAAAAAGAGGAAAAATGAGTTTGCAGTTAGTCTAAATTTATCTGGTGCTTAAAAACTGCCTCTTATTAACTCTTTCTTGACCATAAAAAGAGAAAAACTTGCTTAAATCAAGGAGCAAAATTTAATTGAGGAATGGAAAGGGGAAATTTTAACAAAGAGGAGATATGAGGTGAGAACACCAAACCCCACCACCACCTCTATTATCTAGACCCAGACCCTGTTTTAGATAGTGGAGATAGATATTCACAATGATAGGAGGATGGAGGTGACCAAGAACTAGAAATGTCTTTGGGGAAGCCTTAATTAGAATTTTCAGAGTCTTATAGAACAAAATTAATTGTTCAGGAAAATTAGAATCAAGGTCACCAAAGAATATTAGAAAGGAAAAGCACTTAGCAACCCTAAAAGGTAATAGTATTGCAACTCATAGGCTTATTTGAAAATTTTGTGATGAATTACAGAGGAAAAATATAATATGTAAAAATTAGTTTTTTAGATATTTTGGGATATGTTTGGTAAATATAATACTTTGCCCAATTCTGTGGATGAATTCCAATCTTTGAAACTTCCTGTGGTCCAAATCAGAGGATAAAAATTCAAGGTCATACCTGCTATTTGGAGTCTTTCCAAATATTTTACCCAGGGGTTGAAACTGAAAAGCCCCAGGAAAAGGTGAGATGATGGAATTTGTTTATCAATGTAGAATTGATGTGGCTTTTTTGTTGATTTAAAAGGAAACAAAGAAGAAGTTATAGGGATCTGGGAATACTACTGAGAATCTTTGGTCTACAAAATTTTGAAATGTTGGCAACAAATACTTTTGGGAAATTTTTTTTTTTCTGAGATTTTAAATGTTACCATTAGTGACTAAAAATCCATAATTTATTTAAATAAGATTTTGCTCTAGAACTAAATAGGATAACTGTGGTAAATCAGAACTTAAAGAAGCTTCATTGGTTATGTGACAATAAGGAATTTATTAACTGTGTGACCTTAAGCAAGTAACTTTAGCTTTGTTTGTCTCTATTTCCTAATTTGTAAAGGGTATAGGATTAGTACCTACCTCCCAGAGTTGTTGTGAAGATCAGATTATGTAATGAATGTGAAGTGATTATCCTATACCAGACAGATTTTAGAAGATTATGTAGGAATCTCTACAACTCACTTGGGGCAGAGCTCCTTTTGGAGTCATCCTAAAATGAGACTTATTCCAGAATGTGCAAGAGAAGATATTTCCAGGGACCAGATGACTATATGGACCTTCTGGGACTGAAGACAAATGTACTGATTAAATAGACATTAAAAGTAGATATGTGGAATAGAAAGACACTTGATGTTATTTAACAATGATTATTATTTGACCTCTTACTTCATGGGGTTTATGTTTACTGAAATTACCTGAGTGATATGTAAATCTCCCCTCTCCAAATTAGTTCATTAAGAGCCCTCTAAGTAGTTTGATTTGTATCCTGGCTTAGTCAATTTATAGAGGTTATATAATAAGATCCGTGTCCTTAGGGGATATCATTATTATTAGGCTTTGTATTAGCTGTTGCACTAAGCCATTTGAGAGGTTGCTTCCAATTAAAAACCTTATAGATCAGGATAATAGATAAGAGACCCCAGAGGTGAGAAGGCTGGGCTCCTCCCCAATGGATTTAAAGGGGAATTTGAGAGAACTGTCAGAATTGTGGGAACCAAACCAACTCCATATTGTAAACTGACTCTATTTTGAGACTTACGTTTCATTTTTCTATATATTCCACCTCCTTGTCAATGATGTGAATTGAGTGACATCCTGTTTCACATCTGGGAAAGCCTACTTTCTCCTTCATTTCCTCTCCTAACTCAGGAAGTTCCTAATCTTTACCCCAGTTAGAAATCAGATGACCAAATCTTGTATACCGATTTATATTCTGTTATTTGCTTTTAATGAACAAAAATGTGTCTCCTTCTGTATTGGGGTCCAATGCCAGCTGAGGAACCTTCTGATTTGTTTTGCAAAATACATGCATTGTTTAATAAATAGATATGCTTAGAAGCTTGAATCTTTGTTTTCTAAGTTATTTCAGATTTAACTCTTCACAAAAAAACATTTCTGAAATACTCCATGCTGAAGAATAATTGCCATTTCAAATCAGAGCATAGACTGTTATTATAGAGGCACCCCCAAAAGAATTTCCTGAGTTAATATTAAGTTGCAGACACCTCTTTTTGGACTAACCCCCCATTTATTGCAGCTTGCAAGATTTTCTTTCTTTTTTTATAATATTAGAGTTTAACTCTGATCTGTTCCTGTAAGATGGATCTTGAAATTTCTCTGATCAATATCTCAAGTATTTTCTGAATCACAGGAAGCATGCTGTCATAGAAAATGTCAGTATTTGACATCAGAATAGCTAGATTAAACATTCCATTTCTAACAATTATTATCTGTGAGGCCTGAGGCAATTAATGTAAAGTCTTTGGATTTCTCTTTTTCCAGTTATAAAATGAAGAATTTGATCTAGTCAAACATTAAGTTCCCTCCAATCGCTAAATTTAAGATATTACAATGCAGCGTATTCAGTAATGTCATGTTGAGCCCCCCTCCCACTTTTCTTTTTACATTATCTGAAATTCTGCTGCTTATAAGAAGTAAGGTTGTTAGTTAATTTTATATTCTTCATATTTTCTACTTTTTCTGAAAGGATAGCTTCCTGAACACCAGGTAAATCTTTGGGGAATTCATGGGATTATACAGGGAATTATATTACACACAGCAAAAAAAAGTATGAAGAGAGAACAATAAGTATATGAAGGGAGTACTTATATCTTGATAATACCAATTTTTTGAAGTCCTTTTGAAAATCCATTTTCCTTCCCTTCACTGTTTCCAGTGTGGTTTCTGTGGGGTGTGTGAAGAGTCTATGTCTTCCCTTTTTTCATTCCACTATATTGATAGAAATCTCCCAGCAGACAATCCTCTTCCAACTGTCTAAGTAGTAAGTGAAAAGGCATAAAGAAATGAAGCCTAAAGTGTAGAATTCCACTTGGAGAAGCCATTGTGTTGAGATAACTGAATGTCTTTCAGGTAAAGAACACACTTCTTCCTTACACAGTAATTAGGTATTTAAAGTAACAGTGTTATTTTCTTCTCATTTTTCATGGAAATTTTAACAAAATGGCATGCTCGCTAAAGCATGGAGACATACTCTGCAAATAGAAATGTGACATGCTGGCACTTAATAAACTTTGGTATCTGAATTGTATGTTTTAAGTCTTTTACCAAACCCTGATAAATTGAAAAATTATTTCTAAGCCTGAAAATTTTAGAAACTTAACTTTCATCTGAAACAAAGCACTTTTTCTATGAAAATGAAATACAGAAAAGTTTCAAATACTTGTTATCTGAACATGTTCAGAGTTTATTTCTATTGTATCTTGATACTGTAGAATCTACTTCATCCTTAGGAACCCATGATTTCATCAGTGTGGGATTCTGCCTATGGATATAGATTACATCCTCTTCCACGCTTCTTCTCTATGTGACATTCATAAATTCCTGTGTATTAAAAATCACTTGTTAGTGAAGCATGAAAGAAGACATACAATCAGTATACAGGTACTACGTTTCTGAGTGCTATGGGATCCCTTATGGATTGAGGATTTGGAGAATGTTTTGATTCATAAGGCCTTGGTTTCAAGCTATGTTTCTCCAACGTGCCTGAAATTCTACCAAACACTCACTAGCCTTAGGAAGCATTCTCTTTTAAATATGCATATATCTTGAGAACTTAATTCACACATTTCTAGAAATTAGTTTAATTCAATTGCTTGTCTCCAAGCTACTGAGTTCTTGTATATGCTTTGAGGGAATGTGATCTTTAATTATAGGGAATGTAGTTAGAGAAAGCCTGGGAAAAGATGCTGAAGGGGAAACTTAAGGCTACCTTTAGGCCTTGGACATCTAAAAAGAGAGGTCCTAGCAGGGTAGAAAAGGCAGGTGAAGGAGACGTGCAAGTAGAAATAGATAAAATTTACCATGCATAGACATCTATATGTATTTATTGTATCCCTTATTAGAGTGAAAGCTCCTTGAGAATGGGGGGTGGTGGTGGAGATTCTTTTGGTTTCCCAAGTTCCTAGCGTAATTCCTGGTACAAAGTAAACATTTAATAAGTTCTTGCTTATTTGAATAACCACACTACCTCCACCATCATTAATAGTACTACCTGCATTTCTAATACTATTACTAGTTACATCAATTAGTTATGTTATCTATGATTACTTTCATCCATAGAGCTAACTGAATTAAAACAATAGCAGGGTAGGGTCTTATCCTACAACCATTTCCACCTAAACCCCCATGGGGGAAAGAGATGAGAATGATATGATGAAAAAATTAATAAAAATCATTTATTAATCAGAAAATCTCTGCCCTCAAATAGTTTACATTCTAACAGGAAAGATAACACATACAGAGGAATGGTACCAAGGGAGTCTAATTTTGCTTTGGAAAGTCACAGGGATGGGCAATGAAGCCATCAGGGAGTTGATTGTCACACACATTTTAGTAGCAAAGGCAATATTAATTTGATTATGGTTCCAGACCTGGAAAAGAGTTAGAGTGGGGAGATATTATGAAATATGTAGATTGTTTAAAAAATGACTTGGGAATTGAAGGGAAACATGGATGCAGTTTGTTTGATGGTGTAAGCCATGAGGTACCTACCAATCAAAGATCAAGACCTCAGGCCCAAATACTAAAATTGAAAAAAAGTTAAGGTCTTAACACCACCCTCCTTGGTTTTTACCAAAAAGTGACTGGCAAAAGATGGCCAGGAAGTGATAAAAACTGACATTTATGCAGAATTTTAAAGTGTTCAAAGAACATTACATACATTATCTCATTTGACCCTCACAATAACCCCATGAGATAGATATTATTATCCCCATTTTGCAAATGAGAAGATATAGGATTTAAGTGGTCAGATGATCTGCCCATTGTTCATTAACTGATAAAATAAAAGACATATAAATCAGTTTTATATCATTACATTTCAGTATATTCAGTATACTCAATACAAAATGAGTCTGAAATAAGATGAACTTGTTTTGAATAAAGATGGATAATTTGCAAATGAAAATTGAGGGACAAGCCAGGTGGTCAGAGTACATAAAGGCCAAAGCAAGAAGCTGAATTGTTTTAGATTCATATTAGTCACTAAATGCTCAGTAGAAAGTTTACTGAATTGAAGGACTTCATTGGTACATGCTCTACTGAAGCTATCCAGACTCGAAGGTTATGCCAATGGAACACGAGTTCTGGACGGTCCTCTGAAACTTTAAAGGTTTAGAATATAACCTTGACAACAGCCTATTTGTCATAAGAACATTAGCCTAATTAAGGTTAGAAACCTAACACAGATGGGCCGAACAAAATTCAGTAGAAAATGGACTTGAGCATTGTTAAAATAACAAGTTGTGTTTATTATATACTGTAGAGCAAACTGTAGGTAATAGAGATTTGCAGGTTCACATGTAATACTATCTTCTCCCTACCCCCACCTCGACACCATTGTATTCTGCATATAGAAATTGGATGATTTGGGCTATTATTTGGTAAGTTCACAATGAAAAAATAAAATTCTAAAAAAAGATACCAAACAAAAGTGTTTAGAAGTATTATCTTCAAAGAGCAATAATTTGGGTTGGGTAATTGGAGGATAATTTGCAGAAAGCATTGGAAAGAATACTAAACTTGGGTCACAAGACCTAAATTGGAGTCCTTGCTCTGTTCCTATGTAATCTTGAGAAAAGTGACGTAGTCACCCTAGGCCTGAGGTTCTTCTTGTGTAAAATGATGAACATAGATTAGATGACCTCTGATTTCCTTTTTAATTATTAATGGTAATTGGTGGTTATTGGTATTAATTGAGGGAACATTCACTCTAATCTTTTGAAATATCGAGTTCTGTCTCATTCAGATATTGAGTTCTATCTCATTCAAATAGAGCACACAGCTTTGGGAAAGAAATACATGGAGAAAAGAAAAAAAAGACAACCACCGAGCCAGGCACCTCAGCCAAATCAACCCAAGCAATCACTTCAATGACAGATGTCATAGCCAGACCTCCCTCACATCTGCCCCAACATTTACAAGTACGGCTGTTATTGAACACAGATCTAAACATCACGGGAAGGAGCAAAGAGGAAATTAGATACTTTTACTGCTGGCTTCTTCCAGTAGGACCACTTCAGACTCAAGAATCTTCCTACTGGAAGAGAGCCAGCCAATATCCCAGCCTTTGCCTACACTGGCAGAACACCACTGGGCTGTGGGTCACAAGTACCGCAGTGATATTACAAATAAATGCAGCGTCATTATGAAGTCATGTCATACCACCAGCTGAAAGATAGACTTGGACTTAAGCCAGTAGAGCTTTTTAAGGAGATGTCTCCTGGCAGGATTTCAAATACTCAGCCTGATACTCATGAAGTACTTTTTTTTTTTTTTTTTTTTTGAGGGAGGGGAGAGAAAGTGAAGGGCACTGGTGTTCTATATCTTATGTTGCCCCACCCTATGCTCAACTGAGTTTTTACACCACATGGAATATAAGCTGCATTATATCAATGTGCCCAAATATGAGCAGGAATATTGCAAACTCGTAACTATATTCTACATTTGATTTTTTATGATAAATATTTAAAAAGCTACTCCTATCGTATAGCTGCACGGATTTTTTGAGCTGATAATTAGAATATGTATTAAACTGTTTTTGGACCACATCTAACGAAGATCCACAATATAAAGGTGATAACTATGGAGCAAGATTTTAATCATTAAATTATGAGCTTTTGGGAAACAGGGATTGTCTTTTGCCTCTTTCTTGATCCAATTAGAATAGGGTCTGGCACACAATAGGTGTTTAATAATATTTATTTATCATTGATTGATTCATTGATGAGAGTGTTTTGACATTTACATATCAGGTTAGAATACAGGATCTGGGAATTCTGAGAAGCATTTTCAAGTTTCTTAAGCTGTAGTAGGCTTCATTTCTAGTCTAGAAAGCGCTGTTACTCTGATCCTGGGCAACTCTTGAGCAAAAAGATGCCAGGATCACAGTTGTTTTGGATGAAACTGTTACAAAGGGGGAAAAGATCCAAGTCAACACCTTGAATTTCACCCAGGATGAGTCTGGAATCTGGGCTGGATATGATTCACAGGAGTTGCATGCTCCATGCCCTTAGTCTAACCATCTGTTCTGCATCATTTTGATTTTGTGTGGGGAGCAATTCAGTCAGTTCATTGTCAACCAACCATGCAAATTGGACACTGGGATCATAGGGCCAAACTGTGTGACTTAAATGAACAAGTCCAGCTTGTCTTGGGAGAGCAAAAGTGTCTGATGTGAATGTTTCTTGAGCCAAAGCTGTCTCAGCTTATTGCTTTAGAAAAACAGAGTAACTTGGACATTTATCATGACTTTCATTCATGGATTAACAAGGTCTTAGAGATGGAAGGAACCGCAAAAAAGGATTTGGTCCAATATTCCAATCAAGGCAGCAATCCCCTTTCTAACACTCTAGAAGACCTTATTCCTCAATTAATTACTAATATTTATATCTTACATCCATTAATCACTTTATAATTACAAAAGGACTTGTGTCCATTGTGTATTTTGATCTTTACAATAACCTTGTGAAATAGGTAGCATAATTATCCCTCTAATATTTTACAGATGAGGAAATGGGGTCATAGAGAGGTTCTGTTAGAATATGGTCAGTTCTGTTGTACATAGCTAGAGGAAGCCCTGCAAGTTTACTAACTGGGTCCATACCACCATCTGTCTAGTATTCCAGTTTTCAAACCCCCAGTCATTCTTGACTCCTCACCTTACCTAATCTTCACATAGCCAATCAGTTGCCACATCATGTCTATTCTACCGCCATGATATCTCTCATATCCATTTCTTTCTCTATACATGCATGACTGCCACCTTAATTCAGGGCCTCACCACCTTTCACCTTGAATATTACAGAAGTATTTTCATTGTACTTCCTGCCTCAACTGTTTTTCCAGTCTAATCCAAACTCTACATACATGCACAACAGTCTTTCTAAAGTAGAAGTCTGAGTATGTCATTCTCCTGCTAAATAAACACCAGTGAAATCCTATTACAGTAAGGGCTAAATACAAACTCTTGCTTGGCAATAAATCCTTTCACCACTTGGCTCCCAACTGCTTTCTAATTGTTCTTGTTTAATTACACATTATTCCCCTTTATTCACTCAACTAGAAGAAATCCAATCTTTAGCCAAACTGGCCATATTGCTGTCTCTCATACATGCAAAAGGCCTTGCATAGTTCAGAATCTGTCCTTTGTATGCCCCTGCACAGACTTTCCTAGATGCATGGAATCCACTCACTCCTTGCCTTAGGACCACCAGTTTCCTAAAGTTAAGTCAAGTGTCACATCCTACAAGAAACATTTCTTGAACTCCTCCAACCATTACTGCCTTACTCCTTAAATTAACTTGCTTTAATTTATTTATGTTTAGATACTTATATATAAATGCTCAGGGTTTCTCCTCACAAAGAATATAAGCTGCTTGAAGTCTGAGACTATTTTAGTTTTGATTTTGTATTCATAGCACTGGTGGTTGCGCATTTTCTAGAAATATAAGAAGTATTTAAGTGATTGTTAATTGACTGACGGTGAGCTCACTATTTAATGAAGAAGACTGTTCTACTCAAGCCAAGCTTTGTTAGGAAGTTGAAGTCATAAATCATCCCTAAAACTTCTATCCATTTGGCCTAGATCTGTTGTCTGGAATGAGATAGAATATATGTGATTAAACATTCTTCCATACACACACACACACACACACACACACACACACACACACACACACATATATATATACACATACACAAGAATAGTAATCATATATCTTAATCATTAATTATATAATTGTTAATATTAATATAATTATTAATTACATAATTATTAATTAATATAATTATAATTAAATTATATTTGTTTATTCTATATTAAATATATTTAATTATAATTAAGTAATTAATTATTTTTTCACTTGACTTAACATTCACAGTTCTTTCAGCAGGTCTGCATATGACATGATGCTGTCAGACAAGGTTGGTAGCATAGATGTAGGCCTGATGGACCCATATTTGGAATGTGGGCATATTCACTAATCACCATTTTCTCCGTTAACTTACTTCAGGATCATGGCTTTCCTTCAGTTAATGCCTCCATTCAGTCTCTCATTATGAAGAGGGACTAAATTCTGCTTTCACCAAGCCCTTACAGAGTTGTCGTTCAGTTGTTGCAACTACATCTGACTCTTCATGGCCTCTTTTAGGGTTTTCTTGATAAAGATACTGGAGTGATTTGCTATTTCCTTTGCCAGCTTATTTTGCAGATGAAAAAACTGAGGCAGTGTTAAGTGACTTGCCCAAGGTCATAACCTGGTAAGTATCTGAGGCTTAATTTAAACTGATCAAGAGGAATCAAGCACTCTATCCACTGTACCACCTAGCTGCCCCAGTGTCTTATATGGCAATTGTCTATTGACTCAAGACTCAACACTCTGTAAAAGAAGATGGTCCAGAGCTATATAGTTTTATCTAAGTTTTAAAGAAGAACATGTAGTAGTAGTAGTAGTAGTAGTAGTAGTAGCAGTAGTAGTAGTAGTAGTAGTAGTAGTAGTAGTAGTAGTAGAGGAAAGGAAGGAAGATTATAGTTTGAGTCATGGGGTAAAGGTAGATTAGAGGTGAGGGTACTTGAAATGGAGGAATGGACCTCTAGAGGGGGCTACTTCTGGGATATCTAAGAAAACTTGGGGGGGGGGAGAGGAGAGGAGATAACATTATCTTAGTCATGTACTACGCCATGCAAAACTATGAAACTATGATCTCTGTCATTAAATCCTGCACTCTTGGTTGCTTTTGCCAGACTAGAATTAACCACAACATCGTAAAACCATGGGATTTTAAGAGTTTCATACTGGGAATACCATTCAACATCAACTATTCCAGGAATTCTTTCCATTTATTGTTTTAGAACTATGTAGCTATCTTATGGACTCTCTTCTAAAATATTTTTTATTTATTTTTTGTTGTTTAATTTTAATCTTTATGGATATCTCTCATTTTTGACATCTTAATAAAAAAAAATTCTTTTCTACCCCGACCCAGTGATCCATTTCATAAAAATATTTCTAAATAAAGATTTTTTAAAAAGTAATTCAGCAAAACTAGCCACTACATTAACTTTGACTGACTGTGTGTACAATATTCTACACTCAGGATAATAGCTCTACAAAGAAGGGAAGCTGCATTTTCTCATTTCTTCTCCAGAGACAAGCTTAATAATTATAATTATACATCATTCAGTTTAATGATATTTTCCTTTGACATTATTGTAGGTATTGCATGTGTATATATATATATATATTCATATACATACATGTACATATATATGTATGTATATTTGGTTCTGCTTGCTTCATTCTGCATCACTTCATTTAAGGAGATGATCTTACCTTTTTATAGCAATGGCTCTTTAATTTTTTTCAATTAACATTTATTTGTTTTCTTTCCCTTCCACCCTACCCTAGATGATTCTGGTTTCAATTTCCTCATCTATAAAATGACAGGATTAAATTAGCAGCAGCTCTATCCACTGTGCCATCTAGCTGCCCTTCTACAGTTATTTTAATTGGAATATTTCTTTCTGTCTCTTTTGATGCTTGACTTTTTTGATAATACATAGAAATACTGATGATTTCTCTGGCTTTGCTTTGTATCCTGCAACTTTGCTAAAACTGTTAGTAATTTCAAGTATCTTTTTAGTTGACTCTAGGTTTTTCTAAGTAGAGCATGTCATATTCAAAGAGTGATAGTTTTATTCAAAATATTTTAGATGCATAAAATATATGTTTTCAAAGGAAACAAAGTATACTGACATAGTTTTCAGATTCTTTTTAAAATCAGGTTATGAACCTCTGATCTAATTTAATCTTCTCATTTTATAGATTAGGAAATTGAAACCAGAACCATCTAGGGACTTATCAAAGATCATAATGCATTTATAGTCCCCTGTATTATTCACTGAAGTGGAGTGATTTTTGCATTTTTAACAACTAGGTGATAAGAGAAAGGTACTCAAGTACAAATCAGACTTGAAAGATACAAGTGTGCAGAATAATATTAAATATGTAAACTGGTCACATAATGGAAATTTACTTAAACAATTAGAGGACTTGGACTATATTATGAAAAAAGCAGGAATTCACTTCAGTGAATTCAGTTAAATATGTGAAAGGTACAATAGAGAAGTTTAATTCTCCAGTAGTTACAGTTTTAGTTATTTGCTCTTCAAAATCCAGGCCACATTCTGATATGGTCTAAGAAAGTAGACTGCTACTTGGTACAAGCACTCATTTAAATTGCCAATACTTATTTTTATGCAAAAAAGAGTTGAATTTAATGACCTCATTATCAGTGATAAACAATTACTTTGCAGATTTCCAGACAAGCTATGTCTTCATTTTATAAAAAAAAGACACCTTTTTTTTTTTTTTTACCAGTGATAGGCATCTGAATTAACAAAAAATGAAAACCTCCAATCAACATGAGCTGAATGTAATGAATGGGTACCACTGTCTACAATGCAAAACTGATAAGTGGTTGAAAACCTGAATATTCTGTGTTGCTATATCTGGCTGAAAGCATAATCAGTCACAACAGCCCACTGCAAAGTGAGAAGATTCTAGAAAGATAAATGCCAAAAATAATTTCAATGGCTAAAGCTTTTCCAATTGGATGGAAAGATATTCTTTTTCAACCTTAGGTATTTTCAAATCTATGATACCTTATTTTGATAGCAACCATGATTCATCCTGTAATATCTTTGTGAAGACTGGTAAGAAATGAGAATTAGAGATTATTGAGCATTAGAGATAAAGACTCCAAGCTGTTCTCATTTCTTTCCATTCATTCTTACTGATTTCCGGGAGAATAAATATATTCTTAGGGGAGTGGGAGAAGGAAACTAAGGGGAGTTCAGGGTTGCTGGAGGAAAGGGAAATCATAAAACCATGGAGAGAGACGTTTGGGAGTGCTCTGAGGAGAGAATGAGAGGTCAACATTCTTGTATTTTACATTGAAGGAGAGTGTAGAACAAGAACCAGTGAAAGTGATGGTATATAGCTGACTGGGACCCTAATGTTGAGGTATGACATTGAGTGAAATAGAAACAATGGGTATCCATCAGTGAGGAGCTTCTTTTAAAACTTTATCTCAAATATTCTACTCTTCTTTACCCAGAATTATCCTTATTTGCTGTCTTATTTAATTAACTTCTGGATACACAGATCCAGGAAGAAAGAGACCCTTAGAAGTGTGCTTGGTAAGTTCTGTTTCTAAGTTTTGCTTTAATCATTCCTTCACTCTCTCCCCCTCTCCCTCTCCCTCTCCTTCTCTCTCCCTCCCTCCCTCTCTCTCTCTCTCTCCCCCCCCATCCCTCGCTACTTCTCCTTCTCCCTCTTCTCTCTCAAACAGACAGACAGACAGACACAAAGTCACAAAATCCTGTGGTGCACATTTGCAAGACATGTTATAACCAATATCAGAATATCTGTTAGACAATCTTCACTGGAAACTAATTCATGATTGTTTCTGTTATTTCATCAACTCTGGTACCCCTGGCAAAATGAGGGTTGGTTTGGTTATAGTCCTTTGCTGTCTTTACACTGACAATGTCACATATACCCCTTCTTATCTAGCCTTTCCATCAGTAATCATTCAGTACATACTTGAGTACACAGTGTTGAAGAGCATTGTATAATATGACCCACTATAAGATTATAGAGAAATAAATTTAATTCTCAGTTATTTCCAGGAAAAAAAAATCTGACATCCTTCCTGATGTAAGCCCTGATTAAAAACAATAAAATACATCAAATATGACTAGCCTATAATTATCCATATAATGGAAAATATCTTATTTGCGACATTAATCAACATTGCCCTGTAAATAAAATGATTGACTTTTTTAAAAAAATCAAATTTGATCATATACAGAAGACTACTTGACACATTTTTAAGTTATATTGAGGGACATCAATAAAATTCTTCACTTCGAGAGTAACATCAGAGTGCATTATCATGTTTTGGGACTTTATTTAAATTCTTAAAAAGTAAAGTACTTTCTGGACATATGATGCTTTTATAAAATTTTGGGATATGATTGTAGTCTAAAGGTATTGTTCTAGGATATCTAATTTTCCCATTTTTCTCTTTATTATGTCCTAGACATTAAGAACATAGGGAATATAAATAGGGTTTATGAACATATATTGAAATTGAAAATTGGTTATGCAAATTAAAGGAAGAGAGTGGTACATCTTTCTCATAGTAAGGAGTATATTTTGTCCATACACACATCTGAAAGCCATAGGATTTGTGTATGAGTAAATGAAAATAACCAAATTCAATCCGTTAAATGCCAATATGCTGTAATACATTAATATTAAAACTTAGGGAGGGAGATGTGGAGAAAGTCCCTGTGTTTTATGAGGTTTGAAAAGATTTTTAAACTTTTAGGTATCTGGTTGGTAAATTTCTTTTATTAAAGAAAACTCAATTTACTTCAATTGAACTTACGTTGGGAAAAATCCTACTAATTTTCAGCTTGCATGTATAAGGATAAAGTGGCAGCTGTAGAGTAAGGGTAGGTCTTCAGGATAGTATAGGCTAGCAATCAGATCTTTCCCCCCATTGCAATCCTCCTTCTCCTAGCCTGACTTCTTTGGAGTTCTTTTTCTGTTTTCTTTTTGAGACAGGATAATCTTATTTGGAAGTACAATGACTACTCCACTGCTGATGAGCAAGGAAGTTTTAACTTGCTCTGCTTGCTAATCTAGGTCATTTTGTTGCTCCTTAGGCAGAATTGTAGTGCTCCCATCCTGGGCCTTCACTACAGCATTACTAACCACATGACATTTTGGTGTTAGACATACTGGTAATCAAAACTCCCAAGGAACTATCAAGAAAATAAAGAAAGAACAGCTTAATGAATTGGGCATGCAACTAAGAAATCTAGAAAAAGGAAAAAAAAATTCCCAGTTAAACACTAAACTGGAAATTCTGAAAATCAAACGAGAGATTATTAAAAATGAAAGTAAGAAAACTGTTGAACTAGGAGCTGGTTTTACAAAAAAAGTAATACAATAAATAATTGGCTAATCTAATTTAAAAAAAAAAAAACAAAACGAAAATCAGATTACCAGTATCAAAAATGAAAAGGATTAATTGACCATCAATGAAGATAAAATTAAAGCAATTATTAGGAGATAATTTACCAAATTCAATGCCACTAAATCTGAATGAAATGGCAAAATACTTATAAAAATATGTATCACCCAGATTAAGAGAAATAGAAATACAGTATCTAAATAACGCTAGCTTAGAAAAATAAACTGAAAAAGCCTTGAATGAACTTCTTTAAAAAAATTTCCAGGACCAGATGGGTTTACAAGTAAATTCTAAAATATTTAAAGAACAATTAATTTTAATACTAGGTAAAGTATTTTGAAAAATAGGCAGAGTCATACCAAATTCTTTTGACAAGAATATGCTGCTGATGCATAAAGAAGAAAGAGTGAAAACAGAGAAAGAAAACTTAAGATTAACTTCCTAATGGATATTGATGCAAAGAATTTAAATAAAATATTAATAAGGAGAGCTTCACAAAGATTATGACCGATAGAATTTATACAAGAAAGGCAGGACTGGGTCAATATTAGGAAAACTATAAACATAATTAGCCATGTCAATAACAAAACTAACAGAAATCATATGATTACTTCAGCTGATGTAGGAAAGGCCTTTCAAAAAATACAACACCTATTACAATTAAAAATAAAAACACTAGAAAACAGAGGAATAAATGGAACTTTCCATAAAATGACATATAGTATCTATTTAAAACCATCAGCAAGCATTATTTGTAATGGGAATAGACTAGAAGCCACCCCAACAAGATCAGGTATGAAGCAAGGATGCTTATTATCACTACAAATATTCAATATTGTACTAAAAATGCTAGCCGTAGCAAAATGGTGAGAAGAATCTTTTGTAGTATTTTATTTTTCCTCAATAACAAAAAAAAAACAATTTTAACATTTGTTTTTCAAATTATGATTTCCAAATTCTCTCTCTTCCCCCCTTCCTGCTTCCCTCAATGAGAAAGCAAATGATTTGATACAGGTTATACATGTGTAATTATGCAAAACTTAGTTCCATATTAGTCATTCTATGAAAGGAAACACAGACTCCCCTTCTCCTCCCAAAAAACTAAAGAAAACTAAAGTATATACATCTATACATATATATGTATAGATATATATACACACATGTATGTATATGTACATATATACTCGCACACATATATACATATAAATGCATACATATGCATATGTGTACATATATATACATATACATATATATATTTCAATCTGTATTCATACACCATCAGTTCTTTTTCTGGGGATGGAAAGTATTTTTCGTCATAAATCCTTCTGAGTTGTCTTGGATCATTTTATTTTTGAGAATAGCTAAGTACCATCTTACAATATTGCTATTACTTGGTACACAACGCATTTCACTTTTCATCGGCTTGTGTAAGTCCAGGTTTTGATGACAACATCTTGCATAGCACGATAGAATTCCATCACATTCATGTAGTACATTTTGTTCAGCCATTCGCTAACTGATGGGCATCCCCTCAATTTCTAATTCTTTGCACCAGAAAAGAGCTGCAATAAATATTTTTGAACATATAGGGCCTTTTACTTTTTCTTTTTTTATCTCTTTTTTGATACAGACCAATAGTGTTATTTCTAATTCAAAGCATATGCATGATTTTATAGTCCTTTGGGCGCTACAGAATTGCTTTACAGAATGATGGAATGACTTCACAACTCCACCAACAGTGCATTTTTGTCTCATTTTCTTCACATCCCCTCCAACATTGCCCATTTTCCTTCTCTGTCTTATTATCCAATCTAATAATGCGGTAATACATCAGAATTCTTTTAATTTTCATTTCTCCAATCAATAGTGAGTAAGAGTATTTTTTCATATGACTATAGATGTCTTTCATTACTTCACCTGAAAACTGTTCACATATTTTGGCCTTGTATCAATTAAAGAATAGCTCTTTTATAAATGAATATAAATTGCAAAATTGCTTTTTTTCACAGTTATGATTGCTAAATGTACTTTCCTCCATTTCATTTCCCATTTATTCTATTCTCTTGTTTCACTCTGTCTCTCTTCAAAAGTGTTTTGCTTTTGTCTATCACCTCCCCCAATCTACCCTCCCTTCTAACACCCCTATTTCTTTTTCCTTTCCTTCCTGTTTTCCTGTAGGATAATATAGATTTCTACACCTAATTAAGTGTGCATTTTATTTTCTCTTTGAGTCAATTCTGATGAGAGTAAGCTTTACTCACTCCCCTTGTTGCCACACCTCCACAGTCTTCCCTTCCATTGTAAAAGCTTTTCTTTGTCTCTTTTATGTGAGATACTTTACACCATTCTATCCTTTCCTTTTCCTTTCTCCCAGTGCACTCCTCTTTTTCACCCTTTAATTTTATTTTTTAGACACCATTTTTCATATTGAACTTGTACCCATGTTCTCCGTCTCGATTCTCTCTCTCTCTCTCTCTCTCTCTCTCTCTCTCTCTGTCTGTCTGTCTGTCTGTCTGTCTCTCCATATATATACTCCTTTTACCAGTCTTAATAATGACAGTTTTACATATGAATTACAAGTATCATCTTCCTATGTAGGAATATAAACAATTTAACCTTAAGTCCCTTATGATTTCTCTTTCCTGCTTACATTTTCATGCTTCTCTTGAGTCTTGTATTTGAAAGTCAAATATTCTATTCAACTCTTGTCTTTTTATCAAGAAGACTTGAAAGTCCTCTATCTCATTGAATATTCTGAAGCACTGTATTCAGTTTTGTTGGGCAGATGATTCTTACTTGTAATCCTACATGTTTTGCTCTCCACAATATCATATTCTAAGTTCTTTAGTCCTTTAACGTAGAAGCTGCTAAATCTTGTATTATCCTGACCGTGGCTTCATGATACTTGAATTACTTCTTTCTGACTGCTTGTGATATTTTCTTCTTGATCTGTAAATCCTGCAATTCAGCTATAATGTTCCTGGGTGTTTTCATTGAGGGATCTCTTTCAGAAGGTGATTGGTAGATTCTTTCAATTTCCATTTTACCCTCTGGTTCTGGAATGTAAGGCAGTTTTCCTTGATAATTACTAGAAAGATGATGTCTAGGCTCTTTTTTTATTATATCTTTCAGTTACTGGGTAAGAAATAGAGTGGTGGATCAGTATAGTAGCTAAAGAACACAATGCAGAGTAGTAAATGACCATAGCAATCTGGTGTTTGATAAACCCAAAGATCCAGGCTTTTGGAACAGGAACTTACTATTTTACAGAAATTGCTTAAAAACTGGAAAACAGTGTGGGAGGAACTGGTTGTAGAATATAATCTTACAGTGTATACTAGGAAAGGGCAAAATGGGCATGTGATTTAGACATAAAAGGTGACACATAAAGCAAATTATGGGAGCATGAGCAGTGTGCCTCTCTGCTGAGGTGATGAGGAAGAAATTTATGACAAAACAAGAGATAAAGGGCATTACGAGATGTGAAAAAAATTATTTGGATTATATTAAATTTGAAAGTTTTGTACAAGCAAAATTGATGCTACCAAAATTACCAGAAAGGCAGGAAGTTTGGATTTTATTTTGCTGCAAATGTCTCTAAAAAAGGCTTCATATCTCCAAATAGATAGAGAACTGACCAAAATTTATAAGAATACAAGTTATTCTGAATTGATATGCAAAGTCTATGAACAGGCAGTTTATGGATGAAGAAATCAAAGCTATGTGTAGTCATATAAAAATGATCTAAATAACTACTGATTAGAGAAATGTAGATTCAAACAACTTTGAAGTCCCAATTCACAAAGATCATGTTGGCTAATACAACAGAAAAAATGTCAAATTCTTGACTAGATGTAGAAAAATATGCAATTTGTGGAGCTGTGAACTGATACGCCACTATGGAGACCAATTTGGAACGACACTTAAGGGGCTATAAATCTGTGTAAACCCATTTACCCAGCAATAGCAGTTCTAGGCCTGTATTCCAAAGAAATGAAAAAAAAAAAAAGGAGAAGGAGCCATTTGTACAAAAATATGTATAGCTGCACTTTTTGTATTGGTAAAGATATTGAAATTGGGTGAATGCCTGAACAAGTTGTGACACATTATTGTGATGGAATATTATTATGGTATATGATGAGGGGGATAGTTTAAAAAAATGGAAAAGAGCCACAGCAAGATTTTTATAAAATAATATTAAGTGAAATGAGAAGATCTGCGAGATCATGGTGCATAGTAATAGCAATGTTGTAATGATGATCAACTGTGAAAGATTCCACTACTTTGATAAAGAAAATGATCCAAAACAATTCCAAAACACTATTAATATAAAAATGCTATCCACATCCAGCAAGAGAACTGATGAACTCTGATTACAAATTGAAGCAAAACTATCTAACTTTTCTTTTTATCTTGCTTTTACTGAAGTGAAGGTAATATGGAAATATGTTTTACATGATTTCACATGTATTATTAATAGCATATTGATTACCTCCTCATTGGATAGGGGAGGTGATGGGAGGAAGGGAGAGAGAATTTGGAAAACAAAGTTTAAAAAAAAACTGTTGAAAATAAATAATATTTTTAAAAGAGTTACAGGAGAAAAGAGAAAAGAAAACTAAACTAGTGGAAGACCTCAACTTTTCCATCATTCCCAACTTTCCCAGGAGATAGATTTAACCATAAAATAAATGAGAAAGAACTTAAGGAGATAAATAAAATGTTAGAAAAGTTAAATGTGATTTACCTCTAGAAAAAAACAACTGAATGGGAAAAGAAAAGCTACACATAGCAACTCCACAAAATCTTACCACGTTTTGTAGCACAGATACCTCATGCAATAATACAGAAAAGCAGAAATATTAACTGCACACTTTCTAGATTATAATTCAATGAAAAGTTAAAGATGAAATTAAATTATTAGGAGTTATTTTATTAATTACATACTAGTAAAATAGACCATCTAAGTAAAATGGATTAATAGTTACAAAATTATGAATTGTCAAGATAAACAGAGGAGCAAATAGAGTACTTAAAAAACCCTATCTTAGAAAATAAATGGAACAAACCATAAATGAGCTCCTTAAGACTAGATGAATTAACAAGTGAATTACAGCAGAGAATTCAGTCAAATTTATAAGAATACAAATTATCCCAATGGATAAATGGTCAAAGGATATAAACAGATATTTTTTCAGGCAAATATTCAAAGATATATATATATATATATATATATATATATATATATATACACACACATAACTATATATATTCATATGTATTTATGTGAAAAAAATTCTCTAAATCACTACTGATTAGAGAAATGCAAATTAAAACAACTCTGAAATAACCACATCACATTTAGAAGATTGCTAACATCACAAAGAAGTAAAATGACAAATGTGGGAGGGAATGTGAAAAACTAGGGACACTAATTCTCTGTTGGTGAAGTTGTGAACTGATCCATTCTGGAGAGCAATTTGAAACTATTCTGAAAGGGGCTGTAAAACTGTGCATACCCTTTGACCCAGCAATACCACTACTAGTCTTTATCCCCAAAGATTAAAAAATAGAAAATACCTATTTGTACAAAAATATTTACAGTAACTCTTTTTATGGTAGCAAAGAATTGGAAATTGAGGGGATATCTATCAATTGCAGAATGGCTGAATGCTGTTAAGGAATGAGGAAAATGATGCTTTCATGAAAAAAATGGGAAGATTTACATGATCTTATGTGAAATGAAAGGAGAAATACTGTATGATGACCAGTTGTGAATGAGACTTAACTATTCTCAGCAATACAGTGATCCAAGATAAACTCAAAAGACTCATGCTGAATTATGCTTTCCATCTCCGGAGAAAGATATTATTTGAATACAGACTGAAGTATATTATTTTTCACTTACATTTTCTTTTGTTTGAAACTTCCTGTACAAAAATGACTAATATAGAAATGTTTTATATGATTTCACATGTATAATATATCAGATTGCTTACCATCTCAGGGAGTGAGAGATAGAATTTAGAACTCAAAAGATTTTTAAAAATGCTAAAAATTATTTGAACAAATAATTGGGCAAAATAAAATATTATTTTAAGAAGTGAATTATACCAAACATATAAGGATAAATTATAATATTATATAAACTATTTTTAAAAAGGTACCCAAAGAATCCTACAAAATTATTGTTATGATAAAAATATGGTGCTGACACCTAAACCGGGAAGAATGAAAACATAAAACTAATACTTTAGACCAATTTTCCTATTGAATGCTGATTCAAAAATTTTAAATAAAATATTAGCAAGGAGATTACATTAACATATTACAAAGGTCATACACAATGACCAGATGGGGTTAATAATAGGAAAACTATCATCATAATTACCCATAACCACACATAGCAAAAATCATATGAACATCTCAGTAGATGTAGAAAAAGCTTTTGAAAAAATATAACACCCATTCATATTTAAAAAGCACTAGAAATCATAGAAATTATAGAACCTCTTAAAATGATAAGCAGTATCTAACATCAAGAGCAAGCATAATCTGTAATGGAAATAAATCACTAGCCTTCCCAATAAGATCAGAGGTGAAGCTAAGTTGTCCATTTTCCACAGTATTTTTTGGTATTGTACTAGAAATTATAGCTACATCAAGACAAGAAAAAGAAATTGAAGGAATAAAAGTAAGCAATGAGGGGAAAAAAAACTATCACTCTTTGTGTAAGAGTATACTTAGAAAACCCTATAGAATCAACTAAAAACTAGTTGAAGCAATGAACAACTTTAAAAAATTTGCAGGATGTAAAAAAAATTCACATACATCATCAACATTTCTATATGTTATCAACAAAGTACAGCAGCAAGAGATACAAAGAAAAATTCCATTTAAAATAGTTGCAGTCAATAAAAAAAGCTTAGGAGTCTACCTGCCAAGATAACCCAGTGATGACATTTGCACCATTACAAAACACTTTTCACATACGAAAGACACATCTAAAAAACTGGAAAAATGTTAATTGCTCATAGGTAGACTGAGACATATAATAAAAACCACAGTTCTGCATACATTAATTTATCTATTCTTTGCTACACTGATCAAATTATCAAAAATTATTTTATACAGCTAGAAAAATTAACAAAATTCACCTGAAGAACAAACTGTCAGAATATTAAAGGGATTAAAAAAAAAAAAGACAAATGAGGATAATGGCCCAGGAATGTCAGATTTCAAACTATATTCAAAAGTAAAAACAATGTAATACTGGGTAAGAGATACAATAGTGAATCAGTGGAATACATTAGTGATATAAGATGCAATAGAAAATGACCACAATAGTATCAGTGATTAAGCTTTGAGGTTAATATTTCATCATTTGACAAGGATTATCAGGAAAACTGGAGGGCAGTTTGGCAGAAATTAGGCATAGACCAACATTTCACACAATATAACAAAACAAGGTCAAAATGAGTACATGATTTATAGGTAAAGGGTGATATCAGACATAATTTAGGGGAGCATGGAAAATGTACCTGTCAGATCTATGGATTAAGAGAATGTTTAAAAGCAAGCAAAAGATAAGAGGATCATAGGGGCAAAAATAATAACTTTCATTTCATGAAATTAATTTCTTTTTTAAAAAAACCAATGAGGCCAAAGTTAGAAGGAAAGGAGTAAACTAAAGAAAACTTTTTATAGCAAGTTTTTCTGAGGAGGCTTTATTTCTCAAGTATATGCCCAATATAAGAGCCTTTCTGCAACTGATAAAGACAATTTTCAGAAGAAATCAAAATTATGAATAGTCACATCAAAAATTGCTCTAAATCACTATTGAGTGGAGAAATAAAAATAAAAAAAAAACAACTCTGAAGTACAAGCTCAAACCTACTAGATTCCCTAAAATAACAGAAAAGAAAGGTAATAAATGGTGGAGGGGATGAGGATAAATCATTTTATTAATGCATTATTAGTTGGACTGTGAATTTGTCCACTATTAGGACTGTATCCCAAAGGGATCGAAATAAAAGGATTTATATATACAGAAAAGCATTTATAGTTGTTTTATTTTGTGGTGGCAAATAATTACAAATTGATGGAATGCCCATGTTTTGGGGAATGGCTAAAAGTGTTGTGGCATATGATTTTTATGGAGTTATTGTTTGTCCTTTGTTTTCAGAGGGCCAGTGGCATCATGGAATAGAGTTTTGGTTCACATGTGAAATGAATTTTAGTGAGGCAATTTCCCAAAGTTGTGCTTTTCACTCTTTCTTCCTGAGTCATCAAAATCCAATGGGAAGATCAAAGTTAAGATGACTGGCCACAGTCTGGGATGCACTGAATGACCTTGTCATCTTCAATATCTGAAAGACCTCTAAGCACTCCACAGTACCTGCCTCAGTCACCTTTATGGCCCATTAGAATGCATTGTTCTCATTCATCTATTTCATTGGGGGATATCTTTACATGCTTGGGTTTGCCATCCACTTAGCTCATCTTCCTGAGATCAAATCTGGCCTCACATACTCATTATCTGTATGAACCTGATGAAGTCACTTGCCTCTATTTGCCTCAGTTTCCTCATATGTAAAATGAGCTGGCGAAGGAAATGGCAAATTACTCTATTATCTCTGCAAAAAAACCTCAAATAGGGTCATAAAGTGTCAAAAAAGACTAAAAACAACTGAAGAAGTATAAAAAATTAATTGATGGTCAAGTGAAAACACAGTTATAAGTAATTGTTTCTGATTTTAAAGTTTTCCTATATACTGGGAATACCATAAATTGTCAGAAGCTATAACTCTTGCCCTCACTGTTTAAACAACAAGCAAAGCTGCCAAAAATTCTCTAGCACTGAATATTTAAACTTATATAATTTTATTCTTAAGAATTATTAAGGTAAACCAGATAGACCTATCATCATTATATTACAAGATTAGTTATGTCATATGATAAGATACAAAATATCAGCAGACTAAATGTTACTAAATGTATTTTTTTAAAGTAAAGTCACGATTGTCCATTTTAGTGACCTTTAAGGATACCATGGAATTGTTAGGTAGAACTAGGAAGTTTTAAACTGAGAAATATGGTGTATTTGTAGTGTTCCATTATAAGGTAATGGATAGAAAACCAGAACATATATTTGGTAATTCATAAAAATGCTATAAATGCTGATTTAGGAAACAGAGACATAATCTGGTTTTTTTATACCTTTCATTTGACTCCACCGAGATTTTCATTGCCTTACATCTGATGCATCCAAACCAAGAGTATTCTGTAGCCATTTTGTGCCTGTTCATAAGAGCTATTTGTTAAAATTTTATTATGAGCATTTCAACTTCAGAAGTATGCAAATGCCATAAATAAAGGTTTGATACATTGTTTTAATTATCTAGACTTCAAATGATGAAAATGTTAATAAAGAAGGTTAAATTTAAAAGTATGTCAAAGGTGTATGGTTTTTTTTTCCCCTGAGAGCTAGTTTTTAAAATATTTACCAGCATATCACTACTCCAAATATAGTCATGTATCCTGCATACTTGGAAAAAAAATAAACTCCTTGGATGCTACCTTCTCCTCAATCATTGTATATTATCTTTCCTCTCTCATCTAAACTTGAAAAGGCCATCTTGACTTAGTGCCCCCACTTCATTTTTATTCACTCTATAGAGCTTACTGAATCGAACTGAGGCTCAGGTAAGTCTGAATAGTTTCTCTCTCCTGGGATTTCAAATATATAGACTTCAATCATCCAGGAAACTAGAATTTTCTGGACTCAGGGCTTCTAGTCAATCAATAATCCTTTAAGTACCTACAATGTATTGTGTATTTTACTAGGAAATGGAGATGCATATTCTCAATTGAATCCTGGCTTTGAAGAAGCTTACACTCCACTGGGAGGATATGAAAGCTTAGATCAATAAATATAGAATAGATGAGAAAGAAATACATTGGGAATAAGAAAAATGTGAGTACTGACATGTACCTGGAGGAGTCAAAAAAGGCTTTTTCAGGGAAGGTGCACTTGAGCTAAGCTTTGATGGAAGTCATGAATTCCAAGAGGTGAAAGTGAGGGGAGGGGAAGGCTGAAGGGGGAGAGAGGTGGGGGGATAAGAAGAAAGAAGAGAATACAGTGTAATGTAGGGGAATCAAAGCAAGACAAGATGATTAGATTGTAGAGGACATGAGGATGCTAAATGTATAAACATCCTGGACAGGTAGGCAGGAGACATACAGTAATTGAAATACTCAACAGAGGAATTTGTATTGTATCTAAAAGGAAATGGGGAGCCACTGTTGTTTCCTAGAGAGAGAACTGATATAGTCAGACCAGTACTTGATAAATATGCTTGACAGTGATGGAATTGCATAAAAGACTCACACGTGGCTGTGCAGTCTGTTGAAATTTCAGGGCAGAAGGGTATAAAGACATGTGGATAAACCTACCCATGCTGCAGGAGAGAGACTGACCAGACTGGAAAAAACCATCAGGCTTTTAAAAGCACCTCAGTACTCCCTTTGAGAGGAAATTCATTAAAAACGGAAGAACAGCGAACTCTTTACTAAGTTATAGAATAATTTTACATCTGGACTAACTCCTCATGTGATACATGAAGCAGGAACTTGAAAGAAGAGAAGAGGAAATTTCATTTATTTATTTAAATATTTAAATTTCATTTTAATTTTAAATTTAACTTTTAAATTAAATATTCAAATATTTATTTATTTATTTTATTTGTTTATGTTAAGTATGGGACTAGGTCTTCAACTGAGGTACTAGGGATAGGGAGCACTAAGACAGGCTAGAGGAGAAATGAGAGGGTTTAAAACAGGTCTAGTGGTGGGGCATATCAAATACTTCAGGGAGGAGTAACAATTATTTTTTGATGCAGTGAGTGAGGAGTGACTCGAGGTTAGAAAATATAAAATTGTAAAAGACTTATTTGGGGTACTTTCATGATTTCCCTCAGGTTGGACTCAGCTATACATGCATAGAAGTGAAAGACTTTTACCCTGATAATGTCTGTCATGCTACTTCCCTCTGTTTCCTTCATTTTCTCATATGAGCACACCATAATTCAAATTAGAATATAATAGGTGCATGAAAGTCCAAAAACTGGAACAAGATGTGATATTCATAGGGGAAAGGATCCCATCTAGCCAGAGGGATCTAGAAAAAACCCTGAGATAGGTTTTGCCGAACAGGGAGGATACTCAACTCATAAAATATTTCTTGTTATAAAAAAAAAAAAAGGCAACTCAAAATAAATTTTCCAATATTTCCCAAACAATAACTTCAATATTTTAATGATATAGAAACATCTCAGAATTCTTAACACTATCAAATTATTAACATTTTTTTTTTTTTTGCAATGAACTAAATTTTCCCACTGTTTAAATTCAAGGTTCGATCTAGGGATTTTTTGAACTCAAAACATGCATATTTAATTTTCCCTTTTTTGTTTCCTCTTTTTCAAATATTAGCTTTTAAGAAAGAGAACTGGGTCAGGATATTCTAGAGTTGGGCAGGAAATAGGGAAAAGCATCCAAGGAAGGAAGAAGAAAGGGAATAAGTTCTTTGACTTTATGTTCCCTTCTAACTGAATGCCAAAGCACAAGGCTGAGACACCATGCAATCTTGTTCATCCGAGCCCCACCTAACCAATTCACCTCAGAAAAACAATATCTTCCAAAAAAACCAATTTATTCTTTGAAATGACTGATGTGTGGACAGTTCAGTGAATAGTTTGTGTGCAGTAATTGTTACTTTGGTAGCTTGCAGAAGTTACTTCAGATTCAAAGCCTTCATGTAAGAGAATATGACTGATCACTGTTAAGACTTGAAGCATTTTTGTTTGAACATTTGCTAACACCTAAAATCAGAGTGTCCATATTTAATTGTAGTTTTCTCCAGGTCAAAACACAATTCCAGACACACAATATCAAAATGTCCCTGAATAACTTATCTTGCCATAATATATTCTAGGGAGCTCATGCCCATTATTTCCTTAAATTATTTAGTAAGTGGGCTTGTCAGCTTTCGCTCACCTATGATTTTCTATCACTGCTTTTCTTGGGAATGTCACTAAGAATGAAAATAATAGAGAAAGGAGAAGTGGAGCTTTAGCTCATTCTATTTCAGACTTGTCAATTATTTTCCCAAGAGATCTAGTCTGTTGATCAACTTGTTAACAAGAGCTGAAAAAAGAAAACAACTTAAAAGAACATGTGGCCAAGGTAGATTGATGACATTTAGATGATATTTCCTTGTACTGTTCATCACCTTTAATTGGCAACACCAAGCAGCAAAAAAGCAGCAGAAATAAAACAACATTGAAGGGCTTTTTTGTGTTTTGAAAAAAAAATGTCATTTATTTTTCTGTGAAAATATGCATAGTAAGAAATAATTTATTTCTGCCATAGGTAAAATTTCGATTTTCATAATTTATTTAAAAAAACAGTATAACCATCCTGAATGTATTGGTGTGCATATATTTTTTTCTGTAGAATCAAATAATATAGATATACCTTCAATGAAGCAATACATGACCAAGGTATCATTTCTTGTCCATTTCCTTTAATAAAACCCTCACTAGAAACATTCTTCTAGGTCTTTCCACCTTGCTTGGAATCAAATGAAGCACTCTTATTTTCTATTCCCTATCCTATACTTAGATTACATAATGAATTCAGCTTCTTTTCCTCAGGATTTGTTTTGTGGATCATATACCAACTGAACATTCTGACTGACTGTTCTTATTTATCTTTACCATATTAAGAGTGCATTCTTCTGCCTCTTAATTCCTTGATGTTATCCTTTGTTACTGCTTTTTTTTTTTTAAGCCTGCTCATAATCACCACCTACCTCTCCATTGCCTTCAGTGTGATACTTATAATTGGCATTTTTAGTTCTTTGCAAAGAGTGGTAATCCACATCTCATTCACATATATAACAACTTAAATTGAATGCTGGAGTGTCAAAAACAACAAAAGGTCAGGGTTAGACTTTTTTTTCCAGCTCAAGAAAATTCAGGAGGCCAGAAGAAAAGATCTATGACACTGGGGTGGAAGGCTGGCTTGGAGCCAATGTAGTGGCAACATCAGCTACAAGCTTTGGAGGTGGCTGTGAGAGCAGAAATTCTCAGCCCAGGAATGGCAATGAAACTGTAAAATTGGTCAGGCAGATATTATAGAGGACTCCTGTTCCAGCACTGGACCCAGGGCGGGATCCTGTTTGGCATTCCCCTTGTCCATTTAAAGTTCCAGGTCACAGAAAAGAATGCTTTTAGTTTCATGTGCGTGTGTGTGTGTGTGTGTGTGTGTGTGTGTGTGTGTGTATGGCTGTATGTGGTGATACAAATCTATAATCCCATAATCCCAGTTATTGGGGAGGAAGAGGCTGATGGATCATTTGAGTTCAAGAGTTTTGAGCTGAGAGGCAAAGCCACAATGGCTGAGTTAGAGCACAGACCCACCTAAGATCTACCACAAATTCCTTCAGATACCTCTAAAAAGATAATGAACAAATTTTAGAGTGGCAGAATGCACAGAATGTGGCAGATTTCTAACCCAGGATAGCCCAGAAGGTTGACAAGAATGTTATGTTACGTGGGGCTAGGGGAGTGCAGAGCACACAGGCTGTACCAGCACAGACCCCACCACAGCAAAGCAGAGCAGGAACCACTGGGCAGACTGAATCAGAAGCAGCAGTGCGTATCCTCAAATATACAAGCACAGGACAGAAGTTCAGCCAAACTGAGTGAGAGAGAAGCACAGGACACTGGTAACAGCAGCAACCACTCCTGAGACTATCAGCCCCCAGATTAAATGTTTGTAAGTCACTCATTTGAACTTCTGGGATCCAAGATGGCAGAAGTGATCTGTAAGTGCTCATACCCTCCCCTTGTTGACCTGGAAAAACCCAGAGAATATTTCCCCAGAAAAAATCCTAGAATAGTGGGATCAGCTAAAAGGGTAAACAGTCTCTCAGTTGGAGAGGCTAAGAAAATTGTCAAGAAGAGACCCACTTGCTCTGCCTGAAGAGAATCAGTGCAGGACCAAAGCTATCCCAGACAGCCCCACTTCAACAAACCATGAGGAGAACCTGAGTCTCAAGGGGGGAGGAGGGGAGTTCATAAACACCATCGTCAGGACCCCATGTGTGCCTTAGTGCAGAGAAATCATGAAGACACCAGCACAGACGGGGTTAATCAACTATTGAGCTTGCCTGTGTTCTAGCTCAGGGGAGCAGATCTCCACCCCTTCCCCACACCACAGGCAGCAAGCTTCAGGGTAACTCAGGGGAAACTCAGAAAGACTTCACTTAACCTCCTTCTTGCTACATCATCCAGCTCAGCACCAGGTAAGCTACAGCATTCTACCTTCTAGCCGAAAGAACCAAATGTCACAACAAAGCCTCAAGTTCTCATCACAAGAACTGTGGGACAGATCCCCTTGTGCCCCAGAAGAAGAGATCCACTTTAAAAGTAAAAAAAAAAGACAATCATCATGAGTAAGAAACAAATCAGAAAAGAGGAGACCAGAGACTCTTACTACAGGGACAAAGACTAAAATACAAATGCAGAAGAAGTCAGCATTGAAACTGCACTCACATCTGAAAGCTCAGAAGGGAATATGAACTGGTCTCAAGCACAAAAAGCATTGTTAGAAGAGCTCAAGAAGGATTTTAAAAATTAAATTAGTGAGGTAGAAGAAAAACTGGTCAACAATTTAAAAATATGAAAAAAGAATTCATCGAATAGAATAGCTCCTTAAAAAGAAAAATTTGGCAAATGGAAAAGGAAGTGCAAAATCTAACTAGGAAAATTGGACAAATGGAAAAGGAAGTACAAAATCTAATTGGAGAAAATAATTTCTTAAAAGGAATAACTTCCTTAAAAGGAAAAATTGGAGAGATGAAAAAGGATATGGAAAAGTTAACTGAAGAAAACAATCCATTAAAAATTAAAATTGGGCAAGTAGAAGCTAATGACTCCATGAGACATCAAGAATCAAACATAATGTAAAGAATATAAAAATTGAAGAAAATGTAAAATATTTCATTGGAAAACAACTGACCTGAAAAATAAATCCAGGAGAGAAAATATAAGAACTATTAGTCTACCATAAAGCCATAATGAAAAAGAACCTGGAACATATCTTCCAATAAATTATCAAAGAAAATTGCCCTGAGGTCATAGATCCAGAAGGCAAAATAGTCATTGAAAGAATTCATTGTTCACATCCTGAAAGATATACCAAAAGGAAAACATCAAGGAAGATTGTTACTAAATTCCAGAGCAATCAAATAAAGGAGAAAATACTGCAAGCAGCCAGAAAGAAAGAATTCAAATATCGAGGAAATACAATCAAGATCACACAGGACCTTGCAGCTTCTATATTAAAAGATTGCACGGATTGGAATATGATATTCCATAAGGTAAAGGAGCTTGGAATACAACCAAGAATAAATTTCACAGCAAATTTGAGGATAATATTTCATGTAAGGAAATGTACATTCAATTAAATAAGGGATTTCCAGACCTTCCTGAAGAAAAGGTCAGACTTCTATAGAAAATCTGATCTTCCAATACAAGTATCAAAAGAGGCATAAGAAGGTAAACAGGGGAAAACAAAACAAAATTTATTATTCAATATGGGCAAACTTTTTGCATCCCTATAAGGGAGGATGATCACTATTCATCTTGAGAATTATATATTTAATATGATATTTAAAAGTGATATACATAGATAGAGGGAGTGAGTATAAATTAACTTATGTGATGACAAAAATGTGATTTAAGGGTATGAAGGGATGGTAATGGGAGATGTGAAAAGAAGGAGGCAGAAAAAAGGTAAATGACATCATAGGAAGAGGCACAAAAACAAATTGCAGTAGAGGGAAGGAGGGGAGGGAGATGAGCACTGTTTGAGATTTACTCTCATCGGATTTTGTTGAAGAAGGAAATAACAAACTCAGTAAAGTGTAGAAATCTAACTTGCCCTACAGGCAGTAGGAATGGAAAGGGGAAAGAAAAGGGAGGTGAGGCTAAATGTGAGAGAAGAAGTAGAAAGGGAAAAGGGGAATAAGAGGGAGGGGGGCTGAAAAAGGGAGGGAAGACTGAGGGAGGTGGTGGTCAAAAATAAAACTCTATTGGGGAGAGCAAGGGAGAATGGAGAACAAAAAAGTATAAGTGGGGGGAAATATGATGGAGAGAATGAAATAGATTTTAATTATAACTGAAGGTGAATGGAATGAACTCTCCCACAAAACGGAGGTACACAGCACAATGGATTAAAAACCATAACTCAACAAAATTCTGTTTACAAGAAACACATGTAAAATGGGGATACATAAAGGGTAAAAGTAAGAGGTTGGAGCAGAATATGTTATGCTTCAGCTGATGAAGAAAAAGGAAGGGATAAAAATCCTAATCTCAGACAAAGCAAAAACAGAAATTGATCTGATCAAAAGAGATAAGGAAGGAAATTAAATCCTGCTAAAAGGCACAATAGACAATGAAGTAATATCATTACTAAACATATATGCACCAAGTGGTATAGCCTCTAGGTTCTTAGAGGAGAAGTTTAATGAGTTACAGGAAGAAATAAATACCAAAACTATACTCGCGTGGGACCTCAACATCCCCGTCTTTGAACTTGATATATCTAACTTCAAAATAAATAAGAAAGAAGTTAAGGAGGTGAATAGAACTCTGGATAAGGTAGATATGATAGCTCTCTGGAGAAAGTTGAATAGAGATATAAAGGAATATACCTTTTTCTCAGTGGTACATGGCACATATGAAATAATTACTATTCACTAGGGCATGAAACCTCACAATCTACTGCAGAAAGGCAAAGATAGTCAATGCATCCTTCTCAGATCATGATACATTAAATTTATATGTAATAAAAGGTCATGGAAAGATAGACAAAAAATTAATTGGAAACTAAATAATCTAATCCTAAAGAATGAGTGGGTTAAACAGCAAATCATAGAAACAATCAATAACTTCATTTAAGAGGATGACAATAATGAGGTAACCTACCAAAACATATGGGATGCTGCAAAAGCAGTTCTTAAGGGAAGTTTTATATCATTGAATATCTACATGAATAAAACAGAGAAAGAGGGATCAACTAATTGGGCATGCAGCTGAAAAAGCTAGAGAAAGAACAAATTAAAAATCCCCAAATAAATATCAAATTAGAAATACTGAAAATCAAAGGAGAAATTAATAAAATTGAAATTAAGAAAACTGCTGAACTAACAAATAAAACTAAGAGTTGGTTTTATGAAAAAAAAAACAATAAAATTGATAAACCTTCAGTCAATTTGATTAAAAAAAAAGAAAGAAAACCAAATTACCAATATCAAAAATGAACAATGTGAACTCACCTCCAAGGAAGAGGAAATTATAACAATAATTAGAAATTACTTTGCCCAACTGTATGTCCATAAATTTGACAATATAAGTGAGATGGATAAATATTTTAAAATATATAAATTGCCCAGATTAACAAAAGGGGGAGTTAAATGCTTAAATAACCCCATCTCAAAAAAAAGAAATTGAAGCAGCCATCAGTGAACCCCCTAGGAAACAAAGCTCCAGGGCCTGATGGATTTAGAAGTGAATTCTATCAAACATTTAAAGAAAAGTTAATTCCAATATTATATAGATTATTTGGGAAAACTGGCAAAGAAAGAGTTCTACCAAATTCTTTTTATGATACAAACATGGTTCTGAAACCTAAACCATGAAAAGCCAAAATAGAGAAAGAAAATTATAGACCAATTTCTCTAATGAATTTAGATGCAAAAGTTTAAATAAGATATTAGCAAAAAAGAATACAGCAACTTATCTTGAGAATAATACATTGTAATCAGGTAGAATTTAAACCAGGAATGATGGACTGGTTCAATATTAGGAAAACTATCACAGAAAACATACGATTATCTCAACAGATGCAGAGAAAGCTGATGACAAAACATAAGACCCATTTCTATTGAAAACACTGGAGAGCATAGGAATAAAGGGAACTTTCCATAAAATAATAAGCAGTATCTACCTAAAACCATCAAAAAGCATTATATGTAATGGGGAATAAGTTAGATGCATTTCCAACATAATCGGGGTGAAAGAAGTATGTCTGCTATCACCATTGTTGTTCAATATGGTACCAGAAATGTTAGCTTTAGCAATAAGAAAACAAGAAGAAATTGAAGGAATTAAAATAGGCAAAGAAGAAGCTATCACTCTTTGCAGATGATATAATAATATACTTAGAGAATCCTAGAGAATCAATTGAAAAAACTACTTGAAATAATAAAGAACTTTGGCAAAGTTGCAAGTTAAAAAATAAACCCACAAAATCATCTGTGTTTCTACATATTGCTAACAATGTCCAATAGCAAGATGTAGAAAGAGAAATTCCATTTATAGCTATGGTAGACACTGTAAAATATCTGGGAATTTACCTACCAAAACAAACCCAGGAACTATATGAACATGATTACAAAACACTTTTCTCACAAATAAAATCAGATCTAAGTGAGTGGAAAAAACAAAAAAAAAACAACATCAGTTGTTCTTTGGTAGGGTAAACTAATATAATAAAAATTACAGTTCTACCTAAATTAATTTACTTATTCTGTCATACCAATCAAACTGTCAGAAAATTATTTTCTAGAGCCAGAAAAAATAATATGAATGTTCATCTGGAAGAACAAAAGGTGCAGAATATCAAGGGACTTAATGAAAAGAAATGCTAGGGAAGATCTCGAGTTGTATTATAATTCAGCAGTTATCAAAACCAATTGGTACTGGCTAAGAAGTGTAGGGGTAGATCAGTGGAATAGGTTAGAAACTCAAGACACAGTAGTCAATGAATATAGCAGCCTACTGTTTAATAAACCCAAGGACCCCAGCTTCTGTGATAGAACTTATTGTTTCACAAAAACTGCTGGGAAAACTGGGTAAGAGCGTGGTGGAAACTGGGCATAGACCAATGCTGACCCTGTACACAAGAATAAAGTCCAAACAGATACATAATATAGGTAGAAAGGCTGATGCCAGAAACAAATTAAGGGAGCAAGGAATAGTGTATTTGACAGATTTATGAAGAATGGAGAAATTTTTGACCAAACAAGCGATAGACAACATTATGAAATCCAAAATGGATAATTTTGATGACAATAAATTGAAGTTTTTGCATGAACAAACCCAATGCAAACAAGATTAGGAGGGAAACATAAAACTGGAAAAAATTTTTTTCAACTAATGTCTGTGATAAAAGCCTCATTTCTAAAATATACAGAGAACTGAGGCAAATGTACAAGAATACAAGTCATTCCCCAATTGATAAATGCTCAAAGCATATGAACAGTCAATTTTCAGAGGAAGAAATTAAAGCTATCAAGTTACTTGAAAAAATTCTGTACATCACTCTTGATTAGAGAGATGCAAATCAAAACCACTCTGAGGTACCACATTATACCTATCAGACTGGATCACATGACAAAACAGGATGATGATAAATGTTGGAGAAGATGTAGGAGAGCTGGTACACCAGTTCACTGGTGATGGAGCTGTGCACTGATCCAACCATTCTAGGGACCAATTTGGAACTATGCCCAAAGTGCTACAAAAATATGCATTCCCTACGACCCAGAAATACCATTTCTAGTACTGTATACAAAAGAGATCACAAAAATGGGAAAAAGTCCCACATGTACAAAAGTATTTATTGCAACTCTCTTTGTGGTGGCCAAAACTGGAAATCAAGGGGATGCTCATCAACTAAGGAATGGCTAAACAAGTTGTGGTAAATAAATGTAATGGAATACTATTGTGCTAATAAGAAATGATTAAAACTTCAGAGAGGTCTGGAAGGACTTAGTGAACTGATGCTGAGTGAAATTAGCAGAACTAGGAGAACACAGTACACAGTACTGTACACAATAACAAGCACAGTGCACAAAGACTGTTTCTGATAGACTTAACCCTTCACAGGAATACAAAGACCTAAAACATTCCCAAAGGACTTGAGGCAAAATGTCATCTACATTCAGAGAAAGAACTATGGAATTGGAACACAGACTGAGGCACACTATTTTCTCTTGTGTTATGTTTTGGTTTTTCTCATGGTTTGTCCTGTTCGTTTTAATTCCTCTACACAACATGACTAATGTGAAAATGTGTTTAATAAGAATGTAGGTATAGAACCTATATAAGATTTCATGCCATCTCAGTCAAGGAGGAAGGGAAAATTTAAAACTTACGGAAGCTGAAAACAAATACATCAATTTGAAAATGAAAAGGGTTTTGAGATGAAATATGCCCAATGAAGTGTCCACAGTAAATTGAGCACCAATATTGTGAGCCCCTAAGATGGAGCACATGAGATTGAGGCTCAAGAGTGCCTAGGGAGGGGCAATCTGACCCATGTTGAAAATGGAGTTGTGCAAAGCTCCAGTGCAGATGAACAATGGGATTGGATCTATGAGTGGCTGCTGCTCTTTCTGCCTTGGCAAAATATGGAAATCTAGTTTATAAAAAACCCAAACTAAACTAAAATAATATAATGAATGTACTCCTCATATTGTAAAATATTTTATTTATATATTTTATTTTTAAATTACATAGATTTCTTCTTGTATCCTTCCTTCTGCCTCTCCCAGAGACCCGGTGCTTGTAACAAATACATAAACAAAACTTAACAGAAGAGAAAATGGAAGAGAATGAAGAGGAAAAAATCAGCAAAATGAATCAAAACATCAAAAATTCTGACATTATATATAATATTCCACATGCATAGAAACCCTATTTCTTTAGAGGAATGGGTAGAATGTCCTTTTTCTTTTTTTTTGTGCCAAAGTTGTTCTTCTTAATTTTAAAGCTTTGATTTTCAATTGTTTTCTGGTAGTTGTTCTTTCCGTTGGTACCACTAACATTCTTACCTTCTCCCCGAACCCCCACGCCCTGGCTCAGCTCACTTTGCAGAAGGTTTTATTTGTTTCCATGTTTCTCTGAGGTCATCATATTCTAAACTTTTGCAGTACATTACATCCATTTATAAAGATTGGTTGAGGTCATTTCTTAATTAGTGGGCATCATATGTGTTTCTAGATCTTTACAACAACAATGCTGGTATATTGACATATACACATATACACACATATGTACACACATATACATACATACACACATACACACAAATATATATATATATATCCTTTCTTTCTGTCAGTGACATTGCTGGATTATATAGCCAGCAGTGGAATTTCTGACTGGAAGAATATAAACATTTTACCACTTTATCTGAATAAATCTAAACTGCTTTCCATAATTGTCACATTAATTCAAAACTCCACCAATAATGCATTAGTGTCCCCATATTATTATTCCTATCTTTTGTAATTTTGGCCAGTTTTCCATATGTGAGGTGAAATTTTAGCATTTTTCATTTGAATTTTTCCTGTTACCTTGTTATGTTTTAATCAAGTATATGGTTGAAATATATGTGAATAATTAAGATTTTGTAGAGGAGAGAATGAAAGCAAATGACTTAGTAGATATTTATGTTCTCCATGAGAAGTACATTTAATTAAAATATATGAGTCTGTACTGCAAATATCTTCACATCCCTATTAAGCTTTACAGATAAGAGGTTAAGAAAATATATCACTTATTGCACAATCTAATAACTTTGAGTTATGATTTCCCCTGAACTCATGATGTGATGACTTTTTCTACGATAAAGCAAGAAAACTTTTAATATGGAAAGAAATCAGTGATTTTGTTTGGCTGTTCTCTCACCAGAATTACCCATTCTATGACTTCTCCATTACGCACACAGATGGAAACAACCTATTTCTTGCCATCCAGTTGATTTCTCTGCTTGAGGGAACTTCATTCAGATAATAATTTCAATCTTTAAATATCCTTCACCATTGCATTTCCAAAGTAAAACATTTCATTTCAAATGTCAAAACATGTTAAAACATGTAACACTCAGAAAGGAAAATTATTCTTTTTAACAGGAGTAACATGTCCATAATTCAAAGTCCTGAGCTAATTAAAAACCAAAGAATCCTTGCTTCTCTTTACCTAATGACTGTGGTCACATGCATTTCTCTCTCACAAACAAAAACAGAAATACACATGGACACACACAAATACTTCACCGTGAAATAATTTGTATTTTTATAATGTGATAGGTGATTGTAGTGGAGGATTTATTTGAATGTTTTCATGGAAATATGACTTTTGGGCAGGCAGTCGAAATGGCAGACAAGGATGTCACAATTGCCAAAAACAAAAACCAACCTCTACTACAATGATCACAGAAAATGCAGCAGCTGAATCCTGAGTGAGAAAGCCAAGGCAAAGTTAACAGGTAATTTTTTTTCCTGTCCAGTGCAACTTAGGAAGAAGGAAATAATGGTATACAAACATCAGAATTGGTGCTGACCAGGAGCAAAAAACAGTGGAAGTAGCACCAGTAGTGGTAGCAGCACTTCACTATGGGTGCAGAAGTAGTGGCAGTATCTGCCCATGGCCCAGTTTCAGTAAGGGTTTTGAAAACCAAGGTAGAAATTGATCCCATGGGCCCCTTGTACTAGTACTGGTTGCAGGATTGGGTGCCATTTAGCAGCTCTGTCAGTCATTACCCAGTACCAGGGTCACACACAGTTCTAGTGTAGAAAGGAGCCTTCTAGTTTGAGAGATAAGGAGCCCTTTCCATGCACAAGACCAAAGCCCAGGAGAGCAGTGCATAGACATCTCGTATCAAAATTGTTGCAGCCCCCCTCCCCAGACAAAGCTATAAAAACTGCTGGTGTGGTGCAGTCATTTCAGTTGTGTCTGATTCCTCATGACACCATTTGGGTTTTTTTTTGTCAAAGATACTGAAATGGTTTGCTATTTCCTTCTCATGCTCATTTTACACATGATGAAACTGAGGCAAATAGGGTTAAGTGATCTGCCTAGGGTCACACAGTTCATACGTGTCTGAGGTCAGATTTGAACTAAAAAAAAGTCTTCTTGACTCCAGATCCAGCATTTTATCCACTATGTCTCCTAGATGCTCCTGTGAAAGCAGAAGTAGGACAAAAAAATCACAAGTTTAGGTCAGACACCACAAAAGTGAGCAGAACCCAACTCTAACATAAAGGACAAAGTCAAGAAATAGTCTAGAAAAATAAGCAAGTAACAATAAAAGAACCAGATTATCAAAAGCTACTACAACCAAAGCTTCAAAGAAAATTCATGTTGAACATGAGCCCCAAAGTATTCATCAAAGAGCTAAACAAAGATTTTTAAAGAGAAAAGGAATTTCAAAAAAAAGCATTAGAGGAAAATTTTCAAAAAGAAATGTCATGCCAGAAAATTATGAAGAGAGATCTTGCTAAACAGTTTGCTAAAAATCACAAAATGCTAAAGAAAATAACCCATTAAAATCAAAATTGTCCAAATGATTAAAGGTACAAAAACAATATAGAAAATAACTCCTTAAAATCAGAATTGGTCAAGTGGAAGCTAATTAACTCCATGAAAAATAAAGTTAACACAAAGTAAAAAAGAATGAAAAAAATAGAAGAAAATGTGCAATATCTCACAAGAAAAAACACTCACCTGGAAAAATAGATCAAAGAGAGATAATTTAAGAATTTTTGGTCTACCTGGAAACCACAAACAACAACAAAAGAGCCTTGATATCGTATTTCAAGAAATTATAAAGGAAAATTGTACAGATATCTTAGATTCATATGGCAAAGTAAAAACTAAAAGAATACACCGGTCACATCCCAAAAGAAATCATAAAATGAAAACTCCCAGGAATATTATAGTCAAAATTCAGATCTCCCAGATCATGGAGAAAATATTTTATTCATTCATAAAGAAACAAATTAAGTACCATGGTAACAAAGTCAGGATCACACAGATTTAACAACTTCCACAACAAAAGAACGGAGGGAAGGGATTGGAGTGTGATATTCTGGAAGACAAAGGAACTAGTATTACAATAAAGAATAGCCTACCCAGCAAAACTGAATATAATCCTATAGAGGAAAAAAAATAGACATATGATGGATGAAATAGGAGATTTTCAAGCATCTCTGAGGAAAAGACCAAAGGAGAATAGAAAAACTGACATTTAAACACAAAAATCAATAGAAACATAAAAAGGTAAACATGAGTGAGAAATAATAAGAGATTGAAGGTTAAACTCTACATTCTTATGAGATACTGATGCATATAACCCCTAAGAACTTTATCACATTAGGGCAGTTAGGATTCTACTTAGAGTATATAGATATGAATAAATTATGTTGTGAAGATCTCCAAAGAAGAAAGGAAAGTATGAGAAAGAGGGATGCACTGAGAGAAGGGGAAAGGGCAAGGAAGGAGAAAAGAGTTTATAGAATGAAGAAGAAAACAATTGGAGGGAAGCAATAAGTGCTTGAACTTCATTCTTGTCTGAACTGGCTCAAGGAGGGATATGTGTATGTGTGTATATATGTATACACACATAAGGCTGGATACAAAAATTCATCTTATGCAGAAAAAGCTTTCGACAAAATACAACACCCATTCCTATTAAAAACACTGGAGAACATAGGAATAAAGGGAACTTTCCATAAAATAACAAGCAGTATCTACCTAAAACCTTCAGAAAACATTATATGCAATGAGGATAAGCTAGATGCATTTCCAATAAGATCAGGGGTGAAACAAGGATGTCCATTATCACCACTTTTATTTAATATGGTACTAGAAATGTTAGCTGTAGCAATTAGATAAGATAAAGAAATTGAAGGAATAAGAACAGCAAAAGAAGAAACTAAATTATCACTCTTTGCAGATGATATGACGATATACTTAGAGAATCCCAGAGATTCAAGTAAAAAACTACTTGAAATAATAAACAACTTTGGCAAAGTTGCAGGTTACAAAATAAACCCGCACAAATCTTCTACATTCCTATATATTAGCAACAAAGTCCAACAGCAAGAGATAGAAAGAGAAATCCCATTTAAAGCTAGGGTAGACACTACAAAATACTTAGAAGTTTACCTGCCAAAACAAACCCAGGGATTATATGAACACAATTACAAGACACTTTTTGCACAAATAAAGTCAGATTTAAGTAAGTGGAAAAACATCAGTTGTTCGTGGGTAGGCCAAGCTAATATAATAAAAATGACAATTCTACCTAAATTAATTTACTTATTTAGTGCCATACCAATTAAACAATCAGATAATTATTTTCTAGAGCTGGATAAAATAATATCAAAATTCATCTGGAAGAACAAGAGGTCCAGAATATCAAAGGGACTAATGAACAGAAATGCTTGGGAAGGTGGCCTAGTGCTACCAGACCTCAACCTGTACCATAAAGCAGCAATTATCAAAACCACTTTGTATTGGCTAAGAAACAGAGGGGTAGACAAGTGGAATATACTTGGCACTCACGACACAGTAGGCAAGGAATATAGCAACCTCCTATTTGATAAACCCAAGGACCCCAGCTTCTGGAATAAGAACTCACTGTTCCACAAAAATTGCTGGGAAAACTGGATAACAATGTGGTGGAAATTAGACCTATACCCATGTCTGACACTGTACACAAGAATAAAGTCCAAATGGGTACATGATTTAGGCATAAAGACTGATACCATGAAAAAACTGGAGGAGCAAGGAATAGTGTATTTATCAGATTTATGGAGAAGGGAAGAATTTTTTACTAAAGAAGAGATAGAAAGCATTATGAAATGTGAGATGGATAATTTTGATTACATTAAACTGAAAAGGTTTTGCACAACCAAACCCAATGCAACCAAAATTCGGAGGGATGTAGTAAATTGGGAAAGAATTGTTATGGCCAAGCTCGGGGATAAAGTCCTCATTTCTAGAATATATAGAGAACTGATTCACATGTATAACTATACAAATCATTTCCCAGTTGATAAATGGTCAAAGGATATGAACAGGCAATTTTCAGAGGAAGAAATTAAAGTTATCTATAATCATATGAAAAAATGCTCTAAATCACTATTGATTAGAGAGATGCAAATCAAAACATCTCTGAGGTACCATATCACACCTATAAGATTGGCAAACATGACAGAACAAGAAGAGGATAAATGCTGGAGAGGATGTGGGAGAGTTGGAACACTAATTCTTTGTTGGTGGAGCTGTGAGCTCATCCAGCCATTCTGGAGAGAGGTTTGGAACTATGCCCAATAGGCTACAAAAATGTGCCTATCCTTTGACCCAGCAATATCGCTACTAGGACTGTATCCCCAAGAGATCATAAAAATGAGAAAGGGTCCCACATGTACAAAAATATTTATAGCAGCACTCTCTGTAGTTGCCAAAAACTGGAAGTCAAGGGGATGCCCATCAACTGGGGAATGACTGAATAAATTATGGTATATGAATGTAATGGAGTACTATTGTGCCATAAGACATGATGAACAAGAAGACTTCAGAGAGGCCTGGAAGGACTTATATGATCTGATGCTGAGTGAAAGGAGCAGAACCAGGAAAACTCTGTGCACAGCAACAACCACAGTGCGCGAGAGTTCTTTCTGGTCCACTTGGAACTTCGTAATGACGCAAGAACTTATTATAAAAAAAAATAAAAAAAAATCCCAATGGTAGTTTTCTATGGCAAAATGCCTTCCACACTCAGAGAAAGAAATATAGAAGTCATTCACAGAATGTAGCAGATGATGTTTGTGTGTGTATGCGTTCTTGTGTATTATGTTTTGATATGTTATATGATTTCTTCCATTTATTTTAGTTCGACTACATAGTGTGACTATAGTTAAAACATACTCAATAGAAAAGTATATGTAGAACCTATACAGAATTTTATGATGTTGTGAGGAGGGAGAGGGGTAGGGGGGGGCAGGTGTGTGGGGGATAAAATCTTAATTTTATGGTAGTGATTGTAGAATATCAAAAAATAATAATTAAATGAAATTAAATTTTAAAAAATCAAACTCTTTTCACATGGAAAGAAAGGAAAGATTCAGTCACTTAAAATAAAAATAATAATAACTCCTGCAGCGCAAAAAAAAAAAAAAAGAGAGAGAGAGAATAGAAGAAATGGGGAGCAGGATAGGGTGGAGGGAAATATATTTAGTCTTATAGAACATGCCTATTGTGGAAGTCACTTGCAAATCTACACATATATAGTCTATATTGGATTGCTTGCCTTCTCATTGGGAATGAGTGAGGAAGGAGGTAGGAAGAGAAGTTGGAACTCAAAATTTTAGGAACAAATATTGAGAATTGCTTTTGCACACACCTGGGACATAAGAAATACAGGTAATAGGGTATAGAAATTTATCTTGCCCCACATGACAAGAGAGAAGATGGGAATAGGGGAAGGGAGGGGTGTTAGAAGGGAGGGCACATTGGTGGTAGGGGCAATCAGAATGTGAGGCGTTTTGGAGTGTGGGGAGAGGAGAGATGGGGAGAAAATTTGGAACTCAAAATTTTGTGGAAAGGAATGTTGAAAACTTAAATAAATAAATATAAATAAAACTAAAAAAAATCATCTTATTCGATGGAGAATAAGGAGGAGAAGGGGGCTGAGAAAAAGGGAGGATAAGAGAGTTGGTAGATTGAAGAGGCAATGGTTAGAGGCAAAACATGTTTGAGGTAGGAGCAGGGCAAAAAACAGAAAAAAATAATCATAAGAGAATAGAAAAAAGGGAAATACATAAATAGTGATCATAACTAGTGATAGTTATGAATGGAATGAACTCACCCATAAAAGGGAAGAAGATGGCAGAATGGATTACAAACCACTGATTGACTGATTGAATCAGAATCCAATAATATATTCTTTATAACAGACATGGGAAACAGGAAAATTCACATGGTTAAAATAAAGGGTTGGAGAAGAAGCTCTTATGCTTCAGTTGAAGTTAAAAAGGAAAGAATAGCAATCATGACTTCATACAAGGCAAAAACAAAAATAGAAATGATTAAAATAGATAATCAGGGAAACTATATTTAGCTAAAAACTAATATTGGAAATGAATATCAAATGGCATAGCATTCAAATTCTTGAAAAAAAAGTTAAATGAATTATAGGAGGAAATACACAGCAAAAAATATACTAGAGAGTAATTCAACTTTACCTGTCTCCAATCTCAATAAATCCGTGCATAAAATAAAAATAAAATAAAATACAAAAGAAAGAAAATAAGTAGATAAACAAAATTTTGGAAGTTTTAGCTATAATGAACTTATAAATAATATTGAATGGAAATGGAGAGGAATATATGTTTTTGGTCAGCTTCTTTGACATCTTCACGAAAGTTGATCACGTATTTCATCATAATACAATACACACATAAAGAAAATGAGAGATATATTAAATCTATCTTATTCAGACTGTAATGCAACAAAATATATTTAAAACTTTCTCTGAAATATAGATTAAAATTAGTTGCTGTTTAAGTCATTTTCAGTCATGTCTTACTCTTTATGATTCCTTTTTTTGGGGTGGGGAAGTTCTTGGCAAAAATACTGGAATGGTTTGCTATTTCTTTCTCCAGCTCATTTTACAGATGAGACAAACAGTATTAAATGACTTGCCTGGCTTCACACAGTTAGTAAGTATTGGAAGTTGGATTTGAACTTAATCTTCCTGACTGTAGGTTCAGCACTCTATTAATTTCACCACTTAGCTGCTCTTAAACCACTGGAATCAAAAGAATCTAATACTTAAAGATGAGTGTTTCAAAAAACAAATCATAGGAACAATAATTTCATTCAAGATGATGGCAACAATGAGACAACATGTAAAAGCCATGATATTCAGAGGATTCAATGGTATTTAGGGGAAATTACACATCTCTAAGTATTTTTATTAAGAGAGGAAGAATAAATAATTGGACAGGAAATGAAAAAATACTTAGAAAAACAACAAATTTTAAATTGCCAATCGAATACCAAAATAGAAATTTTGAAAATCAAAGGAGGAATTTTAAAATTGAAATTTAAGAAGAAAATAATAAACTATGATATGTTTTATGAAAATTTTAAAAAGACAAAATTTTGACTAATTTGATTTTTTTAAAAGAAGAAAATGGAATTACTAGTATAAAAAATGAAAAATGTGAATGCACAACCAATCAATGTTAAATAAAAGCCATTGTTAGAAATAATTTTTCCTGAACTATATCCTACTTCAGATGATAGTCTAAAACAAATGTATGATATTTACAAAAATAGAAACTGTCCAGATTAACAGACAAGAAATAAGATACTTTAAAAAAACCTAATCTTAGAAAAAGAAACTGAACATGTCATAAATGGGACTCCTACGAACAAAACCCCAGGACCAGATGGATTTTCAAGTGAATTCTACCAAGCATTTAAAGAAAAATTAATTCCAAATACTACATACCATTAAAAAAGAGTTCTACAAAATTTCTTCTATGACACATATATGGTTATGATTCCTAAACCCAGGATAGTCAAAATAGAGAAAATAGACTATAGACCAATTTCGCTTATGAATATTTATATAAAAACTTCAAATAAAATACTAGCAAGGAGACTATAAAATCATATAGTGTTAAACTCAAATACTATGATAAGACTGTACCTATATCAGAAATTTAGGGCTGTTCAACATTAGGAAAACTATAAATGTAAATTACCATATCAATAACATACAGCAAAAACAAAATTTCATTCTATCAATAGATACAGAGAAGACCATGTACAACATCCATTCATCTTTCAAACACTAGAAAATATATAGTCATTCTTGATATTTCCCTTTCCTTCACATACTATATCCAATCAGTCATCAGATTTATAATTCTGCCTCAAATCTTTCACTCATTGCCTTCTTTTCATTTACATCAACTTCCCAGTTCATACCCTCATCACCTTTTACCTGAACTACTACAATTGCTTCCTAAATAGTCTTCTTGTCTCAAATCTCTTTCTAATCCTTCCTCCACCCAGCTGCCACAATGAATTAAGGCATGGGTCAGATCATGTGACTCTATTGTTTATATATTTTCAGTGACTTCCCTTATTTATAGGATCAAATGTAAATTCCCCAGGATAGCATTTAAAATTCTCTAAAGTCTTGTTCCAACCCATTTTTCCAAACTTATTTCACGTTAGTAATGTTCATGCAGTTTACCCTCTAGGCATTTTAGACTGTTGGATGTTTCCTAAACTGAGCATTCCAATTCCAATGACTGGAGTTTTTCAGAGGCTATCCTACCCACCCTACCCACTTTCTCCCCTGCCTGTATATCTGCTTCACCTCAGTTTGTCAAACTCACTATCTTCTTCAAAAATTCAACTAGGTGTTACATCTTTTGCAAAGTCTTTCTTGATCCCCTAAGCCGTTAATGTTCTTTTAATTCTCCAATTGCCTTCAATTTACTGACATGTTCATTGTACATCCCCACACTACTACATTACACCCATTCCCAGAATATAATCTTCTTGAGGCCATGAGGTGCATAGATTTTAGGAAAGTTCCTCAGACGCAGATAGTTGGAAAATAACCTGGTTACATATGCTTGGCTGGATGGGGAAAACTTTTTCACACCATTTGTCTTGCAGGACTAACAAAAATTTGCAGTATGAATATCATGTTTAAAACTTATGAAAGTGCTGAAAACTGAAAACAAATAATTTTTATTCTTTTTAAATATTTATGTTTTTAGACCTAATTAAAAGAGATAATTAGGAAAACTACATTTTGCTAAGAGGTATCATAGGTAATGAAGCAATACCAAAAAATTGTATACCAAGTTTTTCTGAAAAAGGCCTCAAGTATCTAGTTGGTTGTTATCATTCATTTTCAAAGAGGATCAAAATGACATCACTATGATAAAGTGAAGTTTCAATATTTCACAGTCCGTCTGTGGCTGATCAGACCAATATGAGCTCAGAATGCTTTACCACAGGTTGGGCACAGATAGTCCATATGAATTTTTGGCGTGGACACTCCACATTTGCACATGCTACGTTTACAAGAAATAATCTTTAAAAAGTCAAAAACAATTGTCATTAGATTCCTAGTCAGAAGTGAAAGTAAAGGAAAAAATCTGTGAGTCAAAACATGAAAGTGATTCTAAAAAGAACAAAATTAGTGAAGGCTTCAGTGTTAGTCTTACTTTTAATGAAAATGTGTGTTCATTCTTCATTGTTGAAGAAGACCATGCCATCAAAGAAATAATGACATGACTTGCACTTGACTTTGTTTTGACCTAACTGCCCTCTTTAGTGAAAGTAGCATAAGAGAAAACACTCATGATGTTGAAATCCCCAATGTTCTCAGAGGAGATTCTCTTCTATGCAATAATCCTTCATTCTCCTACTTCCCTCTTATCTCCCTCATGCCAGTCACAACTCTTCTCAACAGTAAAGTGAAAGTTAATTTATTTTATTTTCAGTTTATACTGCGTACTAATTATTGTTATTGTATTTTTTAATTTTTCCAAAAAATATTTTGGAAAAATAAAAAAATATATATATATAATAGCAATGATTGCTATTTTAAGAAGAGGGGGCAGATAAAGAGCACCAGTGCAGCAATCAGGAGCACCTGAGTTCAAATCTTACCTTAGACACTTGACACTCATTAGCTGTGTGACCTTGGGCAAGTCACTTAACCCCAATTGCCTCATCCTGGGTCATCTCCAGTCATTTTGATGAATATCTGGTCACTGGATTCGGATGTCTATGGAGCAGAAGTGAGGCTGGTGATCTGCACAGCCCTCCCTCCCTCAAAACAAAGTTAAGTGCAAGTTATGTCATTATTTCTCTGAGGGCATGATATTTATTCTTCAGCAACGAAGGATGAATACACATTTTTTTTTTAAATTTTTATAATTACTTTTATATGAGTATTTTTGGGAATGTGATACTGATAATCTGATTTTACACTATGTCCTATGGGAAAATTCACTTGAAATAGGAAAAAATCACGACAAAGAAAATCTCAGAATGAATTAAATTCATAAATTGAGGTTCTACTGTATTTGTTGAATTGAACAAAAATGTGGAGCACCTAATGTGCTCAAAACACTGATTTTTTTTTTCTGGAACACTAGTCTTAGTTCCTAACTATAGGGTTTTATTCCCTAGTATAACTGAAACATTAATAATATAATTAATTATATTAAAATAAAAAATAGGAGCCATTGGAGATCTACAAATTATAGTGATCTGGGAGTATAGAGGAGGGAGAGATTGATTCTCTGCATGTAGAGTTAGACTTGTGTTCATATCTAATTTTTGCCCCTTACTATCTATATTGGCTAAGTTCTTGAGTTCAATGACCCTCAGTTTCCTTTTTGAAAAATTTCATAAAATTTATTTATTTTCAGTTCTCAATGTTCACTTCCACAAGAATTTAAATTCAAAATTTTCTCCCCATCACTCCCCACCACCCACCCCATGACAGCATTGCACCCCATTCACCCCTTCCTCTAATCTGTCCTCCCTTCTATTATCTACCCTTCTTCCATCCCCTTCCCCTTCATTTTACTGTAGGGCAAGAAAGATTTCTCTACTCCAAGGCCTGTAAATCTGAATTTTCAGTTGCACACTAAAACCATTTTTAAGGTAAACAGGAAAGAGAACTCGTAAGGGAGTTACTAAAGTTGAATTCTTTACATTCCAACATGGAAAGATAATATTTGTAACTCTTGAAAATTAAGTATTTGGGTAGTTGGAGGGATTGCCTTACAGGAAAATAGAGGGGAAGGGGAATAGAATATATATATATATATATACATACACACACACACACACACACACACACACACACACACACACATACACACACACACACTTATATGTATATATATATACATATATATATTATAATGGAATAAATATATATATGTATTCCCTCTAATGATCCTAAAACTGAAAAAAGGTCTCATGGGTTATAAATAACATGTTTCCATGTAAGAATATAAACATTTCAACTTTAATGAGTTACTTAAGACTTCTCTCTCCTGTTTACCTTTTCATGTTTCCCTTGATTCTTTTTTTGGGCATTTTTCCCTACCAGTTACTTGACTTTTGAGTCCTTTGTCAAAAGGTGGAGGGTATACTACCCTACACTTCAAAGGTTTTGTGCAGCTGTTCTCTGAGATATCTCTAGGTACCTGTAAGTTCTCAGTTCCTCCAAGGTAGAAAAAACACAAGCACTCTTTTCTAACCTGGAACTACAAGTAGGATTCCCTCTCCACTGCGACCACTAACTCCATCATGCCACCACTCCTCCTCACCCCAGGATGACTACTCAGGACTGAGATCCAGATCAGCTGCTCTATCCCTCCAGTGTCTTTAGATTGAGGGCTCGAAATGTGGACATTGGTAGTGTATTGGCTGCTGCTGCCCTGGGGCCAGGGCTGGGCCACACTGCACTCCCCTCTCACCCATTTGAAAGAGCTTTCTTACTGACCTCTGAAGCTGTCTTTGGCATTTGTGGGTTGAGAAATCTGGGAACCATCTGCTACCCATAATTCTGCACCCTAAAGCCTGCACCAGTCCTGTCTATGCCTCAGAACCCACACTTGGCTGTGCTCCACTCTGAGCATGATATGATAAGACCTTTTCTGTAGGCCTTCCAGGTTATCTTTGTCTCAAAATCTGTTGTACTCCTTCATTTTGTGACTTCTGATGCTCTAGAATTCATTTAAAGTCATTTTTACAGGTATTTTATGGGCTATGGGGGTAGAGTTTCTACAGGTCTGTCCTTCTACTGAACAATCTTTGCTCCACATTCCCCACCCCCCTTTCCTTTTCTTTAGAATGAGATAGTTGGACTAGATGACCTCTACATTCTCTCCCAACTCTGAACGATATGGGCAGAATAATGGAAGATATCAGAGAAGCCTTCATAGGAAAAGGAAAAATGTAAAATGCATCTTGAATGATGGCTGCGATTTTGACAATCTGAGAAGAGGAAAAGGGATAGTCTAGTAGAAGGAGAGTCATAAGCTAAAGCAAGAAGGTAGAAAAGTTTAAGGAATTTTCTGATGTCTCCATTCATTGATTAGAATTACACAAAGGAAAGCCTCAAATACTTGATGAAATTATTTAGAAATTTTTTGTAACAAGTGAAGAGTCATTGATCATTGATTCAGGTGCCTATGATCAGAGTCCTTTCTTTCTGTCAATATCAACCTTTCTACTTTACCTCTCAATCTCATTCCTTCCCATGTCCTCTGGCAGCAGAACCCCATTCCTACCAGAATCCTTCCCTCTCTAATTTTAAATCTCCTTTTCTTATGAACTCTTTCTTGTTGTTCACAGTTTCTCAAGTCTCCACCAGCCTTAGAAAAACATCACTTGGCCCTTCAACTTATAATCAAATATCTTCCCTCTCTTTCATAGTCCAACTACTAAAAAAGACAAAAAACAAAACAAAACAAAAAAACCCGAACACCTCTCTATGTCTGTTGCCTCCACTTATTCTCTTTTCACATTTCCTGTTATCTTTCTAGCCTCATCACTAACTGAAACTTCCCTTTCCAAGTTTACCAGTGGTCTTTTGATGGCAATTCCAATAGCCTCTTCTTTAACACCTTCACTTCTTTTCTTTGGTATCTGATAGTATCTTCTCTTCTAAATATTGTCTCCTTTGTTTGTTTTCATGACTATTTTCCTCATATTTTTCTTTTTGCTGTTTGACTGCTTCTATTCAATGCTCTTTGCTAAATCATCATCATCCATGTTCTAGCATTTTTACATGCTTGATTTCTTGTTGATCTTTCAAGTACACATAGTGTCAACTATCATCTCTGCAACTGAATTTCAAATCTATATGGCCATCCCTAATTACACTTCTGATATTGAGAGTCAAATCACCAAATCCATATTAGATATTTCTAAATTGATGCCATGTTTATGTCAAATTCACCATGTCCAAAACAGAGCTCATTTTTATTTTTCCAGTACTCTTCTCTTTCTGGTTTCCTGTTTCCTTTGAGCACACCATCATCCTTCAGGACACCCAGACTCACAAAATTGGAGTTACACATGATACTTCATTCTTTCTCAACAAACTTATTCAATTAAGTGCCTAGTCTTATTGATTCTGCCTTCTCGGCACCTTTCATTCCATCCTATCTTGGACAATAATCTGATTCAGACCTTGACTACTTTACATTTGACCTACTGTACTAGCCTCTAAAATGGTGTTGTGATTCAAGTCTCTTCTTTCTCAGACACCATTAAAAAGAGTTGAAAAATTGACATTCTTAAAGTACAGGTCTTATCTTATATCAAGAAACTCCATTGGACCCCAAATGGCGAGGATAAAACTTAAACTTCTATTTAAGGCATTGTAATATTGTGATATTACTCCAATGTGATATTTACAGCAACTAGGGTGTACATGAATATCCTGGAGCAATTCTGAATTGTGAAATAACAACAGACTCTCCACATGGAAGACAGAACCAAAACATTTATTCAGACACCAGAAAGCCAAATCCATTACAGCAACAACAATCTATATACAATAACAATGCAAAGGACAATATCAACCTCAAGCCTTCCCCATGCTAGGGTTCCCACAAACCAACTCCCTTAAACAAGCAAACTCTTTAGCTCATGCTGGTCAGCTGCCTGCTTGCCTGCATCCTTCCTAGCTTTGACTACTCTCATGATCAATTTCCTCCCCGTTCTGCTCTAGCTCCACCTCTTTCTGTTCCACCCATTTAGTAACCTCTCACAACAGGCTTCATGTGACACAGACTTCCATATGATCCAGGCAGGTCATGTTGGTCTATTAATGAATGGGAAAGATCTTCCTATTTAAATTACCATTAGTGGCACTCATAATCTAGTAGTAAATGAGAAATAAATATTTTCAAAAATTATTTTTATGAGACAAACATTACTGTGAATATCAAATCAAAAATATTGGGCAATATATTTGCCCAATAAATATAAAAATCACTATGACCAAGTTAGATTTATCCTAGGGATACAAATAGGACTCTATATTAGAATCAATACTTTGACAAAATATCACTTTTATTTATGACAAAAATTTGCAAAATATATAGGCAAAGTCATTTTAATGTGTCTAAATCCAGAAAAAAATAATAATTTTCTCCATTAGTAAAAGAAAACACCAGAATATTTCTTAATAAGAATTCATCCGTTAGTCATAACTATGAAGCATATCTGAAAAGATTCACTTCAATTTTTCAATATGTTCTTTATTAGATAGTTCATATATATATGTTTTGAGTTTCTTGTATATAGCATAAAATAATTGTCTAATGGACTATTTCTTTTGTTTCAGCGATTGGACCCATTGCTTCCCTAATACACTCCATTTCCTCTTGAAAATGAGAAATTCTCTTTTATACTGCACTGATATGTCCTTCACTTTCAGACTACTAATTTCTATTTTTATATATTTATATTATGTATTTATTTTAGAGACTGATAATTGCACCCACTACAATAAAGTATTACAGAGTCACAGAATTTCAAAGTGGGAGAGGATATCAGATGTCATCTAGAACTCATATCTAAAAGACACGTTCGCAATAGGATTTCTGACACATGGTCATACAGCCTCTGACTGAAGAACTCTTAATGAAGGAAAAATCATCATGTTGTTTTTTTCTCCTAAGATTTCTTCTCTACAATTTCTTCCTGTTGCTCAATATTAATCTCTCTTCAGCATGAAAAGATTTCAAATAATTGAAGATTTCAATTACATACCCCACAATTTGAATTCTAAACGAGTAAACATCCCTAGTTACTTCAGTTGCTCATCATAAGACATAGTATCAAGGCTCTTTGTCATCATCATGGTTGCCACCCCCAGGATACTCTCCAGCTTGTTAATGACCTTCCTGGACTGTGCCATCCAGAACTGAGCATAATTCTGCAGATATATTTGGAAACCTTTATTTTCCTTATGCCTGGAAACTTTACCTCTCTTAATGCAGTTCAAGCACTACATTTTTGACTATTATACTACATTGTAAGCTCATAAGGAACCAAGTTTAATGCAACCACAAATGGCCCCATGGAAGATTTCTTCCTTCCTCAGGAGCTGGTGGTGCAGTTCATAGAGTGCTGGGGCATGGATTCAGGAAGATGTAAACTGGAATTTGATTTTAGACATGTACTAGCTGTGAGACAAGGGGAAAGTCACTTTCCTATCATTTACCTCAGTTTTCTCTACTCTAAGCTGGAGATTATACTAGCACCTACATTGCAAGGTTGTTGTGAAAATAAAATAATATTTGCTTTAAGAAGCATTTAGCACAGTGTTTGGTATATGATAGATACCATATAAGTGCTTATTCCCCTCTGTCCCCTGCCTTATTCCAATGTGGGACAAGATATAAAAGATAGCACTTCCAAATGTTAATTTAACATCCAGCTAAGTCTAAATTCTATGTATAGGCACCATTTGGAAAGAAAAGGAGAAGCAGGATAGGATATTGGTTAGAATATCAGAAACCTATGGAATGGTCCTGACTCTTCAAGTGACTAGCCATGGGACCTTGAATAAATCAGTTAACTTCTCTAGGACTAATTTTTTGAGAAATAAAATGATGGATAGTGTGGTGTAATCTTGAATCACTCTCTCATGCACAGATATTTATAAACATGTACACACACACACACACGCACATACACATGCACACCAATATAACCTCCTGAGTAAGGAAAGTATAGCGGATAGATGGTTAGAAGTAGAATCAGGAAAATATGGGTTTAAATTCTCCCTTAAATACTTGCTAATGAAGTGACCCTGGGAAAGTCATAGAAACTCCATTTGCTCAATTTCCATGTCTGTAAAATACAAAAGCTGGATTTGTTGGCTTCTAAGGCTTCTTTTAACAATAAATCTATTATCTTGTGATCAAAAAATAAGAACTTGAAAGAATCAAAAGTGACAACTTTCTTTTAATATATTATTTACTAAAAAGTGACAGATTTTAAACTACTAATTAGATTTTAATACTAATAATAATGAAACTCCTAAATATTCTCTAAAATGTTTCTCATATCATTTTAATTGAACTAGTTGCTTCATTTCAGTTAAACTGACTTTGGATTTAAATCCTCTCATGAACTTTTCATATTTCCTTTTAATGTTAAAAGTAACTCTGTTTGCAAAATTTTTTAATGAGTAGGTTACTATCATATCAGTAGATTGTTTTTACCCTTATTTCCAGGAAGAAGAGAAAGCCAAGAATTAAATATTTTAGACTCCCTCTTTAAAGTAATGAATTGGGAGTTAACTCTTCAGAACAGCTTTGTAGCCTTAAAAATGAGTATTCATTGTCTATTTTCTCTAAATTTTTTTTTCCATTAAAGAGGCCCAAGATGCTCTTCTCTTAAAGGATCTGGTGATTTTCATTCTTCCCAATGTTCTCCCCACTTCTCTACACTTTTGGTCCCTTTTGCTAATAAATCAGACATGTTCTAACATCTACAATTTCCTCCCTACTGTTTCTCACACAAGTTTCTCTCAGTAGCATCTTAAATGATCTATTCAGAATCCTTTTCAACTAGAAAAGTGCTTCATCTTGCCAAAAAGGGTTTTAGTTTTGAATCGATACACTTTGTTAGCAGGATATGTTCTGTTTCTATTAGATTTCAGTTTGTATCAGGGTATAATTACTAAAACATTCATTCCCAAGTCAACAGATTGCTATTAGGAAAAATCTGCACACGCACGCACACACACACACACACAATCCCTCCTTCCACCAATCAACACAAAAGAAAGAAAATATTTCAGTATTGAAATTTTGTCCTAAGACATTTCTTTTGTAGATAATGGAGAATATGCTTGTAAGTTACTTTACAATTCACACTTTGTTTTGTAGAAAATTCCAAAGGGCGGCCATCCGCTTTAAACACAACTGAATACTTAATAAAATTAATGAAATCTTAAAATTTCCTTATTATTAAGAAAGTTATAAGCAGTTGGTAAGGTGGTTCATGACCGATGAAGCTTAGGCTTGCAGAACACTTGAATTTTAGAGTTCTGAGCTAATGTGGGTTTGGCTGATTAAATGTTCACATTAAGTATGACATGAATGCCACTATTTGGAATATCTTCAGGAACTTGTGAATAACCTGGGTCCTAATCTTGGCTGCTAATCTGATGACTCTGCCTTAACTCCTATTCCTTGAAAGAAAAAAAGATACAGACATTGATTCTTCTCAATCAAGTGAAAAAGTTAAAAATGGACAGTGGGGGTGGAATTGTTTGGGTTGAAAATGCATTGTCTTATGAATGAGGGCTTGGCCAGTGAGGGGGTGCTTTGGTCTGGAAAGTTACAGGGAGTTATAGGGCAAGTTATAGGGCAATTAATTGATTCATCTTGCAGCAATGGTAGTGTTGATTTTTTTTTTATTACTGTTCTCAGAGCTGGAGGTAGGAAAGGGAAAGGTTGCTGCAGCTTATGTTGGTGCATGCATGGGACAGAAAAGCATGTAACATGAAAATGGTGTTAAGAGAAACATGTTGGGATGTCTCAGTTGAAGCTAAGTTCAGTGCCACAGGTTGGGAGCTGGAATGCTGCGTCAAGAAAACTATTGTGCTTTTGAATGGATCAACAATTCTTATAAGATTACAGATGTCAGATCTCCTCAAATGTTAGATACCAGAAGTTTCTTGTACTTATCCTTAGCTAGAGAATATCAGACCTTCATGGATCCTGAAACAATGTAAGGGAATAAACTAGCCAATTGGACAAGAAGGTATTATCTTTATGGTAGGTCTTAGTGACTTGTGCAGACTATGGTCTTTCTATGGCCAAATCAAATTTTCTTCTGGATGTTCCTTCTACAACTCACCATATCATTATATTTTTCTAGACAATTTAGATATTTGATTGATAGCAATTTATTAAGAATTTATATTTCATTTGAAAGGCTGTGCTATCATATTTAGAACTAGAACAAACTCCTAGAAGTCATTTAATCAGAGCTCCTTTTTACCGATAGCAGAAAGTGAGGTGCATAAAGGTAAAATAATATGCTTAAGGTTAGATAGGCAATGAGTAATTGAGGCAAGATTGCAACTAAGCCCCAATTGACAGATGGTCAAAGGATATAAACAGGCTGTTTTAAGAGGAAGAAATCCCAGCTATCTATAGTCATATGAAAAAATGCTCTAAATCACTATTGATTAGAGAGATGCAAATCAAAACAACTCTGAGGTACTGCATCCCACCTATCAGATTGGCTAATATGACAAAACAGGATGATCATAAATGTTGGAAAACATGTGGCAGAGTTGGAACACTTATTCTTTGTTGGTGGAGATGTGAGCTGATTCAGCCATTCTGGAAAGCAATTTGGAACTACGCCCAAAGGACTACAAAAATGTGCATACCCTTTGACCCAACAATACCACTTCTAGGACTATATCCCCAAGAGATCATAAAAATGGGAAAGGATTCCACGTGTACAAAAATATTTCTAGCAGCTCTCTTTGAGATGGCCAAAAGCTGGAAATCAAGGGGATGCCCATTAATTGGGGAATGGCTGAACAAGTTGTGGTATATCAGTGTGATGGAATACGATAGCATTATAAGAAATGATGAACAGGAAGACTTCAGAGAGGCCTGGAAAGACTTGTATGATCTGATGCTGAGTGAAAGAAGCAGAACCAGGAGAATATTATACACAGCAACAACCACAGCGTACAAGGATTTTTCTGGTAGAGTTACAACTTCATTGCAATGCAAGCACTTAAAAAAATTCCTAATGATCTCTTAAGGCAAAATGCCTTCCAGATCCAGATAAATAACTATGGAATTCAATCACACAATGTAGCAGATCATTTTCTTTTGGATTATATTTAGGTTTATTTTATGGTTTTTGCCATTCATTTTAATTCTTCTACGCAACATGACTAAGGTGAAAAATGTATTTAATAGGAATGTATGCGAAGAACCTATACAAAATTGCATGTTGACTTGGGGAGGGAGGGGAAAAATATAAGTTATAGGGAAGGGATTGTAGAACACTGAAAACAAATAAAATAATAATACTAAAAATAAAACACTAATCTGTAACTTATAAGAAACAAGTTATTTTAAAGAAACACATTAAAAATAAAAAGTGTTGCTATAAAAAAAAAAGATCGCAACCAAGTACCGACTCTTAGTCACAGCACTCTTTTCACCTTATCATGTAGCCAAGATAAAGATAATAGTTTGAAAAAGGTTATAATAAAATATTATGGAGCTGGAGTTATGTCTAAGATTAGGATTCCAAGACAAAATAATGTGGATTTTTGTGAAATGATCTGCAACATTAGGTATTTCCAAAATAAGTGATCATTTAAAACTTATTTTTGGATAAAGGAACAAGTGACTGACATCAAGCATGTTTTACAACTATTTCATGTACTTCAAAATGCCAGACACATTTCTGTGTATCTCTCTAGAAATATAAATTTAATCAAGTGATTTTCTATGATAAAACATTTGTAGGTCATTTTGTAGACCTTATACGTATCCTGCAGAGTTTAATTCCCAGTCCGAAGACAGGATCTAAGAGAATAATGTACTCTTGTGTATCTCTGAGTATTCCATACTCTCTTTACAGCTGAGTTTTAAAGACAGTACGCTACCCATAGTAATGAGTTACATTTTTAACACTAGATCCAATCTCTTTCAAATATTGTTCTCCTATCTTTTTCCATCATACTAGATTCACTAGCCATGGACATACGAATACTGAACCTTGCTCTCTTAGTCGTGTGCAGGAATTACCCTTCGCTATTTGTTCTTTAAAATTTTTATTATATTATCTTAACTCTTCCAACAACCTGAAAAGACAAGTGCTACAATTGTCCTTACTTTCCAGCTGACAAAAATGGAGCAAACAGAGGTTAAGAGACTTGCACAGTGTCTCACAGCTAGTTTTTGAGGTAAAATCTGAACTCAGGTCTTCCTGGCTCCAGACTCCTCTATTCCCTACACTACCAAACCAAAAATGAACACCTGTATATGAATGGAATAACTGGTTCTATCACCCTGCCTTATTAGTGGATGACAGTTTATTTGTGTGTGTATGTGTTTGTAAAGTAATTAGAAAAAATAAATGCAACAACAGTACCTTCTACTAATAAAAGTAGGATCATATCACCATATATGTTGATATGGAGATTAACATCTATATCTATATGTACATAAACATGACTATATACATATATACATAATACACATACTCATACATATGCACAGACATATATAATAAAAGGTGACCCCAAAGTTTTACTGCAGTTTTAAGCTAATAAAGTTTTCATTGGCCTCACTAAGTCTTTGGAGACACTGTATATATGTATATATGTGCACTCACATGTGCGCACACACATGTAGGAAGTACAATGATGAAATCAAATTAGCCAAGGACATGGAGTCAGGAAAAAGTTGACTTTTAATATTGACTGAAAATTACTACTTATGCGAATTGCAGGCCACTTAACATAGCTACACCTCAGTGCTGTCATCTGCAAAATGGGAATATGTATATTTGCAATATGTAACCCATAGTATTATTGCAAGGAAAGGTATTTATTTACTTTAAAATACTGTGTATAGTAACTTTTAAACATCATATATACATATAATGTCATATAAGGCCCAGGATGAACATTGATTAATCAAATCTACACAAACCGTCAAATATTGATATATAATACTCAAAAAAGCTTTTCTATATGTCCTTATAATTTTTCCTTACCACTGAAACCAGATCTGATTTTCTACACTATACTCTCCATCCTTAAAAATTTCATAAAATATAAAAAAGGCTTAAAGAGTTTGATTCCTAGTATTTTCCTTCAAAATCCCCATTTTATAAAAAGAAAATTTTTTCTGACCTTGAAGTCAAAGTGTTAAAAACAAATCTCTGCTGCACTGAAGTCTTTTTTCTCTGTGTCTAAAATAACAGTTTATACTCACTATAGGGATTACTGTGATGATCAACTGACTTTTTTATCAGTACTAAAAAGAAGTAAAAGAGACGCTTATGAAGGAAAGTGTTTTCCTATTACTAGCACATTAAAAAAAATGTGTATTCAGTGAGACAGCCCTGGTAGAACCATGTATAGTGCCTTAGGGTTGCTGGTATTCATAATGATTTTTTATCTCTGACAAACAAGAGTTCTTGTGATATATTTTTTGCGAATTTCTTGCTTTCAATCTATAAAACAAACCTAATTTATAAAGGTAGGAAATAATTCTTAAATTGTTGGTTAGAAGCAAGCATGACATTTGATTGACAGTTGCAACACTCACAGAACAAAATATTGTCGGTAATAAAGGAATAACATTCACTTTGTGATTTTTTTTGTGATCATAAGATATATTTAAGCTATGAAATACATTTTAATTAATTTCAGTTGTGTGCTATGAATAAAAATAGAGCAGGTAAGGTATAATCTCAACTTTTGACATACGTACACACATACATATATACACACATGCATATACATGCATACTCCCATATATATATATACATTATATATATGTATACATATATATAATGTATATATATACATACACATATACACTAAGATTAAAAGGCAAAGCAGGAAATGAGATGTAACTTGCAGGATAAAAAAAAGGAAAATAGAAGCTCATTCTTTAAATATATTAGGAACAAGAGAAATATTGATTTAGCCCAAACAAAATAAAACAGGATTTTGTTGCTTTTGTAACCTTTATGCAAAAAGTCAATTGAGCTGGCATCCAAAATAGGGACCAAGAGAAATGTGATGGCAGGAACACACGTATACATACTAAGGAAGAACCTGCAGAAGATTTGGAGAAGGATTAATTTAAAGAACAGGCATATTAAAATCAGACAATCTCCAATCTTGGTATCCTAAAGGTCTAAAGTACTATTAATTCAGAAAACTTGTGGATGATTAGGGGATTTATTCTTCAGGAAGAAGGTAACCAGTTTGTTGCCATCTCTACTTAAGCATAATAAGATGATCTACATTTAAAAAAATGTTCCTGATATATACAAGGTACTATAAGGTTATGGACTAAAATCCCACCATGAGGAAGTTAGCGTGGCTATGTGAAATTGCTTATTGATGATAGTGGCTATTCCATTTTGCCATGTTAACAAAATATGTTTTTGGGTGGGTGACAAAAATAGGTAAGAGTCCAGTTTGACTGTGACGATCAATAAATTTCATACTAAAAAATTGCAACAAGGGGATAGATTGATGTAGCTTATTGAATATCAATATTGATATTGTAATATTTTATCTCTGAAATCTTTGAAACTATTAATATGTTTTGTATTTGTTAGATATTCAGCTATAATACATCATTTATTTTTTAAAACAAAACTAAAATAGAGTTAATATGTGATTACCAACTGTACTCTTATTGTAATACAATGTGGACATTTTGCTTCAGAATCAGAACATTATTCATGGATATTTTGTGAAAATTAATCATAATTCACCAGGGAGATGAATGGATATCCCAGTCCATAATAAAACACTCCTAAGTGTTTCTATCACTTGATAGTAATTATAGAGTCACATATAAAAATGAGGAATAGACAATGAGACCAGTCTTAAAAAACACAACTAGAAAACTTCTGTCATATTTTAATATCGTTCCATGAGGGCAAAGATGATCATTCACATTTTCATATTCTCAGTGTCTTGTACATAGTAGGTGCTTAAAAAATATCTGGAAGATTGAAATGTTGAACCTACGTACCAGATAATGCATCAATTTTATTTTGGCAAACTGCATAAACTTGACAATTCATGATTTATATTTCAATCTAAGCTTTACAAGACATTTTCTTTATAGCAAGAAGTTAAAGCAATAGTATTACCCCCATTTTAAGGGATTAGAAAATAGTCTCAGAGAGGCAAAGTGACATATTCACAGTCATACAGAAAGAGAGAGTCAGTGATATAATGGGTCTCATGGTTCTGGAAATCATTATTTTTTTTTTCTACATTTTGCCACAGGGCCCCTCCATGTTCATATGTTTCCCTGTATCATTTGAAGACTTGGTGGAAGAAGGGAGCCCCCAAAGAACTCCTATTTTCCTTAGAATTCAAATTCACCAGGAATTGGAGTCTATGACCTTTTTTGTTTCACATAAATCAACTGTCTTTCACTCTAGAAAATAGGAGAAAATACTACTATGTCATTTCTATAAAATATAATACCATATTTTCTTTCATAATTTCACTACTCCTTCACTGATTCAGTTTCCTGGCATGGTGCTGGTAGGTTGTCAATAAGGTCAGTACAATGACTCTGTAGACTTTCAGTTTGTTAGTTAGTCTAATCCTTTTTCTCTCCCAAACCTTTCTTCGGAGACTCCCAAACACTGAGTTAGCTCTGGCAATGTGTGCATCGACCTCATTGTCAATGTATACATCACTGGAAAGTATGCTACCAAGGTAAGTGAACTTATCCACAACATTCAAAACTTCTCCATTTGTTGGAACCATGTAACATGGTTCCATGTATGGATGGTGTGGGAGTAGCTGATGGAGCACCTGTGTTTTTGGGGTTTTTTTGGTGTTAATTATTAGGCCAAAATTAGCACCTGGCATGATAAGGTACCAGATACTGAAGTCCTTGCTCGAGCTGAACTGCCAAATATTCAAACTATGTTTCAGAGAGTACAACTCTGATGGGCTGGCCATGTTGTTCGAATGAAAAATGTATGCTTGCCAAAAAGACTATTTTATGGAGAACTCCCATGGGGCAGGCGATCACATAGTGTCCAGAAGAAATGCTACAAGGACACTCTCAAGGTCTCCCACAAGAACTTTGGATTTGACTGTGCAACATGGGGGACACTGGCACAGGACTACTCAGCATGGCATGCCCACATCAGAAAGGGTGCTGTGCTCTTTGAGAAAAGCACAATCAAGACAGCACAAAGAAAACGCAGGATGCACAAATTTGAGATATCCACCCCAAATATTCAAACAGACTATCTGTACCCAACCTGTGATAGGGCATTCCAAGCCGGACATACTGAAATTTCACTTTAAAATGGTGATATCATTTTAGTCCTCTTCAAAGACAAAGGACAACAACTAACTCCTTCCTCATAGATTTTTTTTTCTTAGTGTAAAAGAGAAAGCATGAGATCTGTTGACATTGGTTTCAAAAGGAGAACCCTGGCAGAAGACTCATTTTCAAAAGACCTCTTAACACATATACCTATAGGAGGTAAAGCTGAGACAAGGATAATCATAGGACATGAAGCTAGAAATCTGGGTTGTAATACTAGGATTACTTGCAACCTGGGTGATTTTGGTCAAATAGCTTCAATTTTCTTAACTCCAGTTTCTTAATGGGTACTTAATACTGAAACCAATTATCTGTGTATTTTGTATGGGTTGACATTTGAGAAAACATTGTATACCTCTATATCTATCATCTTTCTGTCTACCTTTCTCTCTACATCAGCCTAGCTGCTACACAGAATAACTTGCTTAAAGAAATAAAAAAAATACTATTTTAGAAAAAAATGAATGATATAGCAAGTTTAGATTATTTTTAGATTTAACTTTCTGTAGGAAAAAAATCTTCTGAAATACTAAGTTTGGGGATTTATAGATTTTACTCAATTTCCCAGAGAAACTAAGTGATTATGATCATTAACCCTATAATGATTTATTTTTCCTTAAAAGGTGGAGCAATATCAATGAATCTTACTCTTCTTACAACAAGCTATACCCTACCACCTTATATTCTGACTTCACAGAACCATGGGCATCTATAGAGTAGTTGACTTATAATTAACTTCATGCCTGAAAAAATCAAAAATTCATGTTGGTCCTTAAGAGCCTGGACTAATAAAACAGAATATTGGAGTCTGAGAAGACTTTACACCAGTTCTGGGAACTGTCACAAAATGACAGGCTTAATGTTTGAATTAAGTCAGTGTGAGTTTATGTGATAATCAGATGTGAGAATTAAGAGACATTTCATTTACTCTCATTCAGAATTAGAGAGGTGTTCAGGACTGGGTATGTCCAAATATCACCCAGATTTTCATAAAGAGAAAGAAGTGAATCATCCAAACTATAACTAGTGACCTTAAATTCAATTTCTGGTGAAATTTGAAACATCGTTGAAAACATAGATTAAAAAAAGTGATCACTACAAGACAGTAAGAGCTTATGAATACAAGTAATATAAGTCATGATGGGTTAAACTCATTTATTATGGGAGCAGGATAGGGTAGAAAGGTTACTGTCAACCTAATGCACATAGATTTCAATAATGGATTTGACAAATTCTATCCTGAGAGAGGCTCTGGTCTTTGTAGATAAGACAGAAAAATGTGAAATGGATGATTGTAAAATTAAGTGTTGTCAGAATTGGTTGAAGGGCCTGATCCAGATTAGTAATGGTAGGGCCAACATTGACTTGGAGGTGGTCAATTTTGGAGTCCAATAAGTATTTCTTATTTTTATTCAACATTTTAATCAATTATTTTGTCAATGATAATGACAGAAATTCACAGATTTCACAGAATTGGGAGGGAGAGTTAGTGTGGTGGCCAATAAAATCAAAATCCCAAAAGATCTTGACAGTGTAACAATGAGTGAGATCTAGTTAGGTTAAATATGCTACAGATAAATGGATTTAAATAATCAACTAAACACATATATTATTGGAGATTTGTGGTTAGTGGATCATGGGAAATGAATCTCAAATTTTAGTGGTCCTGCAGCTCAGTAAGTAAAAGATATGATGCTGTTGACACTGATAATGAAAATTATAATAATATAATCTCAGACAGTAATAAAAGAAACATAACATTCAGACCAAGAGACACAACAGTTACACTGTACTTATTCCTGACCAGAATAAACATAGACTATTGTGGAAAAATCAGGGGTTTGCAATTTTGGAAGTACATTTTCAAGTTGCAGAATGTCTAGACAAGAGTAACTGAGAAAATGAAGGGAGTGAAAAATTGAAAGAAGTCCTTATGAGGTTCAATGCAAAGAATTGTGGAAAGTTATTCTGAAAGGACAGTGATCATGATAGCTTGAATCTCAAGTACTTAAGTTGTGCTTAAATAGGATTTTAGGACATGATAATGATAAAATGATAAATAGAGGTGTTCCAAAGTAGAATGAACTGCCTCAGCAAAAGAAGTACACCCTTATGGAAGCTAAATGATTTGTTGGAGATATTGTGAGGAGGATTCCGATTATGTACCAATTATGATAATTGACCATAGCAATCAATTTTTATACTGAAATTCTAGATTTCTGTGTATCTGATTTCTAGATTTCTCTGACCTCTCACCTTTGTAATTCTTTGGGTTTGACCTTTTACATGAATCTGTATGAGTAGGGAAATGCTAACTATTTGCTGCAGGTAAATTAACCATATTCTATTAACCACATGATATAGTAAAAAATAATGAAACGAAAGAAATAGGTCTTAGCTACAAGAGAGATAGAAAAGTCCCGTTGTCCTTGGAATGAAGCATTGACATCAGCTTCCTCCTTTAGTTTATTACCAGTATAAATTCTACTAATGTATGTATATACATTTATAATTTTACTAAGCAAAATATCTAATTGATCCTAGAATCTTCTAAACCACGTCAATTATTGGACTTCTATTAGAACATTAATCATGTAATGCCATATATATATATGTGTAATTTTAAGGTTTTTCAGGCCATTAATAACCATGTAATATTAATATTCATATCGAAGTCTTGCCACTGATCATTCTACTACACCCTTGTAACTTCAGGCATTTCTAATTACCTTTAAACTGAACTCTATTTTTTGTGTTCTTGCCCCTAGAGTAGAAGCTACTTGAGAGCAGGAATTCCCCTTTTCCATTCATATTCCCAGCACCTAGAAGTGTGCTGGGTAAACAGCAAACACTTAATATTTTTTCTTAATTCAGGCCCCAAAACTATATTTTGACATACTCACTCACTCATACACGTACATACACACATGTGTATGTATTATGTATATTCATGGTTGTGGGTGCATAGTGAATCACTGTGCTTGGCATTTAAAAAGCTATTAATGCAACATGGACCGTGGTTTCAGTGATCTTCTAATCTTAGATATTGGTCCACACTTATGATTTCATCATTAGGTAAAAAGGAACTCCCAATATGTAAACTTCTTCTACTTATGCAAATAAGCATATTTTCCATAACTTAGATTTTAAGTCACATGTTTAACTCAGAGGTTAAGTGAGTGATTTATTCATGTTAAGGGAGTCAACACATATCAGAAGCAGAACTGGAACACAGGTCTTATGCCATGACCAATGATCAGTCCTCACAGGGAATTTATGGCATGATGTCACTCTTTGATTCAAAATTACATATTGCATAATTGAATAAAACTTGGTGGAATATTTTGCATCACAAAATAGTATCCACTAACCATAGATTTTCTAGTTCAGGCATTTCATGATAAAACATAAATGGAAAGTGAGTCACCGATCACCAGATTTCATAGATATTCTCCCAAAATAATAACAATTCAATTCCAGAGTCACAGATTTAAGTGAATGAGAATGAAAACAAAAATTATGTGTGTGTATGTGTGTGTGTGTGAGAGAGAGACAGCCAGCCAGCCAGCCACAGAGAGACAGAGAGAGACAGAGACAGAGAGAGACAGAAACAGAGGAGAGAGAGAGAGAGAGAGAGAGAGAGAGAGAGAGAGAGAGAGAGAGAGAGAGAGAGAGAGAGAGAGAGAGAGAGAGAGAGCGCTATTCATGGGTATAAGGGAAAATAAGCCTTGGAGGGTAATTTTTCAATACAATCTATGTTATTTGCTTGTGCATTTGAATCTACTGATGAAAATATTGTTGGCTTCTTACATCAATGACCCTCTGCCCTGTCTTCTTAAGTATGCTTTTTTTTTCTTAAATGAAATTATTCAACTACAATTACCTGACCCTACAACTATTACTCATTCATCATTCACTTCTACATCACAGTTTCAATTATGTTCAATCAAGTCCTTGAAATACTGATGCTTTGGACATTTTACACAAGTATTTTTTTGCTGATTGCCATACAAAATCATTTTCAGTTTCCATTCCCGTCATGTGTTGGACAATAGTTTCTGTACAACAATGAGGAAAGCTTTTAGTGATTATGAAGAGCGGTGACTAGAAAACTCTTACCACTTGAGGTGAAGTTTTTTTATTTTGAAAACAAAACTCTTCCAAAGCCTAGGGGTATAACAAAACGGTTGTTCACATCTACAAATATTGTACTTTGGACAGCACCATCTTTATGTAGCCTTGCCTGAAGCTAAGTTAACACAAGGGTATCTTAAATGTACAGAGGTACTGAAAGAGACTATTATTTTATCCCACGTTAAGTTATATATGCATCATCTCTTTTTATGAAATAGATACACAGCAAAAAATTTGTACACGACAAAACATATTTTAAATGTTGTTAAAGGATTCCAGTTAAAGAATATTAACTTGGAACTGTGGAATTTTATCAGTCTCCCAGCTACATACGTACATATTAAACATTCAGCAATTTTCTTCAAGGGAACGGAAATTGGTCCCCTTTCACTATAGTTGCCTTTTTGTGCCATCCTGCAAATAGAAAATTTACAGCTGGTCTCTCTTATGCTGTCAGAGCCATTTAGTAGTGCTCTAAGGATTTGACAAGAGGGAATATTCTTGTCTTGATTGACATTAATAGCAACGTTACACATGTACATCAATTGTGAATGAATCTCAAATGTTTTAAATAGGTTCATGTAAAGAAATGCTTGAAACAAAGGAAGCTAAAAAATGACACGAAGGGAAGGGAGCTAGTAGTCCTCAGTTGCTATATATTAAACCATTTCAGCTGATGTTTTATGTGGCAAAGGAAGAAAAATAAATCACATCTAGTCATATCAGGCACATGACATAAGATTAAAAAATTACTCCTGGCTACATATTTGTTTTAGTCATTTTCTTTACAGAGATTAGAGGGATTTTAATAATGAAAAATGTTAGGACTCCTTAAAAAAAGAAAATTAAGTCCTCTATAGTCAAAGATAATACTTTGTATTTACAACATGCTAATTCCGATCACTGCTTCTTAGTATTGACTAAAGGTCAGATGAAATATACAGACTGATCTTTTTCTTGAGATGTGTATTCAAAGTACCATTATATTTATGCCTGATATAGAGATCAAATTATTTGATGCAGACAATTTATTTACATTCTCTGCACTATATGATACAGACAGCAGTAGAGAACTATTATACTTCTCAGAAATGTTTTGTTTTATCAAAAAATGAATGAATGAAATAATGGTTTTAAAAGTATTTTTGAGTCGACTATATACAAAGCATTGTGTTAAGAATGGAGGACACAAATAGAATGTCTATACTTTGAAAGAGATTGCATTCTAATGTTGGAGAAAACACATATGGAAGTTTTAGGTACAAGTCAGATGGAAAGGTCTCATGGTCCTTAAAATGAAGAAGTACCATCTGCTACCTCTTATTTTTTATATAAATATTAAATCAGGTTTGAATGAGATTGACTTAACCATTCACAGTTTAAAAACAAAATGAAAATACACATTTTACAAATCACAAAATAATAGATTTAGGACTGAAAAGAAAATCATCAATTATCTATCCAATCCATTTTATAAATGAGGAAACTGAGCCACTTGTTCAAGGATACTAAACTAGTAAGTTTAGAATCAAGATCTGAATCATTTTTTAAAATACCAAATTCAATCTTTCAAATACAGAGTTGATCTATACATACGTAGGAAAAATTTAACATATGGCCAATCATATAGGCTCAAAATTACTGAAGAAAAGATCAGTTTAGATGTCATTTGGGATAATCTATACTGCTTTAAATGATCCTGATTAACTTCATACTGCACAAGTTCATATCTATCAAATCAGTATTTTCCAGATGTTGGTAGATATGTGAAATTCTATGATTTTATTTCATCTACATCTTTCATGATTTTGAGAGTGTCTGATCCCACAATTAATGGGCATATTTTGCACATTTACTTACACTTTTGCAGGTTTGCCTAGCACCCCTCCTACTTTGCATGCAATTTGTATTTACTTTTATGTGTAAAATGCCCGTTCTGCGTAGACAGGTACTGTATCATTCCTTTATTTCTACCACAGTCCCTAAAACAAAGGGTGCTATGCAGTAAGTGCTAATAAATGCTTGCTGTTTATTGATTTCTAGAATCCAGGGCCCCTACCTTTTTTTGAAGTCTTTTCTACTGAGCGGTACATGAAACTTTTCCATTATTCTACTTCTTCATTTTTGATGTATCTTTCTTTAGACTCAGTATACTAGGTAAAGCTCTGCCAACAAATATAATTAATTATTGGAATTTGTATGTTAACACACTATGGTATTCTATAGTCACATAATTCTAGTTTTAAATTTTGATTAAGAACAAGAAAATTGATATCTGTGAGTTTTCCACCCTTTGCTCTGATACTTAGTACTTCTTGTAAAATATATATTCTGCTTTGTTTCAGCTATATGATTTCATTATCATGGAGAAGACAGTGAAGATCTTCCCTCTCTGTACCTCACTGCTATCATAGTGATGGTAAATTGCCTACACTTCTGAGAGATTAAGTGTCTATTTACTATTAGAGTAATATTGTCAGTATTATTTAAATCTCAATTTAAAAATTTCTCATGAAAAATGTGTCATGTAGCCCAATCACATGCTCATCCATTCAAGGATGAAAGGCTGTATAATATGACTATAAGGTCACATCCATCCCTCACTGAAACTGCCTTCTTTATCCTACAGTATACATTTTTTTTTATTGCATTTATTTTGTAACAGACAAAGAAATGTATCCTTCAATTAAGCTGCAAATTCCTTGAAGGCAGAACTCATCTTCTATCTATACGTATAGCACAATACTGGGTCTATAGAGAGTGCTCACTTGTCCCTTAAATATTGTGCTGTTCTGAAGATATAGGAAGAAGATAGTACTAATATCCTTATTAGTAAGATACAAGATTTACTGGTTTTGTAATGGTCAATAATAATAATGAGGATTTTTACTTCATAGCATCTCACACTTTTCAAAATGAATTTACATATTTGATTTTTATAAAACAGAAGCTTTTAGGCAAAGTAAATTTCATTACATACATTTCACAGATAAAAAAAAAAAAGCTAAACAGAAGGAGATTAAGTGGTTTACTTGCCCAAGGTTACAGAGCTAGTAAGTGGAAGACCACTTATATCTTTCTCCTGTTGTCTCCTATAACTCAGGGACAATTAATTCAAAATGACAAACGTATATCTCTTTCTTATTAATAAGAAAATTGTGTTTGTTGGTGTTGCTTCCCAGGAATCAAGAATTAGGTATTCCTATTTTAAGTTGTATTTTAATTGGCCTGCATAAATTAACATGAAATTCCAAAATGAAAATCTATAGTTTCATTTCCTCCATCTACTACTATTCCCCTGGAAATCAGCTACTCATTTTTGACTCTGATGTTTAAAATAGTATAGTAATCTACATATTTAAGACAAAAATGTCTAGGTTATATTGAATGCAAAATCACTTATATCACTATTTATTATACACATTTATCAATAAGATAGTAGATGAAGAAATGGTATTAAAGAAACGAATTGATTGAAAATGTTGGAGTTCTTATATTGCAAGAAAAACAGATAATTGCTGAAGAGCTAGTATGTTCCATTGATATCCTTATCATTTCAAGAGAAATTGAAAAAAAATTGGGTTAAGTATACCACCACTACCCCAGTAGGGAACTGAGGGGAGAATATAAGACAAGATTCATAAAGGATAGGAGGTCATGGATGGAGTTTGCTCTGAATTATGCAAACAAACCATCATATCAATGATATGCAATTGGATGTCAAGTTATTATATAATGAGATAAAGTTTAATTTATTTTGTTACTCAGAAAAATGAGATCAACTCACAAGTTGAAACAACACAAATGGAATATGCATCCAATGATCAATCCACAAACATTCATTAAGTGCCCACCCTATGTTAGGAAATGTGCTAAATGCTGGGTATAAGAAGAGAAGTGGAAAGTTTCTATCAAGGAGCTCACAGTCTAATAGGAGAGATAACATGTAAGCATCTATGTACCAATCATACACAGAAAAACTGGAAGTAATCAGCAGAGAGAAACCAATACAATAAGCTATGTATTACAGCATATACTCAACATGACACAGTACCTTCTAACATTATTTAACACTTAAACTTGCTCTGGAGGATAACATAGGAATGATCTGCAAAATAAAAGCAATCAGACCAAAACAAAGCTGGTTGGTTTTGTTATTTAGGGTTGTATTTATGACCAAACTGGAGCATATAAATGCTAAGCTGATTGAATTGGGAAAATTAAATTGCTACAGGTGGTACTGGTGGCTGGATCATCAAATTAAAAAAGTGTAAATCAGTTTTCTATGAAGACATATTATAAAGCACTATTTTAAAGATGTATACCACAAATGATTTTTACAGTAATATAAATATGAAGTGTTATTTATATTAAGCTAAGTTTTAAACTGATCACATTCTTCTAGAATTTTATTAAACTATTTGATTCTATTAGCAAATTTCATATCATTTTACATAGAAAAATCATGAGAGAATAAATATGAGAAATGTCTAATTTTATGCATCTTAAATATTCACTGATAGTTCCCAAACATATCTAAAGGAAAGACCAACAAACTGATCAACAAGCAACTATTAAGGACTTAATATGTGAGAGTCATTTGGTTAGGTGATGGGGATCCCAAAATGTATTCTTTTTTGATCAAATGCAATAAAATTATATTCAATAAAGGGCTGTTGTAAGATAGATTAAAATTAACTGGACAACAAATAATCTGATCCTAAAAAATCAGTGGGTCAAATAACAATACATAAAATGAATAATTTCATTAAAGAGAATAACAATAAAGAGACAACATACCAAAATTTATGGGATGCAGCCAAAACAGTCCTTATGGAAAAAATTATCTTTTTCAATTCTTATGTCAACAAATTTGAAAAAGAACAGATGAATGAATTGGGCATACAACTAAAAAGCCCTTGAAAAAGAATAAATTAAAAATCCCCAACTGAGAACCAACTTGAAAATACTGAAAATCAAAGGAGATATCAGTAATATAAAAAGTAAAACAAACAAACAAACAAAATATTGCACTAACAAATAGGTCTAGGAGTTGGTTCCATGAGAAAAATATATTAAATTGTTTAATTTTATTACAAAAGAAAGAAGGAAACCAAAATCCAGTATCAAAAATGAAAAGAGTGAAATAACCATCTATGAAAAAGAATTTAAAGAATTAATTAAGAATGAAAAGAGTGAAATAACCATCTATGAAAAAGAATTTAAAGAATTAATTAAGAAATATTTAGCCCAATTATATGCCAATAAATCTGACAATCTGTGCAAAATTGATGAGTCTTTACTAAGATATAAATTACCCAAATTAACAGAAGAAATAGAATGACTAAATAACCTCATCTTAGAAAAGGAAATTGAACAAACCATTAATGAATTTTCTATGAAAGAATCCCCAGGATCATATGAGTTCACAAGAGAATTCCACCAAACATCAAAAGGATAATTCATTCCAATACTATACAAATTATATAGACATACAAGTGAAAAAGAATTTCTCCAAACTTCTTTCATGACAAAAATATAGTGCCAATACCTAAACCAAGAAAAGCTAAAACAGAGAGACATAAAAAAATTGCCCTAATTTATATTGATGCAAAAATTTTTAATAAAATACTAGGCAAGGCAAGTACAGCTATGTATCATAAGGATTATATACTACAACAAGGTAGGATTTATATAAGGAATGCAGGATTGATTCAATATTAGAAAAGCTAACAACATAATTTTTCATATCAATAAAAACAAAAGTAACAGAAATCTTTATTATCTCAATAGATGAAGAAAAAGCTTTTGAAAGAAGTAAAGCACCCATGCCTATTAAATCACCAGAGAGCACAGGAATAAAATGAGCATTCCTCAAAATGATAAACAGTATCAATCTAAAACCACTAGCAAATTTCATCTTTTATGGCACTCATAATCAGCCTTCTCAATAAAATCAGAGGTGAATCAAGGATGCCCATTAACACCACTATATATACACACACACACACACATACACACATGATAATAGTGTGTGTGTATATATATATACATATGTATATACATATGGTATAGTGTATACATATGTTATATTATACTTATTATAATACAATATAACATGTTATATTATAGTACATTAAATACATATATACACATACACATATTATATTATAATACATGAAATACATATATACACACAATAATAGTGTATATATAGTATAGTGTATACATATATCTTATTATTATAATATAACATAATTTAATATATACTAATGATTATCATAATATATTATATATCATATTATATATGTATATATACATATATACATATAGTGTATACATATATATACACACACATACACACACACTATAAATGTTAGTTATAGCAATAAAAGAAAAAAGTAATCAAGAAAATTAGAATAGGCAATGAAGCATCAAAACTATCACTATTTGCACTTAGAGAATCCTAGATAATCAACTAAATAAAACTATTTGAAATAATTATCAACTTAGCAAGGTTGAAGTATATAAAATTAACCCACACATACCAGTAGCATTTCTTTACATGACCAACAAAGCCCAGCAGCAAGAGATAGAAAGAGAAATTTCATTTAAAATAACAGTAAACATATAAAATACTAGGTAGTCTACCTGCCAAGACAAATCCAGGAACTCTATGAACAAAATTAGAAAATATCTTTCACACAAATGAAGTCAGATCTAAAAAAACTGGAAAAATATCAATTGCTCATGGATAGAGCTAAACTATATAATAAAAATGAAAATTCTCCCAAAACTAATTTTTTATTAAGTGCCATACCAATGAAATGATAAAAAATTACTTGATAGATCTGTAAAAAAACAACAAAATTCTTCAGGAAGAATAAATTGTCAAGAATATCAAGGAAATCAATGAAAAAAATACAAAAACTATAATATCAAGCAATAATCATCAAAACTTTTTGGTGCTGGTTAAGAAATAAAGTGGTGAATCAATGGAATAGATTACATACCCAAGATATAATAGTCAATGACTATAATAATCTAGTCTTTTATAAACCCAAAGATCCCTGTCTTTGGAATAATAACTAACTCTCTGACAAAAACTGCTGATAAAGCTGGAAAACAGTGGGGCACATATACATGCACACACATATACATACATAATCTCTTTATGTATATGTATAGGAATATGCATATACAATCTGTACATATGGGTATATATGTGTGTCTGTATATATATATTTTTATGTATATAAAGTAAGATAAGGTCAAAATGAGTAAATGATTTAGACATAAAGTGTGACACTATAAGCAAATTAGAAGAGCATGGAATAGTCTACTTGTGAAATCTATGGGGAAGGGAAGAATTTATGACCAAAGAAGCTATGGAAAATATCATAAAATGTAAAATAGATACTTTTTATTATATTAAAATTTAAAAAAAAAGCTTTTGTACAAACAGACTGTAAGACTGAAAGGAAAATTGAAAATTGGGAAACAGTCTTTACAGCAAGTGTTTCTAATAAAGGGCTCATTTCTCAAACATATAGATAACTAAGTCAATTTTATAAGAATACAAGTCATTCTCCAATTGATAAAAGGTCAAAGGATATGAATAGGCAGTTTTCAGATGAAGAAATCAAAGCTATGGATATATGAAGAAGTGATCTAAATCACTTTTGTTCAGAGAAATGCTAATTAAAACAACTCTGAGATACAACCTCATATATATCAGATATGGCAAAAAAAAAAAAAAAGGAAAATAATAAATGTTGAAGAGGATGTAGGAAAATTGCAGTTGTGAACTGCTCCAACCAATCTGGAGAGCAATTTGGAACTGTGCCCAAAGAGCAATCAAACTGTATATCCTTTGATCCCACAATACTGCTACTAGGTCTGTGTCCCAAGCAGATCATTAAAAAAAGGAACAAACCTACATTTGGAATATATATATATATATATATATATATATATATATATATATATATATATATCATCTCTTTTCATGATGGCAAAATATTGGAAATTGAGGGGATACCTATCAATTGGGGCACGATTGAACAAGCTGTGGTATATGAATGTAATGGAATACTATTGTGCAATAAAAAATAATGAACAGGAATACTAAAAAAAATTCCTACAAAGACTTGTGTGAACTGGGACAAAGCGAAATGAACAAAACTAGGAAGACATTTTACATAGTATCAACAACATTGTGTGATGATCAACTATGAATGACTCAGTTCTTAGTAACAGAATGATGTATCAAGTACAAAGGAACCATGAAGGAAAATGTTATCCACATTAACATAAAGAACTGATGGACTCTAAATGCAGAAAAAAGGATATTTTTCACTTACTTTATATTTTTCTGTGGGTTGTTTTTCTTTTCTTTCTTCCTTCACAATGTGACTAATATGGAAATATGTTTTACACAATAGTACATACACAATGTATATTAAATCGCTTACCATTTTTTGAAGGGAGGGAAGAAAGGGATGGAGAAAAATTGGAACTCAAAAGTATTGCAAAGTAAAAGATAAAAAATTTCTTAACATGTAATTGGGAACAATAAAAAAAGGAAACTATTTAAAAATTAAAGAAAAAATGGATGGAGTTAAACATCTTAACAGTAAATGTGAATGGGATGAACTCACCCATAAAACAGAAGCCAGTGGCTAAGTCGATTAAAAGTCAGAATCCAAGACTACATTGTTTATCAGAAATATAATTGAAACGGTAAGATATACAGAGTCAAATTAAGAAACTGGAGAAAATCTATTACGTTTCAGATAGGGTTAAAAAAAAAAAGCAGGAATATTGATCATGACCTCAGACAAAGCAAAGGCAAAACCAGACCTAACTAAAAGAGCAAAGCAGATAAACTACATTTCACTACAATGTATCATAGACAATGAACTGATATCAATACTAAACTTATATAGAACAAATGACAGAGCATCCAAATTCTTAAAGGAAATATAGAATGAATGAAAAGTGGAAAGAGACAGTACAATTCTGCTACTTGGGGGCATCAACTTTCCCTTCTGAGAACTAGATAAATCTCACCAAAAATTAAGAAGAAAGAAGTCAAGGAGGTGAATAGAATTTGAGAAAAGTTGGAGAAAATTGAATAGGCATAGAAAGGAATATACCTTTTCGTCAGTTGCATATTGGACCTTCACACACACACGCACACACAAATTACCATTAGGGCATTAAAACTTCACAACCAAATGCAGAAAAGGAGAAATATTGAATGAATCTTTTTCTGGACAATAATTTAATAAAATTATATTCAGTAAAGGGTCATGGAAACATATAAAAATCATTGGAAACTAAATAATATAATTCTAATGAACGAATGCTTCAGAGGACAAATCAGAGAAATAATTTTATTAAAGAGAATGTCCATAATGAGATAACATATCAAAGTTTATTGGATGTAGACAAAGCAGTATTTCAGGGAGTCCTTTTTTATCTCAAAGCACAGAAATAAAATAAAAAGAAAAGCAGATTAATGAATTAGTCATGCAATTAAAAAACAGAAAAAAAGAACAGATTAAAAATGCACAATTAAGCAACAAATTGGAAATCCTAAAAATCAAATGCGAGATAAAATTGAAAGTAAAATGATGAAATAATGAATAAAACTAAGAGCTGCTTTTGTGCAAAAAAACCAAAATAGATATACTATTGATTAATACGATAAAATGAAGGGAAAAAATCAAAATTAACAGTATCAAAAATTTATATGATGAATTCATCAGCAACAAAGAGGACATTAAAGAAATATCAGGAGATATTTCTATCTAAGTGAAATAGATGAATTTTCACAAAAAATATAAACTGCTCATATTAACAGACATGAAATAGAATACTTAAAAAATCCAGTCTTAGGGGAAAAAAAACCCTCAGCTATCTAAGAAAAAAATGCCCAGGAGGAGATGGATTAACAAATCAACTTTTTCACACATTTAAAGAACATTTACTTCCATTACTTTATATACTATTTGGAAAAATAGGCAAAGAAAGAGTCCTACCAATTTAATTGTTGACACTAATAAAGTGCTTATACATAAAGAAGGAAGTGCAAAAACAGAGAAAGAAAAACAGACAAATTTCCCTAATGGATACTGAGGAAAGATTAAATGAAATACTATCAAGCTATCTGTCACAGAGATCATACACTTTGAGCAGGTGGGATACCAGAAATGTTATACTGACAATATTAAAAAAAAATTAAATACAGAGTCAAATTAAGAAACTGGAGAAAATCTATTACGTTTCAGATAGGGTTAAAAAAAAAAAAAGCAGGAATATTGATCATGACCTCAGACAAAGCAAAGGCAAAACCAGACCTAACTAAGAGAGCAAAGCAGATAAACTACATTTCGCTACAATGTATCATAGAAATAAGAAGAAAGAAGTCAAGGAGGTGAATAGAATTTGAGAAAAGTTGGAGAAAATTGAATAGGCATAGAAAGGAATATACCTTTTCGTCAGTTGCATATTGGACCTTCACACACACACGCACACACAAATTACCATTAGGGCATTAAAACTTCACAACCAAATGCAGAAAAGGAGAAATAAATAGATTATTATCTCGAGTGTAGAAGAAAGACTCCTGACAAAATACATGATGAAGAATAAAGGAGATTGAGAAAAAAATGTTTGGATACCCAGGAAAATAAGTGACAGAGAGTAATGTCACAAAACACCATAGGAGAGAGATGATCTAGGAGGATAAGGCACAAAAAAATGTCCAGCACTGCAGAATCAAGAAAAACTGAGCCTAAGAAAAGATTATCAAATTCAGGAACTGAAAGAGAACCGGCAACTAAAGAGAGTAGTTTTAGGAGTAAGATAAAAATGGAAGTCTGCTTGCAAAGGAAGAAATGAGAAGATGAAATATAAGTAATGAGTATAGAGTCTTTTTGGGGGAGGGAGTTGACTGTGAAAGTAACGAAAGACAGATATAGGGCAATAATTTCCATCAAATGATGATCCCTTTAAGAGGGAGGATAGCTGGGTATGTTTGTAGAGATCAGAGAATGAGTCAGTAGACAGGGAGGGATTGATGATGAGAGAAAAAGTGGTTCAGATTGTAGAGGCAAACTCTGAGAAAACTAGAAGGTTCTCTGTTATCATTGGTCATACCAACAAGAAGGGACACTTCTTACCTTGTCAACGACATGAACTTAGAAAAGTGAAATGTTTTGCTATGAGAGGTGGTGCGTCTCCCCTCCTTGGAGGTCTTTCAGCAGAAAGAGGACAACAACTGATGATATATATAAGGCTTCATAAACTTTTTTGAGACCCCCTTTTTGTGTTTGGGCAACATTCACTGGTGCTGTGTGGGTGTGATGGCAAGCTCAGTGACAAGTGCCTATGTTCTGTTTTCAGAACCAAGCTACAGTGAAATTGCATGCAACATGGGCAACTGCTACTAGAAATACCTGAAATTCATTAGGAGTTTGATTTTTAACTAATTTCTGGTTGCTGAGAGTTCAGAAACCTGTTAGTGTTGTCACTTTTTTTGTGACCCTGTATGACATCATGACCCACAGTTTAAGAAATGTTGAGAAGATTTCCTTTTTTTGTGGAGTGGACTATATGGACACTGAGATCGCTTCCAACACTCAGATTTTATGATGCTTTGATAAATAAATTGTGTAAAGAGAGAATGAAGAATGATGCTAAGGGTTGTTGATACGAAGGATAAAGGAAAAGAGAGGGACCTCAGGACAAATGGTCTCTATTTTGTGAGCTAATTCTGAGGTGATGTACTCAGCTTACAGGCTGAGGAGAGAAAGTGCTATGGGAGGCTTTGGGAGAGAAGCGAAGTTAAAGGAGGGAAGGAAGGAAGGAATGGATGAAGGACAGAAGGAAGAGTTACAAGGAGAGAAATCCTCTTGAAGATGAATCCCTATTTCAAGGACAAAATATTTTTTAAATATAGTCTATTATGTGAAAGCAAAATGAAATATGCTATTTGTGTATTCTGAATTATAATGTCTTAGCCATTTTAAATATTTGTATAAATTAAATTGCACTCAGATGCAATTTCTAAACCAAAATTTTCTTTAAAATGTAATTTAAAACAGTCAAGATATTAATCCTTAAAAAGACAGATGATAAAAATTTTGTAATTAAAACCACTGGAGTAATAAAAAGAAAGAAATTATTTTCTGCATAAATACTTATTTCTCTTCCTTTTAATTTTATTAGCCCATCTCAGTCTTCAATCAACATTGAGCAGTATCTGTAAGAACTGCAAAAGTACAACTTCAAGTCTTTTTTATATGAAAATTGTGTAAATCTAAAGTTCTTACTTTTCTATTATTTAAAGTATACTTTTATTTTAAAGTTTAAATTTTTAGGGTTATACTTCTATGGATTTTCCTCCATAGTTAAACACAGAAGTATAACTCCACATAATTCCACCTCCACTCCAATTAATGTGATCATAAAAGGCCCATACCTATCAAAATATAAATGGACAGAAATAGCTAGAATTTATATAGTACTTTGCAAAAATACTTTTTAAATATAAAATATTAACTTCACAATAATTCTAAGTGGTGGATGGTACTATAAGCCCATTTTATAGAAGAGGAAACAAGCAAAGAAAGGTTAAGTAACTTAACCAATGTCACAAAATAATTAAATACTAAGAAGTATCTAAGGCAGGAATTGAACTCAGATCCCCCTGGCTCTAAGTCCACAAAAATATTTTTGAATGATTGAAGAAATAAGACAAACCTTTGAGCTATGTAGAAAAACAGAGAGCTAGTTTCGAGCCACTTAGGCAAGTAGTGTTTGAATTCAGTGGAGGGGGAAATCTGAAAAGGAATTGCCCTTGAAGGATAGAAGAAGGTTGTTTCTTTACTTCCTCAATGAGGAGGTGGAAAACTCAAGAATTTTTACTGGATTTCTCATTGAAAATGACAGTAATGTAAAATAAAGCAACATACTGTGCAAAGGAAATAACATCTTCTGGATTGTAAAAGGGCCCTGAACCTCACAGCCCAGCAGGGAGCTATACAAAACAGGTAAAGGCAAAGGGAAAAACAGATACCCAGTAACCTGGAAACCATGAGGTACAGCTTTATCTTTTAGCCACTATGATCTCTTAAGTTTGAACCCAACTGTCCTCATGAATTTTGTGTGTACAAAGGCCAAATTCACCCAGGATTTCGGGAAGTATTTCTCTAGCAGCAGTCCTTGCTATATCAAAGCTATTATTTTTTTTTATAATTTTACAACTTTTAGCTTTGTAAAACTAATAAGTTGATGTGGAGCATATTAATGGGGATTTGTGAGATTACTGGAAGACCCCATCCCCATCAGAGTTGTCCCTAAAATCACAAAGAGATTCGTAATTAACACTCTCTGAGGAATGATCCCATCAATTCAAAGAGCCGGGAAAATTGTCCCAAGGGAAGTATTACACATGCTTCATCAATAAAAATCATATTGAAAATAATAGCTATTTCTGCTTTCTAGTGTTTCTAAGTGAAGACAGTGGCATCAAAATCAAAGCAAAGGCTCATAACCAAAGAGAAACAACATTGAGTTATATGGGTCAATTCATAGGCATGATAATAATGTAAGAAACAACATGCCCAACTAAAAGCATGTTCAAATATGGAATAAAACAGTGAGTGTTAATTTTCTCTTCTCTAATTGAATGAAATCAGGTTTTAAACGGCAATGAATCAAGTTTAAAAATCCTTGGAAATGTAGCAACAAAGAAGGAAAATGCAAGTAGTAAGCTTGCTAGGCATTAAAAAGAAATTTTAAATTATGTGGTTATAATATAGAAAACTAAATCTGACAAAGAAGTTCAATGTATCTCACAGTCTTTAGCTCTAAATGCTATATCCATGTATAGAAAAAACCCTGGAATATTACTTTCAGGGAGAATATTTTAAAAGGAGGTAGATCTGAACCCAGGTCCTTCTGATTCAGAGTCTAGCACTCAATTTACTATGTGATTCTTCATTTCAAAGACATGTCACCAATGTAAAAAAGATGGTGAAATTGAAAGAGTTTCAAATTTATCTTCATCAGCAAACACTTGATTTTCTTTCCAAGTGGATTAATGTGGCAGTCAAGGACATTTTAGAATATACATTCATTTCTAAAATCTCACAAAAGAAGATTGTGAAAGCTCATAATGCAGCAAAAATCAGTGGAAGGAAAACAAATTTAAAGAAAGTTTGGCAAAATATCCAACTAAGAGAAGTCATCCTTAGCACATTTGCAGATGAAATGGGGATAAAACAAATATATGTGAAAAATGAGGGACAGAAAAATCTGCAAAGATTTTATAACAATCCCTCCATCAATCATGACAGTGGAGTCACCACATTTAGATTCATTGTTCCAGATGTGCTGACAGAAGTTAAAATGGCACTGAAGAAAACAAAGATGGGAAAAAACAGCTGTAATAGAAAATACACATACAGAGGATGAGATGACACAATCCTAGAAATTTTTATAGATTGACTACTAAAGAATAGGACACTAAAAGGATTAGGGAAAATCTAACCAAACCAAAATAGATTTTATTATTATAAAAAAAAAGTTTTCTGAAAGCAAAGTGTGCTGGTCACCAACTAATAAGCCTACTTTTCCAACTATGTAAAATTTTCAGAAAATCTATACATGTATTGAATGTATCCTCATGATAGTATAAGCATTAAATAAGCAGGTTTTTGCAAGAAATATTCCACTGGATGTTGCATCTTAACTACCACACAACTGAATAAAATGATTCAGAGGAAACAAGATTCAATTTTACTTTTTTCCACATAGCAAAATGCTATTTTAACAAAATTCAAGATTCCTTGAAAGTGAGAATTGCTCTTACCATCAAATGAAGAATAATATGTGGACATAAGCTGACACAAGGTGCTAGCCATTCTTCCATTTGCAATTTAGTATTGAGTTTAATTGTAAAAGAGATTTCCTATAGATTGTGACATCTTTTAGGTGTTTCTCTGGCACGTGAAATTATGCTCCTGACATCAAAGCCAAAATACTACAGATAAATGCAGAACAAATGAGATCCATATTTATTAAAATGAGTTTGACTTTAACTTTTCACATAGGAAAAAAGTCCTTAAATGTATGATGAATGCTTACCTACAGATGTATGGACAACCCATAGAGTTTATTCATTAATATAAATAGCTTGGAATGAAACAGCATATATACAATAATCTGGGTCAGAGCTGAACAGAAGGAGAATAGGTTTGTTTGCCTCTGGGAAATTGCAGAGTTCTTTTATTGACTACAAAAGTCCATCTTGTTAATACCAATATTTTCTGGTGCCAACATATGACTCTGAGTTATGTGATACTACCATCTCTGAGTACATGAAGTTGAGGATCAAACAAAGATTAATGGAGAGGGGCAGGGTAGAAATAACCAGTCTGTCACACAACATAAATAAGGAAACCTGGTGCAAAGGATATGTGTGTATACATATACATATACACACAAACACACACATATATACATAAACACATGGGTATATTATATATTACATATGTGTGTATCTTTCATATATATACATAATCTTATATTATCATGAAGGATACATATACTATACATACGCATATATAAATATAAATTTATTTATATATATATGCATGTATATACATATGTGTGTATATGTATATGTGTGTACATATATATATGTATATATGTGTGTATATATATGCGTGTGTGTGTGTGTATATATATATATATATATATATATATATATATATATATATGTATATAACCAAAAATGTAGAAAAGGCAAATTTAGTTAAACACACACTTAATTAGCGTTTTCCCTTTGTACCCTATTGATTCAAAAAAGAATCAAGGAAGGCTCCTACCATATTGGGCAGGTCTCCTGTACTGAACTTATGGGAAGACATGGTCAAGGTTAGGCAAGTACTGATTGACTTGTAATTTAAACACTCACTTTTAAGAGATTACATATTCAATAGGATACAAAATATTGTGCCATTTGGCTCGTACAGAAAGTACTTTGTGAAGTTAAGACTTGATAAAAACATAACAAGAAGTACTGTTATTAATAGTAGAAGTAGCAATATGCATTACACTATACTTAATTTTTTTAGGGAGATGTCTATACTATGCCAGCAGTGTTACACTTTGGATGGAGTATTTAGTATTTATCTTGGAGTCAGGAGAGTCTGGATTCAAATCCTGTGTCTTATACTTTCTATCTCTACGACCCTTGGAAAGTCACATAATTTCTCTGGGTCTCAGTTTCTTTAACTTTAAAATAAGAAGGTTAAATGTAAAGAGTTCCCAAGATCCTTTTCAACTCTAAATATATGAAATTCACGAAAAACATTTATTCTCTAGAAACCTTCCAATATCAAAATTTGTTCAACCTCACTATAACCTCCAATACCTCAGTCCTTCACTTCTCTCTCAAACCATCAACCCTACATAAGTTACACTGTCCTTTTTCTATGTTGATCTTTTGATGATCCAATGAACTTTACACTGTCCTTTTCTCTTGAGTTCACTTCTCCCTTATCATGCTTTGCCAAGGCTCACCTCATTTATTGTGCACATGATACTAAAAAAAGGTGGAGAAAACATAAAACTTTGATGAATTTATGCTACAAAACCTCGACTGGGTCCTCACTGCTACAAGGAAATATTTTTATATTCCCCTAATTAATTGACTACCCTCCTCCCTACAGTACATCTTCCAAACATTTTCATTCCTCCTCAAACGGCTATTCCATCCCCTAGCTCCACAGCTGAGAACCCTGCCTTTATTTTGTTGAAAGAATTAAGGCAATTAACCTAAAGTTTCCTTTTCTCTCTTCCTCATCTCACATCACCTAGATGCCTTCTGCCACTGTCTTCTCCTTCATCCCTGTCTCATAGGAAGAGGTGTCTCTTCCCACTGTCAAGGTTACCCCATTTGTATGTATAAGTAGAACTCACTTTATATCATCTTCTCCAAGAGACTGACTCCTTTATCATACACAGTCTCTCCCTTATTGTCAATCTCTCTGTGTACTTCATGCTTCCCTCCTATCTACAAAGATTCCCATGTCTTCTCCATCCAAAAAACAACTAGCCACCCTCCAAAACTAATGACCATTGTTTAATCAATCTGGGGTAAAACTCTTTGATCAGGATATATATGTGTACACACACATACATACATACATTATATAAACAGATATATACATATATATGTATATATACATATAGATATATAGATAGATCTCTATCTCTATCTATATATCTATATCTATAGTTACATAGATATAGATATACTAGACCTCTCCACCTCCTCTCGTGTCACCTCTACTGTCAGCTATAAACTTCATCATTTAACTAAAACTATGCTTTCCAAAGTCATTATTAATTTTTAAACTTGCAAATCTAACAATCTTTTCTCCATTTTCATCCTTCTTCATCTCCCTACAGCCTTTGATATCACTGATCACTTTCTTCTTGTTATTATCAACGTGGTATCTCTGTAGGTTTTCACGACAGTACTTTTTCCTGATTCACTTACTGCCTATATACCTTCTCCTCAATCTTCTTTCCTGACTCTTCTCCCAGGTCATACCTACTTACTGTAGGTATTTTACAGGGCTCTATCCTGGACTCTCTTCTCCTCTTGCTTCATATTATTTCCCTTGGAGCTCTCATCAACTCCTAAAGATTCAATTAAAATTTCTATGCTTCTAATTTTCCAATCTTCTTATTTAGCCCTAACTTCTATCATGATCTCCAGGCTTGAACCTCCAGCTGCTGAGCCAACATCCTGAACTGTATGTCCAGGGGATGTCAAACTTAAATATCTAAAACTGAACTCATTATTTTTCTTTCCAAATCCTCCTGCCTTCCAAACTTATTTATTCTTGTCAAGAGCACCACCTAGATTCCTAAGCTTACTGCTTAGATGTCATCTTCCCTCTTTTTCAGCCTTCCCATACCTAATCCATTGCTTGTCCATTCTACCTGCACAATATCTCGCACATATCTCTTCTTTCTTTTGGCACTGCAACTATTCTGGTGCAAGCCCTTGTCATGTTACACTTGGAGTAATAGTCTTCTGGGTCTACTAGCAAAAAGTTTCTTGGCATGTCAGTTCATTCATACTCCATTTTAGTAATCTTTCTAAAGTGCAATTCTCATCATGTCATGTCTTTTACTAAATAAATTCCTCTTGTGCCCTATCACCTCCAAGATCTAATAAAAACATTTTCTTAAACTGCCCTTACCAACTTTCTGGTCTTCTTACACCATATGCCCTGCCATATATTTGGTTATCCAGTGACACCGCCTTTTTGCTCAAACAATTCATGCCATCTCTTGACTGTGGGCATTTTTGCCAGTTCCTTATGTGTTTAGAATGACCTCCTTCTTCCAATCTGCCTTTTGGCTTTCCTGACTTCCTTCAACTCAGAGCTAAAATCACTTTCTCCAAGAAGACTTTCCCAATCCCTCTTAATTTTAATACATTTCTGCTGAGATTTTCTAACTAAACCTATATACAGATTGTTTGTATTTATTTTCATAATGTGTTCCCCAAGTAGATTATGAAGTGTCGAGGTCATGGATGGCCCTTTAACTTTCTGTGTATCGCCAGTACTTTGCAAAATGCCTGGCACACAGTAAGTACTTAACAAATGCTTATTGAGTGACTACCTAATATCCTGAAGTATGCAGCATGGAATCAGGAAAATCTAGGTTCAAATCCTGCCTCTGATACTGTGTAAGTGTATTAGGTCAAATAATTTAAGTTCTACATATCTCAGAAAATGTCTTACGCCACAAATGACTTATAATCTATATCTGTTGAAGTGTTTCCCACCCAAGGCTACCTTCTGCTGATCAAATTCAAAATTATATATGTGTGTGTGTGTGTTTGTATATGCATACACACACACATATATATATGCATATATATATGTATATATATATATATATATATGGATTGAATTTATGCAAATATTTTCCCCAGTAATTTCACTTAAAACAAAACAAAACTATGCTTTCAAATAATGGTCTCAGATATCTTCTTTTTCCAAAATAACTGAAGAAAGGTGTTAATATTTTAAAATCATATATTTAGTTTTCTTACAAAATATTGAAAATATTCAAGTTTCTGGAGCAGTTAGATGTTGATATTATTATGTAGATAACAATTATGTAGATTCAGATACATTTGCTGTGAAATCACATTCCTTTGAAATAATACATTTGATCAAAAGCATGCTGAGTCAGCACTGTTGAGTTTAATCATTTCAAAACCTGTATATCTTCTTTTGGATACTGCAAACCTAAGGATTTTAAAAAGGCTTGTGACCTCATAAATGGTGGAAAGGTAACTGAAATTCTATGAGCAATAATATTCCTTATGTGTACTATATTGACTATGAACCTCCTCCTTCTCTTCCTTTTCCCCTTCCTCTTCTTTTTTTTTTTCTTCTTTGTCACCTTCTTCTCCTTCCTCTCCTCCTCTCTTTCCCCTTTCCTTATTCCTTTTTCTCTTTACCTTTCTCCTCTTTTTCTTCTTCCTCTTCCTCTTCATCACCATCACCATCATTAATATCGCAAGTTCTTGGCATCGCCACAATGCTAATATTAATACATCTATGAATTTTGACCCTAAAAGCAGCTTTGAGATTTTCTTTCAAAAGCATCATTTTACAGATGAAGAAGCAGAGAATGAGAGAGATAAAGTGCTTTGCTCAACACTGTGGATAAGGACCAGGAAAACCTAAAATCTGAAGACTTCTCTTACTCCAAATTCCATGTCCTTTCCAAATGATCAAATGGTTTCTCAAATTAAAGATGATCAGGAAAATTACACTGTGTTGGTTTTTATTGATACATTTCCAAAAATGATTTGCAACATTTTCATTTTTATTTTTAAATAGAATTTTCAAAATTTCAGCTCCTCAGTCTCCCCTCAGCTTCCTCATAACTGAGAAAGTAAGAAAAACAAAATGTATTACAAATTTGTACTGTCAAGAAAAAGTTTCTTCATTAGTCATATCCAAATTCCCCTCCAAGTTTTCAGTTTTTATATTGAATCTAATACCACTTTATCATGAGTCATCTAGCACAGTGGATAGTTCTCATCTTAGAGTTCCTAAGTCTATGGAAGTTGTTACTCTCTATAATATTGTTCTTACTGAATAAATTATTCTACTGGTTCTCCTCACTTTACTTCATTTCCATTCATACAGCTCTTCTTATTTTTCTATGTGACATTTCCATTTATAATTTCTTATGGCACAATAGTATTCTATCATATTTATATACTACAATCAGGTCAGCTATTCCCCAAGTGATAGGTACTCCCCTCAGCCTACAATTCCTTGCCATGATGCTCTCCAAACTGTTTTTGTACATTTGTATCCCTTTCTTCCCTTCTCAATCTCATCAAATCAGAAATGAATAGAAAGAGATGTGCAGTTTCATAGCTTCTTAAGCATTATTTCCAACCTGTCTTCCAGAATAGCTGAACTAGCTCACTGCTTGACCACCAGCACACTAACAAATCTGTTTGTTTTTCCCCCACTGTTCCTCCTACATTTGTAATCTTCCCAAATTGTCAACTTTGCCAAATTGATGGGTGTTAAATAGTATCTAATGTGCATTTCACTAATTATTAATAATATAGAAAATTTTCTCAAGTGGCCATTGATTCCTTCAGTTTCTTTCTCTGACATTTATTTATATGTTTTGACCATATGTCAGTTGGTGAATGGATCTGTTCTTATACATTTGAGTCATTTTTCTCTATATTTGAGAAATGAGATTTTTATCAGAGAAAACTGATGGAAATATTTTTCTCTACTGCTTCTCTTTTCATTTTAGTTGCATTGGTTTTGTTTATGCAGAAGCTTTTAAATATTTTTGTAACCAAAATTTTCTGTTTTACCACCTGTGAACATCTTTATTTTTTATTTGTTTACACACTCCTTCCCAATCCATAGATATGACAGTTTTATCCATCACTAATTTATTACAGTATAACCCTTTATGGGATATCTAGGTGGGGTAGAGGATAGTGAAATCAAAAAGACTCATCTTCATGAGTTCAAGTCAGGCTTCAGGCACTTAATAACTGTATGATACTATGCAAGGCAATTAACTTTTTGGCCTCAATTTCTTCTTCTGCAAACTGAGCTGGAGAAAGCAATGTCAAACCAATCCAGTATTTTTTTTCTAAGATGACTCCAAAATGGGGTCACAATGAGTCAGGCATGATTGAAATGACAGAACAACATCAAACTTTACATCTAAACTATTTTACTCATTTGGATAAATGGTATGAAATGTTGTTCTACACCTATTTTCTTCTAGACTACCACTTTCCCCCATGGTTTATAGATTTATACTACAGTTTGCTATCTTGAGTAAACTTATTTTAGGGATGAGAAGAAAGATGCATGATATAAATTAAAATTAAATATCAAAGGTCAAGAGATTCTTGATATAGAATTTCAATGAATTTTTCAATAAAAGAAATTGGGGAAAATGTTGGCAATACGGTCAGTTAATACACATTTAAATATTCAGGATGTCATTTTTCCGTAATAAAGTTTTTACATACCTTTAACAATGATAGGTATAGCTGTTGAAACATATTAAAATTAACCCAATAGTACTTTGCTTTGTTCTTTTATTAACCAGATCACTTTCTCGAATCCTGGTAATAGGATTCAAAGCAAATATTCCAGCAAATATTGACTATTGGCAGTGCTTTTTTTTTAATCCAAGAAATATCCAGAAGTATAAGACTTAACACATAAATATGTTTTTCATCTCATTTCCCTCAAGAGTGGCATATCATTTTCACTTACTTTTTTCATCAATTTTTTTCTACAGGTGTTCTTTTGTAAACAATATCTTCTAGCCTGGGATTTTGACAACTGAGGGCAACTTGTGTTTATTACATATCAGATTTAGAAGTTTAAATAATGTCTTCTTATTAAGCCTTTGGACAGAAACTTTTCAGTGAATCAAATAAGACTGTCTTCCTGTCTGGCATATCTGTAGATTTTAATGGTCTTGCTGCTTTCATAAGGTATTAACAATAGTTCCATTATCACACATATCCATTATGAACAGAAATTCACTTTTTTTCATTCTAGTTGTTTATTTGAACTCACCCCATTATAGTCACTATCATTTGTTTTCTAGAGTTTGAGATCCTTGCTGAAAGATGACATTAAGGAGTACAGAATGAATAGTAATTGTATTTTACAAAAATACTTAAATCTAGTTTATACATTTTTCAAAAGAGACTAAAAGAGTATGCAAAATGTTATAAAAGGGACCTCCTTGAGCCCCCTCCTCACGTAGAGTAAGGCTCACATCTACTCTGATAATAAACCTAAGGTCCAGAGTGAAAGAAGAATCTTTAGTTAGTCCTTACGAGAAGAGGGCACATTCCCAACTATGAGAGCAGAGCCCACCTTAAACAAAGAACAATACTTGTAAAATGAAAGTTTTCATTAAATTTTATGTTCATTCCCCTGAATGAATGGGCAACTCCTCAGGGAATACTACAATTATTGAGACCAATGAAAGCCTTCTTATACTGTTTCAAAATTCAAATCTCCTGTCTCACCATCTATTGGCTAGAAGGAGACTCCTGAAAATCTCACTTCATATTCTTTTCTCTGATAGGCTTCCCCTCAAATAGCTTATCAAGCCTATGCACAAGTTTCTGACCTCTTACCTGACCATACTAGGTCACAACTCTGATTAACTGCTATCACTTAAAGGAGTTTTACCCCTGTGGAAACCGAATTCTTCTTTTTCTTCTTCTGTTTCCCACAAACTCCCCTCCACCTTTTTTATCAAAACTTTTGTTTCCACACCTAAATCCAATCAATATCTCCTCACTTTCTTTGCCATATAAATTCTTCTATATCCCTTTGAAGAAAATATGCGAAGTTGATGGACACATTGACAAGTTACAAGGGGGCAGTCCCCTTTCATAAGTACAGATACTGAGACTCAGAAGAAAAGATAAATCAATAAATAGTCCTTTTAGAAGTCCCATCTCAAGTAGCAGTCTGGGGAGGAATAACATCTGATGCAGTTTTCTGGTCAGGATGCTCATTCAAGCCATCTTCAGCACAGCATCTCAGCATCTTCTTCCCTTTATCTTCCTGTACAAATCTGCTTTCTTAGTATCCATTCTCCTTCAGGTTACTTTGGTACAACTTTAGATTACCATTCCTAAGCCTTATACCCTTCTCATTCTTATTAAATCAAAACTGGAAATTTGGCCAATTGTCATATTTAAGATATTCACATTAAAACCCACTTTTTACATTGGTCCATTATCCATTCCACATTAGGAGGATGAGACTTCATTAAGGAATTAAAGACAGGCTCCAGTACATTCTCAAATATAATAAGTAATTTTTTTTAACACACTGCCTATCATATCATAAAACAATTCTACTATGCAGTCATGTGGTGCTTCTTTTAAAGCATTTAGAAGATAGACCACAAACCATTCTTCTTTTAACATTAACCAAGTGAGGTAAGCATAATATTAACTCAGTATGCTAACTTCACAAGCCTTCACCTGATTGTCTCCACACGTTTACTAAGAATTAAAAGACCCTAACATATTATTGTTGGTCTAAAATCCTAAGTCTAATAACTTAATCTTTGACTTACATCTTAACTTCAGATGTTCACCTACCAGGTTATTATTTAATGGGTCTGGTATTATGCTTACAAAATTTTTGATTATATGAATTTGCCATTAAGAGTAGTGAAAAAGCTGGAGCAAAGGAACGTTTCTGTAACTTCATGTCAATTCCAGGCAGAATTTGTGTAGATTGTTCTTTTAATTATTTTATTTGTTTTCAGTTTTTTACAATCATACCCATTTATCTTAGACTTTCTCCCTCTCCCTCCTCATCCTTCCCCTCTCACTCTTACCTCCCTCCTCCTTTCCTCCTCAAGATGGTGTGCAATCTTATACAGGTTCTACACATAAATTCTTATTAAATACATTTTCACATGAGTCATGTTGCATAGAAGAATTAAATGAATGGGAGAAATCATAAAAGAAAACAAAACATAACACAAGAGACAATGGTCTGCTTAATTCTGTGATACAGTTCCATAGTTCTTTCTCTGCATGTGGAAGGAATTTTGCCTGAACAGTCCACTGGCAATTTTTTAGGCCCTTGCATTGCTGTGAAGGGCTAAGTCTACCAAAAAAATTCCTCACACATTGTGGTTGTTGCTGTGTATAATGTTCTCCTGGTTCTTCTCCTTTCACTCAGCATCAGTTCATATAAGTCCTTCCAGGCCTCTCTGAAGTCTTTCTGTTTATCATTTGTCATAACAAAATAGTATTCCATTACATTCATATACCACAACTTGTTCAGTCATTCCTCAATTGATGGACATCCCTTTGATTTCCAGTTCTTGGCCAATACAAAGAGAACTTATATAAATATTTTTGTACATTTGGAGCCCTTTCTCATTTTTATGATCTCTTTGGGATACAGGCCTAGAAGCAATTTTGCTGGGTCAAAGGTTATGCACATTTCTGTAGCCCTTTGGGCATAGTTCCAAATTGCTCTCCAGAATGGTTGGATAAGCTCACAGCTTCCCCCAGCAATAAATTAGTGTTCCATCTCTCCCACATCGTCTCCAGCATTTATCATCTATCTGTTTTGTCATGTTAGCCAAACTGATGGGTGTGATGTGGTACCACAGAATTGTTTTGATTTACATCTCTCTACTCGATAGGGATTTAGAGTATGTTTTCATATGACTATAGGTAGCTCTAATTTCTTCCTCTAAAAACTGCCTGTTGATATCCTTTGATCATTTATCAATTGGAGAATGACTTGTATTCTTCTACATTTAACTCAGTTCTCTCTATATTTTAGAAATGAGGCCTTTATCACAGACACTAGTTGCAAAAATTCTTTCCCAGTTTTCTGTTCCCCTCCTAATATTGGTTGCATTGGATTTGTTTGTGGAAAAATTTTTCAATTTATTGTAATTAAAGTTATACATTTTGCATTTCATAATTTTCTCAATCTTTCGTTTGGTCAGAAATGTCTCCATTCTCCATAAATCTGACAAATATACAATTCTTTGCTCCCCTAATTTGTTTATGGTATCAGTATTTATATCTAGATCATTTGGATTCATTTGGAATTTGTTCTTGTGTACAGTGTCAGGCATTAGTCTAGTCCCAGTTTCCACTACACTATTATCCAGTTTTCCCAGAATTTTTTGTCAAACAGTGAGTTCATATGCCAGAAGTTGAGGTCCTTGGGTTTATCAAACAGTCAATTGCTATATTCATTGGCTACTGTGTCTTGAGTACCTAACCTATTCCACTGGTCTACCCCTCTATTTCTTAGTCAGTACCAAGCAGTTTTCATGATTGCTAACTTATAATACAATTTGAGATCTGGTAAAGCTAGGCCACCTTTCCTAGCATTTCTTTTCATTAGTTCCCTTGATATTCTGGACCTTTTGTTCTTCCAGATGAATTTTGATGTCATTTTTTCTAGCTCTGGAAAAGAATTTTTCTGGTAGTTTGATTGATATGGCACTGAATAAGTAAATTAATTTAGGTAGAACTGTCATTATTATATTAGCTCAGACAACCCACAAGGGATGAGTGTTTTTCCACTTACTTATATCTGACATTATTTGTGTGAAAAGTGTTTTGTAATTGTGTTCATACAGCCCCTGGGTTTATTTTGGCAGCTGGAGTCCCAGATATTTTGTAGTGTCTACCATAGTTTTAAATGGGATTTCTCTTTCTATCTCTTGCTGTTGAGTTTTGTTAGTAATACATAGAAATGCAGGTGATTTATCTGTGTTTATTTTGTAACCTGCAACTTTGCTGAAGTTGTTTATTATTTCAAATAATTTTTTACTTGATTCTCTGGGGTTGTCTAATTGTATCATATATTCTGCAAAGTGTGATAACATTGTTTCTTCTTTGCCTATTCTAATTCTTCCAATTTTTCTTCTCTTATTACTAAAGCTAACATTTCTAGTACCATATTGTATAACAGTGGTGATAATGGACATCCTTGTTTCATCCCTGATCTTAATGGAAACATATCTAGCTTATCTTCATTACAAATAACGGTTGCGGATGGTTTTAGGTAGAGACTGCTTATTATTTTATGGAAGGCTCCATTTATTCCTATGCTCTCCAGTGTTTTCAATAGGAATACATGCTATGTTTGTCAAAAGCTCTTTCTGCATCTGTTGAGATAGTCATGTAGTTTCTTTTAGTTTTGTTGTCGACATGAACAATAATGTTCATAGTTCTCCTAATATTGACCCAACCCTGCATTTCTAGTATAAATCCTATCTGATCATAATGTATTGTTTCTGTGTGCTGTCTTCTTTTTTCTAATATCATATTCAAAATTTTTGCATCTATATTCATCAGAAAAATTAGTCCAGAATTTTCTTTCTCTGTTTTGGCTCTTCCTAGCTTAGGTATCAGTACTATATTTGTATCATAAAAATAATTTGATAGGGCTCTTTCTTCACTAATTTTCCCAAATAATCTATATAGTATTGGAATTAATTGTTCTTTAAATGTTTGATAGAATTCACTTGTACATCTCTCTGGCCCTAGAGATTTTTTTCCTAGAGAATTCATTGATGTTTTGTTCAATTTCTTTTTCTGAGATTAGGTTATTTAAATATTCAACTTACTTTACTCTTAATCCGGGCAATTTATATTTTTTAAAATATTCAACACTCTCATTTATATTATCAAATTTATGGGCATGCAGTTCGGCAAAGTAATTCTTAATTATTGTTTTAAATAAATTAAAATTTAATTTAATTAATCTAATTAAAACAATTTAATAATTGTTTCAATTAAATTTTAATGTAATTATTTAATTTAATTTAATTGGAGGTGAGTTCACCTTTTTCATTTTTGATATTGGTAATTTGGTTTTCTTCTTCCTTTTTTTTTTTTATCAAATTGACCAAAAATCTATTGATTTTATTGTTTTTTTCTTAAAACTAACTCAGTTTTATATATTAGTTCAATACTTTTCTTAATTTCAATTTTATTAATCTGTCCTTTGGTTTTCAGTATTTCTAACTTAGTATTTATTTGGAGACTTTCAATTTGCTCTTTTTCTAGCTTTTTCAGCTCCATACCTAATTTGTTGATCTCCTCTTTCTCTATTTTATTTGTGTAGGCATTCAATGATATAAAACATCCCCTAAGAACTGCTTTTGCAGTATCCCATAAGTTTTGGTATGCTGTCTCATTACTGTAATTCTCTTGAATGAAGTTGTTGATTGTTTCTATGATTTGTTGTTTAACCCACTCATTCTTTAAGATTAGACCATTTAGTTTTCAATTATTTTTTTGGTTCATCTTTCCATGGCCTTTTATTACACATAATTTATATTGCATTATGATCTGAGAAGGATTCATTGACTATCTTTGCCTTTCTGCACTGGACTGTGAAGTTTTTATGCCCTACTACATGGTCAATTTTTGTATATGTGTCAAGTGACACTGAGAAAAAGGTATATTCCTTTCTATCCCCATTCAATTTTCTTGAGAGATCTATCATATCTACATCATTCAGAGTTTTTCTCACCTCCTTAACTTCTTTCTTGTTTATTTTGAGGTAAGATTTATCAAGTTCAGAAATGGGGAGGTTGAGGTCCCCCACTAGTATAGTTTTGTTCTCTATTTCTTCCTGTAACTCTCTAAACGTCTCCTCTAAGAATACGGATGCTGTATTGCTTGGAGCATACATGTTTAGTAATGATATTGCTTCATGGTCTATAGTGCCCTTCAGCAGAACATAGTTTCCTTCCTTATATCTTTTGATTAGATATATTTCTGCTTTTGCTTTGTCTCAGATTAGGACAGTTACCCCTGCTTTTTTTTTTTTTTTGTAACATCTGCTGAATCATAATATATTCTGCACAAATCTTTTACCTTTACATTTTGTGTATCCCCCTGTTTCAAATATGTTTCTTGTAAACAACATACTGTTGGATTATGGTTTTTAATCCATTCTGAATCCATCTCCATTTTATGGGACAGTTCATCCCATTCACATTCACAGTTATGATTACTATCTGTGTCTTTTCCTCCAACCTCTTTCCCGCATTTATGCTTTTAGTTCTCCCTTCTCCCTTCTGCTCCACAATAGTTTTAATTTTTGACCACTTCCTCCCTCAGTCTTCCCTCACTTCTTTCAATCCTCCTCCCTTTTCTCCCCTTTTCTCTTACTACTTTTTCCCTCTCTTTTAACCTCCCCTCTGTTTTCTTTCCCTTTTTCCATTCTACTGCCTACAGGGTTAGTTAGATTTCTATACTTTACTGAATTTGTTGTTCCATCCTTGAACCAAATCAAATGAGAGTAATTCTCAAATGATGCTCACCTCCCTACCCTCTTTACCTCTACAGTAATAAGTTTTTGTTCCTCTTCCTGTGATGTAGTTTACCTTTTCCTGCCTCCTCCTTTTCACATCTCCCATTACAATTCCTTCACATTTTTAAATCACATTTTTATCACCACATCATTTGATGCATACCCACTCCCTCTATGTATGTATATCCTTTTTAAATATCATGATAAATATATAATTCTCAAGACTAACAAGTATCATCTTGTTTTATAGGGATATAAATAGTTTTCCCATATTGAATAACAAGATTTTCCCCCTGTTTACCTTTTTATGCTTCTCTTGAGACTCGTGTTTGGAGATTGATTTTTTTATTTAAATCTTGTCTTCAGATCAGGAAGTTCTCAAGTTCTTTATTTCATTGAAATTCCATTTCTTTGCCTGAAATATTATGCTCACTTTTGCTGGATAAAATTTGAACTTTGGTTGTAGTTCCAGCTCCTTTGGATTATGGAATAGCATATTTCAATCCTTCCAATCTTTTAATCTAGAAGTTGCAAGGTCCTGTGTGATCCTGACAGTAGCTCCTCAATATTTATTTGTTTCTCTCAGGCTGCTTACGGTATTTTCTTCTTTATCTGATAGTTTTGCAATTTGCCAACAATATTCCTTGGTGTTTTCAGTTTGGGATCCCTTTCAGGAGCTGTACAGTGGATTCTTTCAATGACTATTTTGCCCTCTGGATCTAGGCCTTCTCAGCAGCTTTCCCTGATGATTTCTTGGAAGATACTGTTCAGGACTTTTTTTTCTTCATGGCTTTCTGTTACACTAATAATTCTTACATTTTCTCTCCTAGATCTGTTTTCCTGGTCAGTTGTTTTTCAAATGAGATATTTTATATTTTCTTCTGTTTTTCATTCTTTAGATTCTGTTTGACTGATTCTTGATATCTCATAGAGTTATTAGCTTTTAGTTCCCCAATTCTAATTTTTAAAGATTGTTTTCTTCAGTTAACTTTTGCATTTTCTTTTCAATTTGCCCAATATTTTCTCCAGTTAGGTTTTGTGTTTCCTTTTCCATTTGTCCAACTTTCCTTTTTAAGGAGCTATTGTCTTCAGTGAATTGCTTTTTCATATATTTAAAGTCAATCTCCAGTTTTTCTCCTACTTCTCTAATTTGGCTTTTAAAATATTTCTTGAGCTCTTCCAAAAATGCTCATTGAGCTTGAGACTAGTTCTTATTCATTTCCGAATTTCAGATAGGAGTACAGTCTCAATGCTGAACTCTTTGGTATTTGTGTTTTGGTCCTTGTCCCCATAGAAAGATTCTTTTCTGGTCTTTCCTTTTCTGGTTTGCTTCTTGTTCATGATGATCACCCTTTTCCTGGCTTTTAAAATCAATCTCTACTTCTCAGGCAAAGGGGCTCTGTCCCACAGTTCTTGTGGTTAGAACTTGAGGATTTGTGTTTTGTGATTTCTGGTTCTCCCAGCTACAGGCTAAAATGGTGCAGCTTACCTGGTGGTGAGCTCACTTTTGTGCCAAAGTAGAGGCCCAGTGAAGTCTCTCAGTTGTGTATATTGTTAACTGGCACTTAGCCAGACTTAAGTCTGCAAGGTGTCAGTGGAGAAATCGAGTCAGGAGAATCCTACCTCAGCTCAGGTGGAGAATTCATTCTCCCAACCTTCCCATGAGATCACCTTTTTGTAGTTCATTTCCACACAGGGTAGCTGGAACCATGGATCAATGCCTTAGACAATCGTTCTTGGTATCCACACCTAGAGTTCTGGACTCAGAAGAACAGTCATTTAATATTCCCATAAGACCTTAAAATAGGAAGCTCCAATAATCAGTTTCAGACATGGCTATAATATCACATTGGCTGAGAAACATCTTTAAAGTAAATCTTAAGTACCTTGCATGCCTTTCTATAGTTGTTCTAGTTTCTGATGAAATAACAATTGTAAAATCAAATTTACCATTAAAATTATGAGTTACTGCTCTAATAAGCTTCCATCTGTTTCCCAAGCTTCTCTATCTCTAACCAATCTAAGTTTAAAATTATGAGTTACACATATAAGTTCAAACAGTAACTTCAACTTACATTCATGAAATGAATTCAAACCAAAACAGAAACATTAACTTTTCCATCAATGCAAAATAATACCAGACGTTAACTCCCTCTAAAAACCTGGACTGCCATTCTTTCCCCAAACTGAAGAAGTCTCTGATCTATTCTCAGTAATTAATTGAGTCAAATGCATTAATACTCAGTTGCTCTTACATGATTTTGAAACCTGCAAGGACCTTATTTCAATGGAGTGTGGGTCCACGTTGTAACCTTTGTCCCTAATCCCAAAAGCGTTTTAGTCCCATTTCTCTAAACGGCCCTGGAAAACCTCACCTTGAAAGCTGATTTCCCCACTTGATGTAGAAAATTCACTTTTAAACCCACAGATTGATTTAACAGAACTTTATGGTGTATTGCAGTAATTTTACTATGCCAAATACTTTCCATTAATTAATGAGCATTTATAAGTAATAAATCTTAGATCTTTTTTTCTTCATGATATGTTTCTCAAGAATTGAAAATTTCAAAACTGCAAGTACGTCCCTTAACAACGTTTTTTCCCCCATATTTAAAATGTGGTGGCAAGTAAGGAATCAGAAAGTATTGCATGTTCATTAATTAACACACATGTTGGAAACAGTTACAAAGGGCTAATTAATCTACTGATAAATAATTATGTCTTACTAACTTTACTTTTCAAAAAAATTTTCTGGTTTTAGATAAAAAAATGGAATATGTAGTAAACTGACAAACTTGGAAATTTCAGTGTATTAAAAAGGTGATATAGATATTTATGATGAAAATCATAATATTCCACAGTCAAAATCAAAACATTTATTTAAAAACAACTTCAAATTTTTTTAGAAAGCGTCTTAGGACAACACAAATGTTATGATAATGAAGTGCAAATTATTACAACCTTTAAACCTTACATTTTTCAAGCACCTTAAATTTTATAAAAATTTAATATGGACTTTCTCATTTCATGTTCACAATAATCTAATGTTGTTGGTACAAGTGTCATTCCTGTTTTATAGATGAGCATCCTGACACTTGGAGTAGTTAATGAACTTACTCAAGTTCACCCAAGTTAGTGTTAGAGAAGGTTTTTATGCAGGAATCACTACACGTATTTTACAGAAAAGAAAATAAAACAATTCTACATTGAACATAAGATTTTATAAATGAAAAACTATTTTTATTTGAAGCCCAAAAAGCAAGAACAAACAAAATACATATAATCAATTAGGATGCTGCATGTACATCTATTTATCCTTGTTGGGATTAAACAATTTCTATGTATTTTGTACTTGCCAAACATCACCTAATACGTAACTGAACACTTAAAACATGCTTCACTTATGGGTTTCAAGTATTTTCTCAAACAAAGGTGCAAGTCTTTGTTCTGTAGCAACCTAACTTTTTACCATTACCTCCATATCTGAGTGAAAAATATTAACTCCCCTACCAAAAGAATAAGTCATCTTCATAAAACTAAACCATCAGAAGAAATTTTCCCCAAGTCAATTTTGATGAGTCCCTGTAGTACAAATTAAACAACCCTATGGCATAATACATAGATTATTAGTCTTAAAGCCAGGATGATCTGTCAATAAATCCTGTTTCTGGCACTGTGTGACTATGGGCAAGTCACTTAAATTCATTGTTTCAGTTTCTTCATCCTATAATGTACTGTAATACTCCTGTACTGTAATACTAACAAGATTGCTATGACAAGAATGTAATGAGAGAATAGATGTAAGAACTTTGCAAAACCTAAAGTTATATATAAAAGGCAGCTACTTTTATTATCTATTCTAAAGAATGGTGGAATAACTAATATTAAGATTACATAATTTAGGACACCTTTTTTTGTGTTGAAGGTAACAAATCAAAGATGTGATGAACTGAACAGATTGCTTTTTTTTTTATGGGAGATTCACCTTTCTGATTCCACTTTAATTTTCTCAATATTCAAATTAGTTTTCATTCCCTAAGCTATACAGCAGAGAGGAAGTTACTTTATAGTGTCTTGGGATGAAACGATCTAAAATTAAAAACTACAAGTAAAAAGCCCATGTCTCTATGGGCTTAGATACAGCATAATATGCAGTTCAGCATCCCAAGACAAGTAAAATCAGCATGTGCCCCTAAATATATCCCTCATTTATGGCTGTATAACAGACCAAGCTCTATTCCTACTTGCCATCAAACTCAACAATTGTGTATCCTACAAAGGATTTGAAAAGTTCTTTCTGTGGCAACGGCCTATCCTTGAAAACACTGTCATGGAATAAAAAGTGTTTCCAAACTGTAAAAACTTACTGGACAGATTTATGATTTCATGTGAATTCCTATGTACTCTGAAGGGAACTTAACCAAGAAACAAAACCATCTCTGTTTATGAGATTTCTTGCTACATAAATTCTCCCTCAAGTGGTTTCACCCTGTGTGTGGGAGGATAGTTATATCTTTCCACACAGAGTTGAATATGAACTACATGTGAATAAACAGCAACTATTTTCCTCTCTCTAGCTGGCCTAGCACCCATGCCAAGTTTTCCTATTTCCTTCAAAGTGGCTATGGTCATAGCCTAGTTTAAAATAGCTCTAGTTTTCTCCAGATCATAGAGGGCTCTTCTCAGAGATTATAATCTCATTAAACCTCTTTACTTTAAATCATGCGAGAAATTCACATGAATACATGTCATTTCGACTAATTTGATAGTGAATTTATTCATAGAGATGACAAAAATACAGATTTGATAGGGATTATTGAAGACAATTTGGTTTAGCTTCTTTATTTTATAGATGAGGTAACAGGCCCAAGAAGTAGCATGGTACAGTTCTGTACTATAAAACACAAACAGAAAGAGAGTCACTGTAGTATACATAAGCATCCCTCCTGATAAATAAAGACTTAGGAAATCATATATTAGCATGATCTTTTTATTTATTTTGTTAAATATTTCCCAATTACATTTTGATTTGGTTGTGATGCACTCAAGAGTTGTTACAACATTCAAGTTGCATATTTGAAATCTCTGAGTCCAAATGTTAGGTTTGTTCTATTACAAAACATATTGCCAATTAAGTAAAGGTATTATTAGAGAAATGAAGAAGTTGATTTTCTGACATTTATGTGTTGCCTTTTGGAGCCAGATCTGTAATAATTACTATTCTCTAATTTTAATATAATTATGCAATATTGATAATTTATAGTAAGCAACATTCACATAACACTCACTATGTTCCAAGTACTGTGATAAGTGATTCATATTTCTTATCTCATTTCATCTTAAAAATAACCGTGAGCAGTAGGTGCTATAATTATCATCCCCATTTTACAGATGAGGAATCTGAAGCAAACATATTTATTTACCCAGGATAACATATATAGTAAATGTCTGAAATCAGATTTGAACTCAGGTCTTCTTGACTCTACCACTGGTTAACACACTATCCACTGTACTGCATGGCTGCCCTAGCTATTGGCAGAAGAAATCTGCTAGGCATAACAGTTTATTGACTGAGGCTACTTAGGGTCTAGTAGCTTAAAGAGTACTATTTCTTAGTCTTTATTTTAGAAATTTCATATTTCATATTGAAACAGATAGAATTATGTTAGAATATATAAAGGGAGATGCTCCTGAAACAGCATGAGATTGTTAGAATGCTGAAGATCTACAGAGACAGGTATATCATCTCTCCCAGGCACCATAAGACAGAAATAGGGAATAAAAAGAAAAAGAATGGCCAAGCTTGTCTTCTGTTGGTTCAGCTTCAGATCAGGTGGAAATACCTCTGTGGGAGAAGCATGAATCACAGCTATTAAATAAGTGAGAGAACCATCTATAATGAATATAAATACCCTGAAGAGCTTAGGTACTGGGTCTCTGGCCTCCTCCTTTGCATTGTTGGGTTTCTCAGGAAGTTGGGTTCCATCCTTGACACTCTGAACTTTCACCACCATGCCTTATCACCCTGGAAATTCCCTTGACTCTTAGCCTTCTCACCTGGGAAGTTCACTCTGGGCCTTAGCTTCTTACACTAAAAGTATATCCTAACTCCATAAGCCCTTTCTCTGAACACCTTCATATTCCAAATTTCCAGTCCAAGACAATATGGAAGATAGACAGGAAGGGTCTATTGCATCAGGCTCACAGTGGAACACCAACACAGATGGGATTAGAGGAGGTCTCAGGGTGTTGAATCACAGGCAGCTGCTGAATTCTCCAGAAGTCTCAACCCACAAATGCCAAAGACGGCTTCCAAGGTCAGTGGGAAAGCTTTCTCATCTGCATGAGAGAGGAATGTGGTTTCTGCCACAGCCCCAGGCCCAGCCCCAGGGAGGCAGCAGCCACACCCACAATAGCAGCTGCTTCTAGAGATCTTCACCTACAGACAGTGGGGAATTGAAGAGCTGATCTGAATCACAGTCCTGGTTGGTAGTCCTGGGGTCAGGAGGAGCGCTGGCATGGCAGAGCTGGTGGTTCCTGTGGAGAAGGAATCCTACTCACAGTTCCAGGGCAGAAAAGAGAGCTTGTGGTTGCACACAGACTAGAGTACAGGCCAGGAGAGAAGTAAACACCTATCCTTTGATCACCTCACATTGGAGGAACTGATAATTTACAGGTCCCTGGAGATGTATCTAAAAACAGCCACGCAAAACTCCTGAAACTTGGAGCAATATACCCTTCACTTAACAAAGAGCTCAAAAGTCAATTAATTGACTGGAAAAATGACCAAAAGGGGGAAAATAAGATGGTAGAAGTTTCCTTTCTTGGTGAAAAGGTATCTTCTTACAATGAGGAAGATCAAAGCATACAACAGGAGGAAGATAGCAAGGTTAAGCCTTCAACATCCAAAGCCTCCAAAAATATGAAATGGTTTCAGACTATGGAAGACCCCAAAATGATTTTGAAAATCAAGTAAGAGAAGTAGAGGAAAAATTGGGAAGAGAATTGAGAGTGATGCAAGAAAAACATGAAAAGTGAGTCAATAGCCTGCTAAAGGAGATCCAAAACATGGTGAAGAAAATAACACCTTTAAAAGTAGACTAATCCAAATGGTAAAAGAGCTGTAAAAAAGCAATGAAAGGAAGAATGCCTTAAAAAAATTGGCCAAATGAAAAAGGAGATCCAAAAGCTCACTGAAGAAAATAATTTCTTAAAAATTAGAATGGAGCAAATGGAAGCTAATCAGTTTTTGAGAAACCAATAAATTATAAAACAAAACCAAAAGAATGAGAAAGCAAAAGACAATGTTAAATACATCATTGGAAAAAATAACTGACATGGAAAATAAATCCAGGAGAGATAACTAAAAAAATATTGGTCAACCTGAAGACCATGACTAAAAAAAGAGCCTAAGTATCATCTTTCAAGGAATTACCAAGGAAAACTGGCCTTGGTATTCTAGAACCAGAGGGAAAAATAGAAATGGAAAGAACTGACCAATCACCTCCTGAAAGAGATCTCAAAAGGAAAATTCCTAGGAATTTATTAGCCAAATTCCAGAGCTTCCAGGTCAAGAAGAAAATATTACAAGCAGTCAGAAAGAAACAATTCAAGTTTTGTGGAAACGCAAGATAACACAGTATTTACCAGCTTCTACATTAAGGATCTGGGAGCATGAAATATGACATTCCAGAGGTCAAAGGAGCTAGGATTAAAACCAAGAATCACTTACCCAGCTAAACTGACTATAATACTTCAGGGGAAAAAAAGGAATTTCAATGAAATAGAGGACTTCCAAGCTTTCTTGTTGAAAAGGCTAGAGCTGAATATAATATTTGATTTTCAAATACAAGAATTAAGAGAAACATGAAAAGGTAAATAGAAAAGAGAAGCCATAAGGGACTCATTAAAGTTGAATTGTTTGAATTCCTACATGGAAAGATGATATGTGGAACTCATGAGACCTTTCTCAGTATAAGGATTCTTAGAGGGAACACACACATACATGTGTGCAGGTGTATGCATGTATATGCATATTATATATGTGTAGGTATATGTATATGTATGTGTATATGTATATATGTATGAAGATAGAAAGACAGACAGATAGACAAATAGATAGATGATAGATAGATAGATAGATAGATAGATAGATAGATAGATAGATAGATAGAGCAAAGTGGGCTTAATATGAAAGGGGATACCTAAAAAAATAAAATTAAATATTGAAAGGAATTTACTGGGGAAAGGAGAAAGGGAGAGGTAGAATGTAGTAAATCATCTCACATAAAAGAGGCAAGAAAGAGCTATTCCAATGAAAGGAAAGAGGGAGGAGGTGAGAGGGAATAAGTGAGACTTACTCTCATCTGGTTTGTCTTAAGGAAGGAATAAAACACATTCAATTGGGTATGAAAATCCATAGGAGAGGGAAGACAATAGAAGGGACTACAGACTGGGGGAAAGGGTAATCAGAAGAAAATGCTGTTGTGGGGGGGACAGGTCAAGGGAGAGAATGGAATAAATGGTGGGCAGGACAGAATAGAGGGAAATGTGGTTAGTCTTTAGCAACATGACTCTTATGGAAGTGTTTTGCATGAATACACATGTATGATCTATATCGAATTGCTTGCTTTCTCAGTAAGGGTGGGTGGGGAGGGAGGAGAGGAGAGAATGTGGAACTCAAAGCTTTAAAAATGACTGTTAAAAATTGTTTTTTCATGCAACTTGGAAATAAGTTGTACAGGCAATAAGGTATAGAAATATATTGTGCCCTAGAGAAAAACAGAGGAGAGGAGGATGGGGGGGGTGATAGAAGGGAGGGAGCCTGGGGAAGGGGGTGATTGGGGTGCATGCTTTCCTATGGTCGGGGCAGGAGAAAGATGAGGAGAAAATTTGGAATTCAAAATCCTGTGGAAGTGAATGTCAAAACTGAAAATAAATAAATTATATTAAAACTATACATGTATTTGAAGGGTGTGAACTTGATGAAATATACTGGCTGTTTGGTGCTGAAATTGACTTAACTTGTTATGACTCAGCCAATTTTCTAATAAATATTGCTCATAGCTTGCTGTTCTGCACTGCAAAAGGTAATCTCATCATTAGGTATTTACTATACCAATGAAATTGCAAAAGGTATATATGTGTGTAATATATGTATGCAGAAATACTAACATATATGTATATACACACATGTATACACACATACATGCCCTGCATACTTATATGCACACATGCATGAGAATATGTAACATTTGACTATGACCCCCTGGAGAACAAGGATTGTCTTTTTAACTTTTCTGTACTCTACAGTGCTTAGTACACTGCCTAGCACATAGGAGGTATTGCAAGCATACATACATGGTTTCTGTGTAAAAGGGCAAAACTTTTGTCTCAAAGAATGTGAGATCTCCTAAGGCAAGGTCCTTGTCTTGTTTTGTTTTCTCTGTTCGTCATTTTGCCAATCCTTAGCAAGGTTCATGGAAAACTTTTAGCTCATTTATAAATGCTTGGTGACTAACTGACAAAACCAAGTTCATTATCCCACTTATACTGCACATGGGAAGCACTCATGGGAAGAGGACGTTCAAGGACCAAAAATAGGGGGGCACTTGTGCAGAGCACACATATGCACACTCAGCAATAGCCATCCCCAAATCATGATGCTGTACAGGCTTCAGAATTTTTGGAAAGAGAAAATCCAGGGAAGAAGCCCAAGATGCCCAAACCTAAGATAAATCAACATTCATAACTTCCATGATTGTACAGATGCCTTATATTCACTGCAGGCAGTGGCTACAATATCATCTTCTATCGGTTATTAATGATCACATACCAGCTATTTTTATAAAGACATTGATGCTGTCATGAGAAGAATTCTTTCAAAAATGAAGGTCAAATATACTTACTTTTATCTACATATTGTATATATATATATATATACATATATATGTAGATTATTATTATTATAACTATTATATCTATTTAAACAAAATGCAATGAGGCCATCCTTCACTGTTTGATATTACAGGTAACAGATGTAAAATATGAAATCTACTGAAGTTGTAGATTAGTAATATTAATATTAATGAAAACAAAAATGTCCTCACAAACCTTTAAGGTTTGCACACTACTACATATGTTAACTCACTTGATCTTCACAACAACCTATTGTTGTAGGTAGGTATTATTATTATCACTTGATAGATAAGGAAACTGAGGTACAAAGGGAAGTTAAGTGACTTGTCCAGAGCCACAAAGCTACCAAGTGTCTAAAACCTTATTAGAAATCAGGACTTTCTGACTTCAACTCTCAGTCCTAACTTCTACTACCTATATGTAGTACTACCTAAAAACCACCAAGTTATTTTGTTTAGCATCTGATTAAACATGTCTAACATCTGATTAAAATTACATTAAGTGACATTTTATAAAAGCATTTAAGCATTATCACCTCGTATTAAAAGGTTTTAAATTATGATATCCACAACCTAACATTTGATCCTCGTAACAATGGGAGTTAAATATTATTGCTCACATTTTATAGTTAAAGAAACAAGTTCAGAGATGAAAAGAGTTACCTAAGGTCACACGGTAAGTATGAGAGGCTGTCTTGGGCAGGTTTCTCCTGACTCCATGCCTGCCATCCATTTTACTCCCGTTTTACTACAATAAAGGGAGGAAGCAAAATAAACCATATAAGACTTAACAGTCATAAAACTGTCTTCATACTAGTCTTATTCCTCTTAGTATATAAACTCTATCATAATTCAATATGTTCCTCAAACTCTGTTTTTCAATCCACATAATGGATCATAGGATCAAAGGATTATTATCATCACTTTAACTTAGGTGGCCCTAACTAGTTCCAAAACACACTTTTAGAATCCCTGACTTTACAATGTATTTCAAAAACTGCTTCAGTGAGAACAATTTTGCTGCACTATTACTGAGGTATTACTAAAGAAAATTACTAAAGAAAAAAGCCCAGGGCAATGTCAGTGTGGCTTTCTAATACATCTGACATTTAGGTAATTCAGCAAGATAATGAACAGTAATTAGCCTGTAAGTGAGCCCTATGCTAGTCACATCTCTTTTACTGAAAGAACAATGCATTTCTGTCAGTTACAGTTTCTGCCCTAAAATCCCATGCAGTCACTTGGGAAAATTAACTGGGCCATGATCTTATTGTGAATTTTCTTCAGCAGGTGACCAGCATCTATTACATCAAAGCATGTGATTAAAATATAATGTCCCTCCTCTGCCAAATTAGGTCTTCTACACAAATGTATGTCTGAAGTTAGCAGCTTATATAATTTCCAGTGAATTGAGTCTTTAATTTGGAACGTTTAAGCAACAACATATATAATAATATTTTAAGAAACAAGTCATTAAGCTCTCTATTATTCAAACATGAGGTTTTTTCTTCACTAATTGCTTTCTTGAGAGCTTTCAAATATATCTTTTCTTGTTCCAGTCAGCAACTTAGGGAAAAATATGTTGAATGTAATTTGGAAAAAAAGTCAAACTATTTAGAGGCTGATAAACCATCTTACTATGTTTACATGTTCCTCTTAATACAGGTAGTTGCAAGCAGAAACATTTCACTCCTGAATTACAATTACCTGTGATAAGCCTTCAGAGGAGGCACTAACAAAAAAACACAAATAAACAAACAAAAAAACAAAAAACTGTGGGAAAAGAGATCTATACATTACATTGGTTTACTCACTATAATCAAACAATCAATTAAACAATCCTTTTTTCTCCTGTAAAGGCAAGGTAGAAAAAAGGCCCCTTCCCAATATTAAAACATTTTTTTCCCTTTAGATGTTCATTTTAAGAATTTTATCACTTTTAAGAAAACAGAAACCTCCCACTGATTCTGCTCCTGCATGTGAAGCCTGGTAAACCAAGCCTGATGATATATCTTTAAAAGACCCACTGTAAAATGCACTGATTATTAAAGCTGCTAAGTTTCTTAGTCATTATTTGTAACTGCTTAATGAATTTATTTATAAAAATGATTAGGAGAATCTCAAAATGCTGATTATGTATGATTCATTTGGACTTCATATTTCACTTATTCATTCAACCTTTTCCACTTCCTCCAAAAAAGTCTTATTTTCTAAGCTGATTTCATTTTGAAAAGTAATCTTGGGAGCCAAGATGGTGGAGTGGACAAAGTAGTCAGCTAATCTCTCCCAACATTCCTCTCCAAACTACTTTGAAATAATACCTCAAATAGAATTCTGGAGTGGCAGAGTCAACAAAAGGTCAGAGTGAGACATTCTCCTTTCCCAAGAAAACAGGAGATTGGAAAGAGAGATTTGTGGGATGGGGGAGCAGGCTGAACCAGAGCACATATGGATGAAACATCAATGGTGGGATGAAGTGGTGGCAACAGAAGCTTAAGGAGTTCTCAAGCCAGACAAAAAAAGGGGACCTGGCAACTGGTCAGAAAGAAATTATAGGGAACTCCTATGAGAGTATTGGAAACAGAACCAGAAGCAGTTTAGCAACTTCATTGTCCATACTCATTTCTGCATCATAGCTCAAGGGCAGAGAGGGGCAACTTTGGTCAAGAGAGAGTAGAAACACCAATAGCAATGACACTCCATTTGGCACTCCATTGTCTATACTCATTTCTGGAACACAGTTCAAAGGCAGACAGAAACACTTCCACTTAAAAGGCGGTGGAAGTTCTGAGGGACACTATCACTTCCAAGGGATCAGGAACTCTGAGGAACAGTAATGTTTCTGGTCTCAAGACAACAAGGGCCCAGGAGGAGCAATATCAATTGTGATCTGAAAGGATGTGGAAACCTGTAGACCAGTAAAACAGTGAGCACACCTCTCTCCAGATCACACTGCATTGGAAGCACTAAAAAATTCCAACTCCCAAGAACTAGCTCTGAAAACAGAAGTGGAAAAAGCCTGAAGCTTGAGGCAGTGCTCCTTGCCCCTTCAGCCACACAAGGAATAGATGCCAGAATTAACAAAAAGTTCCAAATCAAAAAATAGGGTAGAAAATTAGTCAAAATTTAAAATGCCCCAAACAAAAGAATCTGATTGTAAAAAGTTACTATGGTGATAGGTAAGGTCAAGAAATAAACACAGAAAAAGACAATGAAGCCAAAACAGCTTCAAACAAGATCTCAGAGGAAATGGAAAAGTGAATTGTAGACAAGTCCAGAAAGGATTCCAGAAAGAATTAAGAAAAATTTTTCAAAATTACAAAAGAGTGGCAGAGGAAAAATTAGGTAAGGAAATGAAAGCAAAATAAAAAAATTGTGAAAAGACAATTGTCAAATAGGTGGGAAGTACAAAAATACTGAAGAAATAAAACACTGGTAAGTAGTATCTATCTAAAACCAAGAACAAGTATTATCTGTATAAATTTGAAGCCTTCTCAGTAAGATGAGGAGTGAAGTAAGGATGCCCATTATTACTACCAGTGTTCAATACTGTGCTAGAAATGCTAAGTATAGCAATTAGAGAGAAAAAGAAATAGAAGGAATAAAACTAGTCAATGAAAAAGTGGATGATATGATTCTATACCTAAAGAACAGAGAATAAAATTTAAAAAAATGTTGAAATAACTAATATCTTCAGAAAAGTTGCCCAATAGAAAATCAATCCACATACAGCATCAGTATTTCTATATACTACCAAGAAAGCATAACCGCAAGAAAAAGAAATTCAAATTAAAATATTGACAGACAATATGCAACATTTGGGAGCCAAGACATGTCTAGGAATTATATGAACATAATTACATTTTTCACACTAAACAGTTAGATAAATATTAAATACTCATGGGTAGGCCAAAACAATAAAATAAAAATGACAATTACACCTAAGCTTATTTGCTTATTCAGTGTTGTACCAAGCAAACTACCAAAGAATTTTGTTATAAAGCTAGAAAAAATAGTAAAATATTCATCTGGAAGAATAGATATTCAAGGGTATTAAGGGAATCAATTTTTAGAAATGTGAAGAATGGTGGCACAACAGTTCCAGATTTTAAACTATATTACAAAGTAGGAATCATCAAAACCATCTGGTACTGACTATGACATAAAGCGGTAGATCAGTGGAATGGATTAGGTTCATAATACCAAGAAGTAAATGATGATAGTAATCTACTATTTGTTAAACCATAGATCCAAGATTTTGGGGTAAGTATTCAACATTTGACAAAAATTGCTCAGAAAACTAAACAGCTATTTGACAGAAACAAGGCATAGAGCAATATCTCACATTGTTTTTCTTTACTCTCTGATATAACTCTTTTTTTCTGAAATTTTGTTACCTGTTACCTTGATTTTGAAGATTGCCTTTTAAAAAAATTAGTTTCATTAAATGTTTCCCATTTACATGTAAATTATTTTTAAAACTCATAAATTTCAACTTCCAAATTCAATACCCTTCTCTCTTCTTTGAGAAGGCAAGCAATTTGATGCCAATAATAGCTATAAATTTATGCAAAACATATTTATATATTAGTTACATTGTCAAAGAAAACAAAAACAAAGCTATAAAAATAGAGTTTAAAAAAATATGCTTCAATCTGCATTCAGAGTTTCATAGTTCTCTCTCTGGAATTGGTATTTCACTGGGGATTTTAAAATTTGTTATTATTCTAGTTTGTTGCTGGTGTTGTTTTTAGTTGCATGCCTAATTCATTGAACTGCTCTTTCTTTCTTTCATTTATGAATGTGTTTGAAGAAAAAAAAATTTCCCTGAAGTTCTGCTTTGGCTAATGTTGTATCATTGTGATCCTTCTCTTTAATGGAATTACTGATTATTATCTATGATTTGTTCTTTGACCCATTCATTCCGTAGGATTAGACTGCTTATTTTCCAATTAAGTTTTTTTTGGAGGGGAGAGTTAGATTGTTTTCCCTTTTCTTCTGGTAATTTCCTTGTGATCACTGCCCCCCCGCCTCCCAGCTTTTATTTAACACTCTACATTAGGTTTACTGTTAGACAATACAACAGATGTCTTGGTCAGTGGGACTGGAGAAGAATCTTTGTAACCAAGATTTTAGAAGGGGCTGCCTGTAAATGCCCATGCTATCAGCAGCTTCTGGGAAGAAGGGTGTATGGTGTTCACTCTGGGAAGGGTCACAGTGACTGGCAAGCATAATGGCCTGGGTATTCCCCATCTTTTGTCTCCTACAAGGTCACTCTCCCACTTCAGTGTGTGTTCCCTGATCAAAGGTCACATGCTATTGAGAACTGAGAAGGGGTATCTCACCTCTGGAACTCAAATACAGGGACACATGAGCTACATTGTTATAAGAGAACATCATTCTAACAAATTCAAATTTTGACTGTCATCCACTATGTTTTTCAACTTCTATTCTTTCTCTTTTCTCTTTGTTTTTCTTTCTTTTTGCCCCAACAGAAAAAAGAAAAAAAAAAACTCAGAAAGATACATTTTTGGGGGGGAGGGGAAGGTGACTTTGCAACCCTTGAAAGAAAAAGGATGGCTCCAACTCTCACAGGACTTTTTCTGTGTGGCCAATTCCTCTCCTTCACATTCATCAGCCAACCTTCATACTAGTTTGTACTATAACTCACAGAGCTAGCTGTAACACTTCAAGTCATCACCCTACCTCTACTCAGGCATATATGTTTACTGGGTGTCAAAATTCCTTGTTAAGTTTCTAAGATCACCCTTTGTTGTGCTTGTGTCACATACCCCTTAGGTATACTATTTCCAATTGACTTTTAATCTATGCTTCCACAGCTCTTCATTTCAGAGCATGAAAATTGCCCACCTGGCTAATTCTGAGCCTGGTGTTTGGTACATTGTGAGTAATGTAGAACTTTACCCTTGATTTTCTGTTAAATATGACTCATGCCTGGAATCAAACAGAGCTAAAGGAGTTTTCCCCCTGGCATGGCTTATCTCAGATCAGTCTGTGTCCTTAAGAGGACAGCTATTCTATGATCATAGCTATGCTCCTCTTTTTACTTTAATAGCAAATTCCTATAATCAGGGGAGGGGAATTGCAGAAGTTATTATCATTTCAATATTATATTAATAGATTAACGGTAAAAATTCTGATCTATAAGTATGCATTTTTATTTTTGTGGTCAACTCTGTATGCTAGGGAACTTGGTGAATGAGTTCTTAGTCTTCTCATGCCCTTTATAATACACAAACACACACACAAACATTTACATATATACACGTATGTATGTATATTTATATGTATGTGTATATATATATGCATGTGTGTGCATGTATGTAGGTATATATATTCATGTATAATATTAGGTTCCCAGAGTATCTCATTTCTTCACAAAGATATGAGGAAATGTGTTCTCACATGTGTGTATGTATGCATTCCCAGATTCATAGAGATAGACAGGTATATATATCTACATATATATCCTCAAATAGAGAGGAATAAGACAGAGATATAAAGGGTTTTATTCTTAATTTAATAGAATATTAAATTTTGAGAAAGCAAAAAGATTATACTGTTTCTTTAAGAACTAGGACATTAGATAGATATGATTAGGAAACTAATATGTGTGTATATACACACATATATTCATAAATAACACATATATGCATATGTATACATATATATATATACATGTATATATATACTGCTTTTAGTGGAATATAAAGGACTTGAATATATTTTAGTAATAAGATCAAAATTGGATGAAAGTTTTTATATTTAGAATTACATTAAATATTAGTAAAAAGATTACAGCAATAATTCAGAAGGATCATACACTGTCACCAGTTGAGATATCCAAAAGGCAGGGCTGGTTTGATATTAGGAAAGTTATCAGCATAAATGATCAAATCAATAACCAAACCAAAAGAAATCATATGATTATCTCAATAGATGCACAAAGTCTTTGACAAAATACAATATCCATTCCAAGAAAGAAACGGAGGGAGGAAGGGAGGGAGGAAGAAAAGGAGGAAGGAAGGAAAGAAGGAAGGAAGGAAGGAAAGGAAGAAAAGGAGAGAAGAAAAAAGAGAAAAATAATGTTTCAATCTGCATTCAGAAAATGTCAGTTTCTAATACTGAAGATCATTATTGTGTTACTTTATCTTTTTGTTTCATGATGTTTATGTTGGCCCAGAAGAAAGATAGAACCTAATTATTTTCATTTATTGCTAAGAACCAAGGCCATTCTGTCAGCAACTTTTGGCCCATTGAAAGTTTTTTTTTCTTTATCTTAATCTCGCCTGCCAAAAATGACTTCTGGAATAATAATCTTAATTTTCAGCATTCATCAGGTAGATGCCAATGGGAAGTTTGAAGCTCCTCAAAATTATTTTGTTATTGCCCTATTCAGCTGTATAAGAGAATATTTCCCTGACAATGAATTTCTTGGCTACCAGGGGTTGTGTGTTGGTTGTCTTTACCATGTCTCCCTTGTTACAAAGAACAGATACCCCAGCCAACCCTCAAGTTACAACCAGCAGAGATTAGAATGATACAGTTGAGGACAGAGAATCCATATAGATCTGATTGTGCCACTGCTGTGCCATGATTATGGTTAGCACCAAATGGGGGATTGTGGGAAAGTCAGCCATTGTGCCAAGTCAGTCACAGGCCTTTATTTTAAAACCTTAGTTTTTAACCTTGAAAACATGACCGACAGCTGCCTTTTAAATGATGAGGTATATCCTTCCTAACTTCATCATGTCATTTGAATGTCGCCCCATCAAAATACTTCAGGAGGAGCTGAGGTGGCACTAACCCCACCTCCTCCAGAAAATGTGATCCAGTCAAAACATCTTTGCTCTTATATGGAGAACATTTGATCTTGCTGATAAAAGCTTGATCGGGCCAGGATGTGACTAGGCCTCTCAAAGCGTTTATTCCTTGGCATATTGAATAAACTCCTCTTATCTTGCAGTGTCTTCCTCTTTAAGCACGAACAAGGTCCAAACTAGGATTTCTTTTCACATTATGAAACCAAGACTAGTCCTCTCCATGAATTCAAAGAAGTGAGATACACTTAAAAGGACATAAGAAAAGAAAAGAAAAATAAATAATTAAATGAATGAATGAATGAATGAATGAATGAATGAATGAATAAATAAATAAATGATAAAGGGCAACAGACCTTGAAATTGGAACGCTTAACCTAGGGTACGTGAACTATGTAAAAATAGATAATCTTGACAGCTATATCTAAATATAATTTGTTTTCTGTGTAACTCTGTTTTAGTTTATCATTTAAAAATATCCTTCTAAGAAAAGTTCATTGGTTTCACCAGACTGCCAAAAGGATTCACGTCACAAAAATACATTGAAAACTTCTGTCCTAAAAAGATACATAAAAAGTTTAGTGTTATATATGCCTTCTAGCTCTGCTGCCTCATTTCTCCCACTTTTTCCTGGGTTTTCAATAGGCCAGATAATTGAGGGTCAAACTATTAAGCCTGTATCTTTTTTTAGGCCAGGAAAATCAGTCCCTAACTTCCCTTTCCAATATTGCCATCCCAATATAGGAAATCATTCCCAGTTTGAATTCTGTTCCAACTGGTCTATGCTATGTCCTAGATGAACCCTGTAATTTTCCCTCTTTATTTTTTACTCTCACCAGTTCCCAGCTCACAAGTTATTTTCTCTTCTTGCTGTTCATTTAAATCCTATCTAATTTAGGTCCATATTCTCTGCAAAGTCTTCCCTACCCAGCCCTGTCCCCAATTGTCTTCCTTCATTGAACTCATTTAGAATTTACATTAACAAAAAGACACCAGTACATGGCAGCATATGATATGCCTCATCTCCCTAACTGAACAGTAAGACAAGGCTTATGTAACGAATTTCATCTCACAGAGCTTAAGAAAGCATATTTGAAATAGCAAACAATCAATAAGTATTTGATTTTTAGTAACTGACTATAGAACAAAGCATGCTAGCATCGCAAGAATACAACAAGTGAAATCTCTGATATTGAGTAGCAATGTTACCTTGGGTTAGTCATTTCAAATTTTGTGAGCCTCATTTTCTTTTTCCATGATATAGGAATATTTTAGGAATTCCACAGTAGGCCATGAGTCCCAAAGACTGAAGTTCAAATCTGGCCTTGGATACTTATTAGCTGTGTGATCTTGAGCAAGTCACTTAACCTCTGTCTACCTCATTTTACTCAGTTGTAAAATAGGAAAATAACACCTATATCACAGGGTTGTTAGGAGGATGGAAACAAAATATTTTTGAGGTTCTTAGTACAGTGTTTGGCACATAATAGGCACTTAATAAATGATTAATCCATTGTCTTATTCTCTCCCCTCCTTTCTCATATGCCTAACCTCACTGGAGGGCTGTGGTAAAATTATATTGTAAGTCCCATAACGCTGCTATTATTACAAGCAGAGGCAGACAGAAGAACTGATATGAAAGGAAAAAAAAAAAAAACGTTGTTCTCTGTTCACAAGACTAATATAAATTTTAGAGGATGAACAGAATTTTTGCTGATCATGTATTTTTTATAGGGAACTGCTTAAGTGATTAAAAGAGACTGGAGCCTGCCCTAACCTTTTACCCATCTTTCCTTGGAGCAGTTGTCTTTTGTTAAAGATATTTGTCAATTGCTGCCAGAAATTCAAAGTATTATTATCCCCTTTTCCACTTTTCTCCCACTCTTCTTTCCATCACTCCATTTTATTCACAAGAATCAATTTAAAGAACAAGAATTAGCACTTCATTTTGAAAACAACTGCATATTTAATGTTTATAGTAATTTATTTCAACAAAACCTCCAAACAGCAAAGCTTTGTTTTGATAACTACTTGCTTATTTTTCTTGCTGTTATTTCTGTGGAGAAGTTAAAGTATAGCTTTATGTTAACAGAGTAGAACGAACTTGTACATCCCAACTGATGAAACTGAAAGGTCTGTATACCGTCCTTGTTCAATTTTTTCCCATCAGACTGCTATGTCTTGTCTCTAATGCACATCTGCAGCACCTCAGTAGCCTCCGCCACCTCTGAATTTTTTTCACTGCACATCAATTTTCCTCACAGTATTCAGGATTCTCTTATCACATTCTTAAAAATGACATACTTTCATTTTTTTTTTAGATAGAAGCATATCAACAAATTGAGGAATATTGTTTTTCAGGTTCCCACTGGGAAGATAACTTTAGTAATCTCATTTCAATCCAGAGATAGATAGATAGATAGATATGATAGATAAGTAAATGAGTGAATGAATAGATAAATAAAGGTATATACATATGCATGCACACATATATGTCTGTGTGTATACATAGACGGATATAATGAAGTCAGTACAACACATAGGAGAATTGGATTTGGCATTACAGGAGAGCCACAGAAACACAGAACGTATTTTCAGTGTTCGACAGTTTAGATCCAATCAGACAGACTGTACATTTACATGAAAATGCATGATAAAACATATTTGTTTTTTCCCTTAAAAATACTTCCAGTGAAGAGATGACAGCTAGCTTTGTCACAGTGTAATCTAGTTAATGAATCCTAACAAGAAAATGCAAATCTCAAAGGGAAAATCTTACAAGCTTTCAAAGAAAAACCTTGAATAATACCTCTCATGTTCAAATACTTCCTAACATCCTTCGGAGATCTCAGTACATCGTTAGCTTTCAAAATTAAATAATAATGAGTTCAACTCTAACATCTAACAATATTCTTCCAACAAAAGCTAAAGTATAGCTGAATCATTAGTCCAGCTGAAGAAAAACACACTTTTCATGTTTCTTTTATTGCACTTGAGTAGGATCTGAAAAATGTTCATTTGTTTCATACACTTGTTCATAGTTTCCTATCAGCAAATTATTAGAAAAACAAAACCTGGAGAAATCAATAGCCTTTACCCAACATATAAAATGTTCTGAAAATAATGGGAAGAAAAAACATTGCAAGTCATCAATAATAAATTAGTTTGTCTGCAGTAAAGTGACATCAGGCCAATCTAAGAGGCAACTAATTTTTGATGATCTGAGCCTTTCTTTAAATACATTGGGAAGGAAAATGGAACCTAGCACAATTTGGTTATACATCTGAATTTCCACCCCACCCCCATTTTTCTTATGTTTACTATCTCAATGTAGAAATCATTTTTTACATGTTTTTAAGTTCTTAGAGTTTAAGTCTCTTTTGCTAAAAGGAACAGAACTCTCCATCCCAAATCACAGACAGGTCTAGGATCATGTCCTTTAAAATAAGGTTTTATTGACGTTTTATGTTTGTTATATCGCCATAGTGTCCCATGTATTCCCCACTCCCCCAGAAAAATCTTCACATATGAGAAATAGTATTTTTTGAAGAGGCAAACTAAAGCAAGCATAACTGATCAATACATTAAAACAGTAAGAAAAAAGATGGTGCAGTGTGTAATACCTGTGGACCTTCTACCTTCGCAAAAGGGTGGATTGGGGATGTCTTCTTGTATCTCTTTATTTGAGCAGCACTTTTTCTTTATAATTTTTTACATTTTACTTTGGAATGTCAGTTGTCTCCTCACTGATTTCAATACCATCCTCCCAGGACAAGTAGACTTTGAAACCTCAAATTTCTTAGGCTTCATTCAATGTAAGGTTCTCATCTTCCTTTAATAATCATCTCTTCACCCACAGAAATATTCGGTAAGGGTACCCCATTCCATTCTCCCTTCAAAGAAATGTTTCCTAACTCTTCCCAACCTTTTTTAATATCTCCCTCCTGCTCATCCATCCCCCTGTAGGCTTAACTCTTTCTGAGGTCAAAAAGGTCACCTTGCCCTCAATGCCAACATGATGCATCACATACTCCTCTAATGAACTGGCCCCCTTTACCCTCCTATATTGTAATGCAGCCTGACAAAAGAAGCATTCATGCATAGGCACAGGGTTACCAGGTTTTGTTCATAATGCCTCCTGTCCACCTCTTCACTTTTACTTCTACCAGATTACCACCTTCACTCTTGTTTTTGCCTCTTGTATATTTAGAAAGAAGTCTCTTACTGGAGTTTCTGTTGTCACACTGGGGCTATTGTGCTTGCCTGATGCATTTATTTAGTGCTGCATTTCTGTCCTTTGGGCTGTTTGAGAAGCAAAAAATCTCTTTAGTTCTGGTTTTCTTCCTAAAATGTTTCAGATTCATTTTTATTATTGAATGTCCATATTTTTCCTATTTTGTTAAGATTTCCAGTATTGGTCACTGTTGGCTGCACCATTGGCTACTGCTCTTCAGAACATATTAATCCATTCCCTCCTCTTTTTTTCTAGCAGGTGTGGAAAAGTTTTATTCAAAAGTCCTTTCCTTAGTATTTGAAGGTTTTCCTAGTGATGCCTTGCAGAACTTGTTTCTGACTTGAATGTTCAATTTAACTGAAATGTCTTGGCAAGTGTAGCTTTTTTGTTCTGGAGGCAATCTATGAACTCTTTCAATTACCATTTAATTTTCTATGTTGAGAAGTTCTGGGCAGTCCTCTTCTTTTGTTTCCTTCCCAGAAGAACTATGATCCTCGTACAATCCTTCCGTTGACTTTTGTCATCTTTTCTTTGAGATTAGTGTGTTTACTTGCATAGTAAATATTTTCTTTTAATTTGATTGTTTTTTGCTCCTTTTCTAGTTTGTCCTTCACTCCTGTGTTTTTACATTTCCAATCTATTGTTCCGTCTTTTGTTTCTTTCGTGAGGTTTAACACTGAAGATTCAGGTTTTTTCTATTCCTTTTAGAATTTTTGTGATGTAGGACATAAATCTGCTTTCATTATTCTCATTTTTCTTTTGAACCATTCAGGAACAGTGTGTTATATAGTTCTATATTCTCAGATTCCACAGAGTCCTCTGTCTCACAGAATGTCATTTTCCTTTATTTTGTAATGTTTATTCAAATAATTAATTTACTAGATCTGGAGGCCGTATATCTTACTGTTATTTACAGTTTTTCATGTTGATTTCTCTTTGTAAAACATCTTTGAGATTTCTTATTCCTGAAATCTGTGAAACTTTAGTCTTCCCCTTCCCTTATTTTCCTTATCCCTCACTTAATTATTCCTCCCATTTGCAGTTTTCTTGAAAGCTAGATCTCAAAGTGTTTTGATTTCCTTCAACACTGGGCACTTCAGAGTTCAACAGCCTTTTTTTAAAATTTTCACTTTAACAGCCTTTTTAACAATTTGAATACAGTCATAAGCTGTCTTCGTGCACTTTGTCTGGGGCCCTTCCCAAACCTTGAGGTATGGGCAAATGTCTAAAGGGATTTTGTGAAAGGAACCCAGTATGAGTGGTCTCTCTCCTGGTTTGGAGACAGGTGTCAGAGTACTTTATAAAGTAGGAAAAGAGGATGACAAGGCTTAGCTAGTTCAATCAGGATTTATAGGCAGAAAGAAAATTGCTTGTTTCTTTTTCTTTTGGGGTGTTTTTAGAGTCTCAGCCCTATATAGTTTTAGATAGTCAGAACTGGCCCTAATTGGGTGCTATGGATTTTCCCTCAGGTTTGTCGGAGTATTACATGGCCTCTGGCATGTAGGCTGTTCTGTCCTGATAACCTGTCCTACTTGTTCTTTGGTTTGGCTCTGGTAGTTCACAGGTTTGAAGCACTGGCATTTCTAGGATGAACCCCTCAATAGACTTTTTCTCCTTAAGAGCTATGCCCAAGCTGGCTGTCTAGGCCTGAGCAAATATCTCCAGTCTGAAGCTAGTATCTCTATGGCACTGGAAAGAGGGAGAGGGGATCAGGGTGTAGGGAAAGGTTTTGATGTAAGCCTGGGTCTTCCATGACACTTTCCCTGATGAGAGGTGGGGAAGGTTTGCTGAGAGAGCTCAGGGTCAATGAGTGTCATTTCTTGGTGTGTTTTTTTTTTCCCCAACCTTTTGGATGCTGGGTGTTCTAGATCGTGGAGAAAGCTGAAGTTGCTTCATGCTTGGGGTATAATTTCTGTTTTGGAGAAATCTAAGAGGTCATGGATATCACAAAATAGATTTAATTTGCCATTTCATTGGTCACATGATTCAGCGGATTGATTATATTCATTCTTTAGATTATGAATTAAAAATGTTGGAAGAACTGTTAGGACAACATCAAACCATTTCAGATGGACCTTTTATGGTTTGTTTCACTGCCAATGAGAAATGAGCCCACAGCTCATGACTGTTCCTATCCTGACTAGCCATATATTTCCCTTAACTTTCTTCTATTTAGTTGTTTATTTTATTTTTAATTTATGGAATAAAACAAGAATTTCCATAACATCGTACATTTAAATATGATTGCATATGGAACTGCAAATCTTTTATGTACAAGTTGCTATTCCTTTATATAGTAAAGTTATCTTTTTTCTTTTTCTTTCCTTCCCTCTCCACCCACCCTAGAGATGATTACCATTAGACTATGTATGTGTATATGTGTTTGTGTGTGTACATACACACATATGTGTATATATTATATATAGTGTCTTGATATGTATATATGTGTGTACATGCTACACACATAAATACATATGCAGATACATATATAATTATTCTATCTAAATTTCTATCACTTCTCCTCTGAGTACAGATGATGTCCTTCATATGTCATATATAGTTAATTTGGATTTATTTTTAGTAGTTTATCTTCCCCAATTACATGTAAAAATAATTTATAACATTCATTTTTGAAAATTTGAGTTCCAAATTCTTTTCCTTTCTCCTTTTCACACCTACTCCTCATTGAGAAGGCAAGCAATTCAATATAGGTTATATATGTGTAGTCTTGCAAAACATATTCATAATAGTCATGTTCTGAAAGAAAACAGACAAAACCACTCAAGGAAAAGTAAAAAAAAAAAAAAACCCAGTATATTTCAATCTGTATTCAGGCACCATCAGTTATTTCTTGGGGGATGGACAGCAGTTTTCAGCATAAATCTTTCAAAGTTGGCTTGGATAGTTGTATAGTTTGGATATTTGTAATAGTCAAAAATCACTTATTTGCTCAATGTCATTCTTAAAACAGTATTGCTGTTACTGTACACAATATACTTTTGGTTTACTCATTTTGCTCTTCATTATGCAAGTTTTTCCAAGTTTTTGTCTAAGATCACTGAGCTCATCCTTTCTTATAGTACAGTAATATTTTATCACAATCATATATCACAGTTTCTTCAGTCATTGTCCAATTGATGGGTATCCCTGAAATTTCCAATATTTCGTACCACAAAGAGAACTATAAACACTTAAAAAATGTTTATCAAAAAAAGATATTAAAAAGACATAGGTTTCTTTCCTTTTTCTCTAATGATATTTCTTCCAGATTTAATTTTTTCCTTCTACTTCTACATATTCAGTTCTCTTTTCTCTTCCTTTGAGCCAAGCACATAGTAGTTTAAGAGAAAATTAAAACTTACAAAGAAAAAGAACCAAAAATTGATAAAGTATGTTCAAATGTTAGTTTGTTCAAAACAGTAATGTTCAAAACAAATACAAGCAAATATTTTCAATAATGATCACAATATGAATCCATCACATAATATATCACATCCCAAAATTCTTTTTCTTAAATTTATTTATTTAACTTTTAACATTCATTTTCACAAAATTTTGGGTTCCAAATTTTCTCCCCATTTGTTCCCCTTCCCCCACCCCAAAACACCAAGCATTCTAATTGCCCCTATCACCAATCAGCCCTCTCTTCTATCATCCCTCCCTTCCCTTGTCCCCATCTTCTCTTTTGTCCTGTAGGGCCAGATAACATTCTATACCCCATTATTTGTATTTCTTATTTCCGCGTAGTAAGAACAATACTCAACAGGTGTTCCTAAAACTTTGACTTTCAACTTCTCTTCATCCCTCCATCCTCACCCATTCCCTTTGAGAAGGCAAGCAATTCAATATAGGCCATATCTGTGTAGTTTTGCAAATGACTTCCATAAGAGTTGTGTTGCATAAGACTAACTATATTTCCCTCCATCCTATCCTGCCTCCTATTGCTTCTATTCTCTCTTTTGATCCTGTCCCTCCCCAAGAGTGCTGAAGTCATATTGCTCCTTCCTCCAATTGCCCTCACTTCCATCACCCCCCCCACTCTGCTTATCTCCTTCTCCCCTACTTTCCTGTATTGTAAGATAGGTTTTGATACCAAAATGAGTGTGTATTTTATTCCTTCCTTTAGTTGAATGTGATGAGAGCAAAACTTCATGTCTTTATCTCATCTCTCCTCTTTTTCCCTCCACTAAAAAGTCTTTTTCTTGCCTCTTTTGTGAGAGATAATTTGCCCAATTCCATTTCTCCTCCCAATATATTTCTCTCTCACTGCTTAATTTCATTTTTTAAAGATATAATCCCATCCTATTCAATTCACTCTGTGCTCTCTGTCTCTGTGTGTGTGTGTGTGTGTGTGTGTGTGTGTTTAATCCCACCAACTACCCAGATACTGAAAAGTTTCAAGAGTTACAAATATTTTCTTTCCATGTAGGAATGTAAACAGTTCAACTTTAGTAAGACCCTTATAACTTCTCTTTGCTGTTCACCTTTTCATGCTTCTCTTCATTCTTGTGTTTGAAAGTCAAATTTTCTTTTCAGCTCTGGTCTTTTCATCAAGAATGCTTGAAAGTCCTCGATTTCACTGAAAGACCATTGTTTCCCCTGAAATATTATACTCAGTTCTCCTTGGTAGGTGATTCTTGGTTTTAGTCCTAGTTCCTTTGACTTCTGGAATATCATATTCCACACCCTTCGATCCCTTAAGGTAGAAGCTGCTAGATCTTGTGTTATCCTTATTGTATTTCCACAATACTTGAATTGTTTCTTTCTAACTGCTTGCAATATTTTCTCCTTGACCTGGAAACTCTGGAATTTGGACACAATGTTCCTAGGAGTTTCTCCTTTTGGATCTCTTTCAGGTGGTGATCAGTGGATTCCTTGAATACTTATTTTGCCCTCTGGTTCTAGAATCTCAGGGCAGTTTTCCTTGAAAATTTCATGAAAGATTATGTCTAGGCTCTTTTTTTGATCATGGCTTTCAGGCAGTTCCATAATTTTTAAATTGTCTCTCCTGGATCTATTTTCCAGGTCAGTTGTTTTTTTTTTCCAATGAGATATTTCACATTACCTTCCATTTTTTCATTCTTTTGGTTTTGTTTTGTGATTTCTTGGTTTCTCATAAAGTCATTAGCCTCCATCTGTTCCACTCTAATTTTGAAAGAGCTATTTTCTTCAGTGAGCTTTTGAATCTCCTTTTCCATTTGGCTAATTCTGCTTTTGAAAGCATTCTTCTCCTCATTGGCTTTTTGAACCTCTTTTGCCAATTGAGTTAGTCTATTTTTCAAGGTGTTATTTTCTTCAACATTTTTTTGGGTCTCCTTTAGCAAGGTGTTGACCTGCTTTTCATGCTTTTCTTACATCTCTCTCATTTCTCTTCCCAGTTTTTCCTCCACCTCTCTAACTTGATTTTCAAAATCCTTTTTGAGCTCTTCCATGGACTGAGCCCATTGAATATTTCTGTTGAATGTTTTGGATACAGAAGCCTTGATTTCTATGTCTTTCCCTGATGGTAAGCATTGTTCTTCCTCATGTGAAAGGAAGGGAGGAGATATCTGTTCACCAGGAAAGTTACCTTCCATGATCTTATTTCCCCCCCCCCACTTTTCTGGGCATTTTCCCTGCCAGTGACTTGACTTCTGAGTGTCCTCTCCACACCCACCATGCTTCCAGATCTGCCCAGCCAGCACTTAGGGTCTGAGATTCAAATGCTGCTACCCAGCCTCAGGGCTTTTGGTGGGACCAGGCTGCTATTCAGTATGAGATTAAGTTCAGGTGCTCAGGTGGGGGCTGGGCTGCCTCACAGGGCTCAGTTCCCTCAGGGGATTACGTGGAGACCTTCAGCAATGGATCTGTGCTTCTGCATGCTCTGGGAGCCCCTGTCCACTGTTGCTTCTGCTGCTGCCTCCCAAGGGGGCCTGAGTTATGGGGGACACCCTGTTCCCCTCTCAGCCAGCCAAAGAGACTCTCTCACTGACCTTTGCAGCCTGTGGGTGGAGTGACCTATGTGGCTGCTGGAGATTCTGTCCCTGAAGCCTGCTCAGATCTGCTCCTCTGGGTGCTGCATGGCCAAGGCAGAGCTGGGCTCTCCTCCAGGTCCTGTGCATGACAGACCTTTTGTGTCAGTTTTTCAGGTCTCTCTGGAACAGAGATCTCCTCCACTCTGTTTTTCTGTGGCTTCTGCTGCTCCTGAATTTGTTGGAAGTTCTTCTTTACAGGTATTTTATGGTCTGTGGGTTAGGAGCTAGCATATGTGTATCTTTCTACTCTGCTATCTTGGCTCCTCCCCTCACAACTTGCTTTTCTTTTCAAATATCCACTAAAGTTATCATGTAAATTCCTTTTTTTTCTTTTTTCTTCCCTTTCCCCCCTCCCTAGAGATGGTTACCATTAGACACAGATATACATGTGAAAAATTATTCCATACATTCGTTTATCACTTCCTTAATTGGATGAAAATAGTATCTTTCTTCACATGCACTTTATAGTTGATTTGGGTATTTATAACAGACAAAAATAACATTCACTCAAAATCATCCTTAAAACAATATTACTGTTACTGTATACAATATTCTCTTGGCCCTGTTCATTTTATTCTGCATTGTTCCATGCAAGTCTTTTCATGTTTTTTCCTCCTAAAATCATTCAGCTCATTATTTCTTAGAGCACAATAATATTCCATCACAATCATATACCACAAATTGTTCAGTCATTTCCATACTGACAGGCATCTCCTCAAGTTCCAGTTCTTTGGCACCACAAAAAGAGTTCTTATAAACACTTTAGAACATACAATTTCTTTTCCTTTTTGTTTAATTATCTTTGAAAATAGACGAAGTAGTAGTACTTCTGGGTTAAAGGGTATAGGACTAGCTAGCTAATTAATCTTTCAGCATAACTCCAGGTGGCTGTCCAAAATGGTGGCATTATCTTACAATTAGTATCCAAATTTTTCCACATCCTCTCCAACATTTGTCACTTTCCCCTTCTATCATTTTAACCAATCTGTTAGAAGTAAAATGATATATCTGTGTTGTTTTAATATGCATTTCTATAATCAGTGATGATTTAGAACATTTTATGATAATAAATTATTTGGATTTTTTCATCAGAAAAATACCTGTTCATATCCTTTGATCATTTATCAACTGGAAACAGACTCGATTTCTTATAGATCTGGTAAACTATTTTTATATATTTAAGATAAAAGAACTTTATCTGAGAAACTGTCAACAAATAATTTTCTGTAATTTTCTACTTTCCTTCTAATCTTGACTATATTTATTTTATCTGAACAAAACATTTTAAATTTAATGTAATCAAAACTATCAATTTTATATCTAATTTTGCTCTCTATCTCTTGTTTGTTCATAAATGGTTCACTTATCTATAAATCCGATAATGTGTTCCCTGTGCTTCTAATTTTCTTATCAAATCTTTTTTTATGTCTAGGTCATGTATCAATTTTGACCTTATCTTGGTAAATGGTGTGACATATTGGTCCATGCTTTCCCATTTACCCAAAATTTTTTTTTTACTAAATAATAGATTCTTATTCCAAAATCTTAGGTCTTTACACTTGTCATTGCATTTATTTGCTGCTCTAAATTGTATGTCTACTCTATTCCATTGATCCACTTTTCTCTTTCTTGGCCAATACCAGATAATTTTGATAATTACTGCCTTTTTATACAATTTCATGTCTGGTCCAGCTAAACCTCCTTCCTTTACACTTTTTTTCATTATTTCCTTTGATATTCTTGATTTTTTCCATATGAATTTTATGATATTTTTCTAATGCAGTAAAAAATTTTTTGGTAATTTAGTTGGGATGGCATTGAATATTTAAATTAGTTTGGGTAAAATTGTCATTTTTATTATACTGTCCCCGTCTACTCATGAACAATTAATATCTCTCTAATTATTTAAATCTGATTTTATTTGTGTAAAAAGTTGTTTTTTTAACAAAATTGTGTTAATATAGTTCCTGGGTTCGTTTTAGTAGGCACAGTAGATAAACAGAATTGTAATATCTTTATCATGAAAAGGTATTCTTGTAGTATTCTATGCTGATCAACTGAAACACACACATGTGCACGCAGACATATATAATGTAAATATCACTCTATTTGTATATAATACCTATCTACAATATAAAGCTCCTTTCAAACCTAACATTCAGTAAGCAAATTAAAAGACAATGTATAATTTTAGTATTCTTTTTATGTACAAGTTTAAATGATAATACCAAACGAATACTTACTATAGAAATAAAACATAAAAATAAGGTTTGGTAGCAATTCATATTAGCATAACCTTCTGTAAACCTGATATCTTCTTTCTTCAATCTAACTTTAGTGCCTGAACTTCATATCACTCAGTGTCAGTAAATCAGGAGTTCCAATTTCTTGCCTTTTTTTGTTAAAGCAGGAAAATATGAAATATGTGTGTATTCATTCTTGGTTATTAAGTGTTAAGACATGCATTCACCAATTAGAATGCATTTTAACAACGTCACTCAAGTAGTCAAGATGACTGGAAATCATATTACAGAATGAGTGACTGAAAAAGCTAGGAAAATGTATCCCAGAACCATTGAATTTGGACAAAACAGAAGAGCTGCTTAAAGTTATACAAAAACAGGTAATTACACAACAATTTCACCTTCTTACATGAGTAATTATTTCTACCAATTTTAACTATCTAATAATGTCCTGTCTTGTGAGATAACAAGCTCTTCAATAGCAAATCTTTCCAAGAATCAGCTGAATGACCATCTATTGAACATAATGTAGAAAGGATTTTTTCATTGGATGATGGGCTAAAGTAGATGATTTCTAAAGTTCCTTTCAGACCTAATATCCTGTAAATAAATTAAAAGACCACGTATAATTTTAGTGTTCCTTTTATGTACATATATAATTTTAGTGTTTTTATGTACAAGTTTAAATGATAATATCAAATGAACATTTACTGTAGAAATAAAACATAAAAATAGAGTTTAGTAGCAAGTAGGATGATAATTTGATATTCAGCTGCAAGTTATATTAGCATAACCTTCTCTAGACCTGATATCTTCTCTCCTTAATCTACCCTTAGTGCCTCAACTTCATATCACTGTGTCAACAAATCAGAAGTTCCAATGTCTTCACTTTCTTTGTAAAAGCAAAAAATATTAAACCATTAACCAAAAAGAAATCCTTTCCTGTCGACTCATACAATTTTTAAGCAATTTCAATATTTCACCAGACTTATAGATGGAACAGAAAGCTCTAAAAAGCTTGGTACTTAATCTACTCTATCAATGCAAAGGGAAAAATGGCTCACTCAACCATTAGTGACTCTAGAGGAAGGAAAGTTACAATCCCACTTTACAAAAACAGTAACCAAGATATGAGGCAAGTACTTAATGTTTATACTCCATGTACTAGTCTCCTACACAGTTAGTCACCTGATTTTTTTATGTTTTTATATTTAGTGAATCACTGAATAAAGCATATACGACTTTTCCTGGCTAACTCCAACCAACTTTTAATTCAACTTCTCTGCCAAGAATAGTGATAGAATTGAGAACAGAGACATTTATGTGTATATTTTCTTTACTTGAATTATTTTCAGAGGATACAATGCTAGAAACCGGTTTTCTATTTTATTGTGAGTTATTTTTCTTATCAGGTAATAAAAAAGTTGAATAAGAACCAGCATGACATAGTGGAATGACAGATGGCCCTAGAGTTAGAATAACCTGTGTCCATGGCAAGCAGCTGATGCATAACTGTGATGCCCCTGGGAAAGACACATAGCCGCTCACTACCTCAGGCAACTCTCCATAACTACAAATTGGGTTTGGTAGGAAAAGTTACACATTGGGGGTTCCCCTTTATTGGTGCAATCAGAGGGGCAGAACACAGCAATTAAGCAAACAGAATAGAATAAGAAATCTAAATATCTAACTTCATGATTTATGTCTTCAGAAGCTTATGTCTTGTCATTTTAGGCAGGACTTAGTATTATATATGAGTTAAAAATGAAAATAGTCAAAGGCAAAAGTGGAACTTGAGATTGCCCTTTAAAAAATGGCTCACATCATCCATATTTCATAGTTGTTTTAATAGCTGGACACATGCAAATATAACCGCCCCCAAATAGAAAATAAAACAGCTCTTTGTTATTATTGTTATATGCATTTGTTATTATTGTTATACGCATTTTTAACACTCTCCAAAAACTAATTAAGATACAACCCTAAAAGAATCTCCCTCCTCCACATTAACTGTGTAAAGAAACAATAATACCAGCTGCTTTAAGTTGGTCTTACATTTTTCCAAAATATTTTAGATTTCTAGATTTGCTTTATCAAAAAATCTAGACATACACTTTTAGTTAAAAGTAAAATGAGGTAGGTTTCTCTTATTTTTCTGTGTCATACATAATTTTAACCAGTCAGGCTCAAGATTAGAATGTTGTGAAACATGAAGATATCATAAAATTACTTTAATAATACAGGATAAAAAAGAAACAATTTCTACTATTTAGAAAGATACTTAATATTTCAAATAAAATTCTGCTTTCCTCTTCCCACTCACTCACAATGGGTAACTGGGCAAATAGGTAAGAAATGCTGTCACCAAAAGTAGCTAGTGAATGCCCCTCTAAAATTGCCTTAGTATCAACTCCTTAGTCCTGTAGGGAGCCAATCAAATCCTGAGAACAACCTCTCTGCCCCAAGAAAGTAAATCTAGACCAGCCTCCACTGTATATGTGATACTGCCACAACTCTGAAATTATTCTACTTTATGTGGATTGGCCCTCATGAGGTCCTAAGTCTGATAAAGACAGAATCTCCTTTGTGACTCATAGTGTATTCTTTAACTCATTTATACTCTAAGATAATAGGCTAAAACTCATTTTTCACAGGAATAAATCGAAAGATTAAATTTGGATAACTAAATTAGCATTAGATTTTAGTTTTCTAAAATACTTTAACATTGAAAAAATGAGATCGATTTTTTACCTCAGTGGAATTATATTCTCAGATTAAATCTTCAACCCTATATAGTCAGAACAGAAACTGAGTTTGGATAACAATGAAAAAAAGTATAGATAAAATTCAGATGGCTTAACCCAAGGGATTATATGATGGTAGAAATAACTTTACTGGTCTATCTTTAATTCATCACACGGAGCTTAACGATTCAGAACTGTGTTCCTGGATGAGTTCTAATTAAGTTAATCATGTATGTAATAATTATAATTTATTTGAATGCATCCACTCAAAGCTAGTTTCTAAAATATTGTAGGCCAGTAAGTAAATTATCAGTTCTTATACTTGTTTTATATTCAGGGTAGGACTATCTCCTCAGAACAGATTAGGCATATTTTTCACAATATTATAAGGAGATTTAATGAGAGAGAACATGAAAATGACCTATTTTTCCACATAAAATGTGTTAGTTTTCCAGAAGCTGTTCCCTGGAAATCAAGGATATCTAACAAGAGAAAACAGCAGTTAAAAAATATTGCTCATCTCAAGCCTCTATATACCTCTCTCAATACTATATTCCATTTTTGTTTGTCATAGCAGCCTCACTTGGCAAGAAATAAATCGAAAATATTATTTAAAGTGATATATATTGGTTTGGGATAATATGTACCTTTGCTTAACTTCATAGGGATCTAGAACAGAAAATAACCCTAAATAGGATTCCAGCTACCTCTTATCTCCTTATTTAACAGAGGGGAAAACTAAGGGCTACAGAGGTAAAAAAGACTTAAGTCTAATAAACAGGTAACAAGTAGTAGAGTTGTTTAGGTCCTCAATTTACCAACTCAATGTTCTTTTCCCTACCCTAATAAAAGTTATAAGACAAAAGAATTTGGATGATCTTTTATTTGGATGTCACTGCTCCAAGATCCTTGTCCAATAGCTGAGTAGACAAAATGTTTGTATAACTGAATGCAATGCTAATGAACATTAAAGATCTTCCCTATCTATTAATTGGCATGACCATTAAGGGAAGCTTGATTAGGGGAGGTTTTTTTTTTGTTGTTGGAAAGCCCACACCTTTTGTTAATTTCTATTGAAGTACTGGGTCAGAGGGTCCTGCCCTCCAGCTCAGAAAAGTGTATACATACTTTGAGGAGAGGTTTTGTTTTGGAGTTTACTCATTGGAAATGTTTGTATGGCCAGATGAGACTCTGGGCAGATGCCAAGGAGCCCCTCAACTTTGAAAACCCAGATGTTATGCTTCTCTCTCTGTAACTATGTATGCATTGCTTATGGTCAGGCAGTTGGAAGCCCTGTCTGTTGATCTTTATTTTTCTTTTTGTATTTATTCTGAAGTCAAGGCTGAAGACTTTTTCCCCTGAACTAACTGAATAATATATGTGCTTGAACAAAGTGATTACTGAACCCTCAAAAGTTTCTTTTCTTTTAGAAAAGCAGATCTAAGAACCTGTACATTAGATCCTCCTGTGTACGCCGGAGTCCTTGATGTTTCACTGAATCATATCAGTCTTTATTTTCTTGGTATAAATTAAACCAATCAACTAGAATTTATTAAACACTAACTATGTATTACGCATCGTGCTTTGCCTCTGGGGATATGAAGTCATCATCATCATCATCAACAACTTGCTCTGGATTAGTTCAGCTGATAGAGACAATATGTATATAAATAGATACAGAATAAAAGCAAGGCAGTTAAATGCATAACATTTAAATGCAGAATTATAATCCTTACAACAGGAAATATATAAAAGGTTGTGTTTAAGCCACATCTTGAAAGAAATGAGGGGTTTAATGATGCAGAAGGAAAGAGGATTGCCTTCCAAGTGTGGATCTAGACATTGCAAAGGCATAACAATAGGAGATGTAATTCTAAGTGTATAGGTCAAGATGGCAAGACAGCTGTGGCTTGCTATATAGGAGATAAACCAAGATGGTATGGATGGATGGAAGGATCATTGGGAGGAAACATTAATAAATACAACAACAACCAAGAAATAGCGTAGTCACATACATGATAAATCTTTTTAGTTTTGAAGGTAAAGCTTGCAACAATTGGACTTTTCATTCAACAATTACTTGAGGTGTTTTCTCACCTTCTCTCAGTTCACCTATTCAACCATTGTTATAATTTCTCGCTAATGGGGACCTCTCACTCTGATCTCAGGATCTTCCACTCATGGCCTGCTTATTGATCTATCTTTGTATTTTCTCATTTGAATATGTTTTCATGTTTCAAGTATGGAATTAGCAACAGATTAAGCCAGTTTTCTGGGAACAGAGAAAAATAAGTTCAGATAGGCTTTTCAGTAGTAGGCTGCCATATGAGTCATGGCATTTTTGGCCATGGCAACACATGAATCAAAAAAAAGCTCAAATTGTCCATAAAATCATAATAAATGGCCAAATCAGTGTAATATCTAGGTAAATATCAGTATCAGCTTTATTATAGCATTAATAATGTTTTAAATTCCCCCTTTATCATGCAAATTTTATGGTTCAGTATGTTTTTTATAAAACATTTTAATTCATGGATCTTGGTTGGATCAGGGGTATGAAACTGACTTTCTTCCTCTTCCAACTCTAATTTCTTTTCTCCTGACTTCATGACGATGACTGTTTTTATCTTTGAGAAGTTATTTTCCTCTGGTTTCCTTATTTAGAATGTAAGGGGAAGAAAAGATAATTGATGGAAATACAGCACCTTACCAATTGGTCAATTAGCAGAAATAACAGCTATGATACCTCCATTTTAAGGAATACACTTAGGTATTTCAATTGATTCAAAGAATATTAAATCTCTCATAACTATATGAATAAATTCTAGTCTTTGAAAAGTACATATTTTACATTAACTTCATTAAGAACTGTATTTAGACAAACAGGAGCAAAATTCTGCCTAAAGCTGAATTGCATAACTGCCTAAAAATAGTGTTTGGAGATTTATGTTTTCTTCCCCCTTGCCACTGTGTGATACAGCAGATGAACTATATTTATAAATCCTAAAAATAAAGGCTAATAAAACTATCACTTAATATGATGTTCCTACTTTAAAAAAAAAAACAAAACAGCAAGCTCAAAACACAGAATCAGTTCTCTTAATTCAACTGGGATATGTATTTCTATGACCTATACTGAACTTCTATATGTATACATCATTAACAGAGATACTCATTGACATATTGATTTTATATATATATATAGTTTCTGCTGATTCAGTTCAAAGTTTAAATATGCAAGTCTCATATAAGTTGATTGATATAAACTCCTTGTTAGCATAGCCCTAAGAAAAACATGGCTGTTAAATAAACAGGGGTCAATGTAGTTGAGCTCTAGAATAATCAGTGATAAGATTGACTTTAGTGACAGCTCTAGGATTGGCAGAAAGTAACTCAAAAGTGGATCAATAATCTGTAGGGATCCGGTGTGGTTTTCTTCTAGGCCATGCAGCTCCACATGAGTGAGAGCAGACCATTATTTCCTGGGAGACACATTTCAACGTATCCCTTCTCCTTTATGATCATAGAGTTGCACTGGAGAATTTGAACACAAACACTGACTAAGTCTCAGTCTCTTTCCTCTTTTGCCAGTCCTAGAAGGGACCTGACCCTCTACTTTTCCTCAACTAAATTTCTTTCAAGCATAGTTTCACCTACTTTTGAGTTTATGAAAAAGAATCAAAAGCAAAACTAAATCACAACACACCATCACACAAAATAGTTGCTTATATAATTCATCTCTTCAAATAACACTATGTTTAGGAGTAATTATATTAATGAAGCCAAACTGCAGAGTCAACACTATGTCCCACAGCAATCTCTCTGTTCAAGGGGTGGAGACAAGATGGTGGAGGAAAAACAGGGACTTGCTTGGGTTCTCCCCTAAATCCCTTGAAATCCCTGTAAAAATGACTCTAAAGTAATTTGAGAGCTACAGAACTCATATAGTGACAGAGTGAATAAAATCTGTAAGACAAGACAGCCTAGAGAGTGGGTGAGAAATGTATGTTGCATCAGGATGGGAGCAGAGCACAGTATAGCACAGACAGGGCCAGAGCAGGCATCAGGGGGCTGAATCACTGGCAAATGTGTTGGTTTCTAGACTTTTCAGTTCACAAATGCCAAAGACAGCATAAAACATCAATGGAAAAACTCTGTCAAACCTGGGTGGGTGAGGGATATGGTCATGTTCTAGATCTAGGGCAGTAGAAGTGGCAGTGGCAGTAACAACAGCAGCAACAGAGATTACTTCCATAGCTCTGGGACCACAGATAGCAGGGGATCAAGCAGTTGACACAAACCCCTGAAGTCTGGGAAAGTACTTCCATCCCCACCTCCACCACCACTGCAAACAGGGTCCTACCTTTACAAACAGTTAGACAATCAAGTATTTGTCAAGGAAGATGAAGGAACTGCATAAAAAAAACCTGAGACTATCAAAATCTTACTTTGGTGACCAAAAAGATCAAAACATACAACCAGAAGAAAACAAAGTGAAAGTTCTTACATCAAAAGCCTCCAAAAATATGAATTGGTCTCAGGTCATGGGAGAGCTCAAAAAGGATTTTGAAAATCAAATAAAAGAGGTAGAGGAAAAATTGGAAAGAGAAATGAGAATGAAGCAAGAAAGTCATGAAAAATGAGCCAATGCCTTGCTAAAGGAGACCCCTCCCACCAAAAAATATTGAAGAAAATAGCATCTTAAAAAATCAAATAAACCAAATGGCAAAAGAGTTCCAAAAAGCCAATGAGGAGAATAATCCTTAAAAAGCAGAATTAGCCAAATGGTAAAAGAGGTCCAAAAGTTCACTGAAAAAAAAAAAAAAACAAAACAATCCTGGGATGTAGCCAAGATGGCAGAGTAGAAAGATTGACCTCCTCTAGCTCTCCTCCCATAGCCCTTAAAATACCTGTAAAAATTTCTCTAAACAAATTCTAGAACAGCAGAAGCCACAAAACAACAGAGAGATTTCCAGCCCAAGACAGCCTCAATCTCAGAGTAGAGGACAGCCCATGGAGCACAGCCCACAGAGCACAGCCCAGCAGTGGCTGCGTGGTATGGCATGCACAGGAACAGAGCAGGCTTTAGGGAGCAGAATCACGGGCAGCAGCTGTGGTTCCAAGATTTTTCAACCCACAAATGCCAAAGACAGCATCAAAGATCAATGAGAAAACTCTATCACTTGTGTGAGAAGGAAGCAGGGTTCAACCATAGCCCTGGGCCCAGGGCAAAGAGAATCACTGCAGCAGTGTCCAATTTCCGAGCACTCAGTCTAAAGATCCTGGGGGAATTGAGCAGACAATGTGGATCTCAGCCCTCAGTGGCAGCCCTGGAGTGAAGAGAAGCACTGGTGTGGTGGAGCTGGTGGAGGCTCTAGAGAGGATCCTGGGCAGAAAAACTTATGGTTGCTCTAAGACCAGAGTGCAGGCCAGGAGAGGAGTAAACTCCTCTCCCTTGATTGTGCCACCTTGGAGGAGCTGAGAACTTACAGGTTCCTAGAGTATACCTACCACTTGACAAAGGACTCAAAAGTCAAGTCACTGGCTGAGAAAATGCCAAAAAAAGGGACAAAAATAAGACTATAGAAGATTACTTTCTTTGAGAAAAGGTAGTTTCTTCCACCCTTTGAAATGAGGAAGAACAAAGCATACCATCAATGGAAGAAATAAAAGTCAAGGCTTATACATGAAAAACCTTCAAAAATATGCAACAGTCTCAGGTCATGGAAGAACTCAAAAAGGATTCTGAAAATCAAGTAAGAAAGAGGGAGGAAAAATTGGGAAGACAAATGAGAATGAAGCAAGAAAGTCTTGAAAAATGCTGAAGAAAATAACACCTTTAAAAATAGACTAACCTAAATGGCAAAAGAGGTCCAAAAAGCCAATGAGGAGAAGAATGCTCTAAAAAGCAGAATTAGCCAAAGGGAAAAGGATGTTCAAAAGCTCACTGAAGAAAATAAAAATGAAGCTAATGACTTTATGAGAAACCAAGAAATTTCAAAACAAAACCAAAAGAATGAAAAAATAGAAGACAATGTAACATCTCATTGTATAAACAACTGACCTGGAAACTAGATCTAGAAGAAACAATTTAAAAATTATGGGATTACCTGAAAGCCATGATCAAACACAGAGTCTAGACACCATTTTTCATGAAATTGTCAAGTAAAATTGCCCTGATATTCTAGAAACAGAGGGTAAAATAAATATTGAAAGAATCCATAGATCATCTCCTGAAAGAGATAAGAAAAGAAAAACTCCTAGGAATATTGTAGTCAAATTCCAGAGCTCCCAGGTCAAGAAGAAAATGTTGCAAGCCTCCAATAGAAAATTTGAGTATTGTGGAAATACAATCAGGATAACACAAGATCTTGCAGTTTCCAGATTAAGGGATTGCAGGGTTTGGGATATGATATTCCAGAAGTCAAAGGAACTAGGATTAAAACCAAGAATCCCCTACCCCAAAAAACGGAGTATAATACTTCAGGGGAAAAATGGTCATTTAATAGCATAGAGGACTTTCAAGCATTCTTGATGAAAAGACCAGAGCTGAATAGAAACTTTGACTTTCAAACACAAGAATCAAGAGAAGCTTGAAAAGGTAAACAGGAAAGAGATCGCATATGGGGCTTATTAAAATTCAACTGTTTTACATTCCTACATGGGAAGATGTTCTATGTAACTTATGAAACCTTTCTCAGTATTAAGGCAGTTGGAGGAGATAGCTAGATAGCTAGATAGCTAGCTAGATAGATAGCTAGATAGCTAGATAGATAGATAGATAGATAGATGACACCGGGTTGAATATGAATGGTTGCTACTGAAAAATAAAATTAAAGTTTGAGGGAGGAATATATTGGGAGAAGGAGAAAGGGTGAGATAGAATGAGATAAATTATTTCACAGAAGAGAGGCAAGAAAAAGATTTTACAATGGAGGGAAGAGCAGGGAGTTGAGAGGGAATGAGCAAACCTTACTCTTATTATATTTGACTTAAAGAGGGAATAATATGCACATTCAATTGGGTATCTTACCCTATAGGAAAGTATGGGGGAAGGGGATAAAGAGGGGATAATGGAAGGAATTGCAGATTTGGGGAGGGAGTAGTCAGAAGCAAACACTTTTGAAAAGGGTCAAGGTCAAAAGAGAAATTAGAATAAGTGTGGGGTAGATGTGGACAGAGGGAAATATAGATAGTCTTTCATAACATTACTATTATGGAAGTGTTTTGCATAACTAAATATGTACAATCTACATTGAACTGCTTGTCTTCTCAATGAGGGCAGATGGGAAGGGAAGAAGGGAAAGAATTTGGAACTCAAAGCTTTAAAAACAAATTAAATTAAACAAATTAAAAACTGGTTTTACATGCAACTGAGAAATAAGGGAAAGATGTATAGAAATCTATATTCCCCTACAAGAAAGTAAGGGGAAAAGGGGTAGGAGGGTGACAGAAGGAAGATTTACTGGGAGAAGAATGCATGACATCTCAGGGTGAGGGGGAGAGATGGGGAAAAAATTTGGAACTCAAAATCTTGTGCAAATGAATGTTGAATACTAAATGTAAATAAATAAATAATAGTAATAACAATCTTTCTGCTCTATGACCATAGACCTTCAGCCGACCAATCCACAAATTTTTGCCTGTCAAACTTAGGAGTAAATAACAATCATGGAAAAGCTAATATATTGATACTGACCCATTGTGACTACTGGTAAAATAACTCATGTCCTAGTAAGTTGAGTGTCATTTATATAATTTTTTCATAAAGAAAAAGGTTAAGAATATTTATTTCATAAGATGTAACTCAATACTTATTAAACTGGAAAAAGACAACATAAATTCAACATTTATGATAATAGATTTCTTCAAAATATATAATAAAACTGTCACTATGTGATAGATTGAATATAAAAAAATGTACATATACAATATGGTGATGTAAAAATAAATGAAAGGAAAGGTTATAAAAAATTCATGCTAACTTTAAGCCACAACTTTCATAGCCTATGTGAGCTGTCAGCTGACAGATTACTGCATAACAAGGTAAGAATCTTACATCCTTTTGAAGTGCACAGACTAAGTCAATATCTAAAACATAGACAATCCAATATCCATCTTTCAAAAAATCAGTGAAAATGTGGTACTTATATTCAAATGTCTCAGTTCATCCAATCAAAGTAATAAGCACTTATGAATTTACTTTATTAGACATTGAGGTGACCTAGTCAACAGAGTGCTATACTTGGGGTCCAATCCTGAGCCCAAATCTCACCTTAGATACTTGGTGTCTGAGCAAGTCATTTTATTTCTTTCAGTTTTCATTTCCTCATCTGTAAAATGCTGGTAACAACTGCATCCATCTCACAGGGTCCTTGAAAAGTACAAATGAGACATACATACATACATACACACCTATACCAACCTACCCACAGATACACACACACATATATATGTATATGCATGTATTTGAAAATTTTAAAGTTCCATGTTAATGGTATCTATTATTATTACTAAGTGTTTGGCATTGAGATAAAGCCAGAATATACAAAGAAAAGTCAATCCAGTCCCTGACCTCAAGAAGATCATCACACAAAAACTGGTACCACAGAACACCAACTTCTGCTCTTCATAGACTTACAAGGCTAACAAGAATATTAATTTATCTAGTTTTCAAATAGTGAAGTTTGGTATACTCAGAACAAGTAAGAAGATCATGAGTTTTAAAATTTCAAGGAATCACACAGATTATCTAGGCCAAACCCTGTGAATTTACACAGAAAAGAAACAGTCCTACAGAAGTTAATTAAAGTCAAAAGTTTCAAGAAACAGTCCTACAGAAGTTAATTAAAGTCAAAAGTTTCAAGATTTAGTACGAAAGGAGACCTTAGAAATTATTTTTTCCAGACACCTCATTTTATAAAGGGACATTTTATAAAGGGACATTATAAAGAGACATTAAGAGATTTTTCTCATGTTCATATTGACACGAAATGTGGCCTGTAAAGATAATCTGTCTGTTTGTCTGTCTCTAGCAAAGAAACTCCTTTTTCAAGTCAATAGTAAAACAAAAATCAGAAAACCTATACCTGATAGAATGTATATCACATCATACAAATTGAAGAAGCTCTCCCATTTTGAGTAAGGTAATTTAGCTCAACTAAGAAAAAGAGAGTTCTAGATCTCAGGAGAAAATTATCTAAATTAAACTATGTAATAGTCTCTAGCATATCAATTTGGGGATGGGAAAATAATGGAGACCATTAACTCCTCAGTCAGTTATTCACCAGAATCTTTTCCTCCAGAAACCTAAAGTGGGTTGACATATTCCATGTTTGCTCTTGAATCTGGAAAGCCTCCAAAGAAACTGAAGAAATGTTGAGAATTTTTTTCATATTACTACAGATAGTTTTTATTTTTTCTTTTGAAAACTGTCTGTTAATATCCTTTCAGCATTTATCAGTTAGGGAATGGCTCTTATTTTTAAGGTTTTGACCCAGTTCTATTCTCAGCATATATTTGAGAAATGAGGCCTTTATCAGAGAAACTTGCTGTCAATTTTTTTTATATTATTCCATTGCTTATTGTGCCTTTTAGCAAAATGTAGTTTCACTGATTATCTCCTATATTTGGGTCTATTTTTTGCTTTTTCTAAGATCATGATTGTTACCCCTGCTTTTTTATTTGTTTGTTCAGTTGAAGCATATTAGTTTCTCCTCCAGGGCTTTGTCTTTCTAAGTGTCTCTTATAAACAACATATTGTTGGATACTTATTTCTAATCTGTCTGGCTACCTGCTTCCGTTTTATGGGTCATCCCATTCCCATTCCCATTGGCAGGTATGATTACTATGTTTTTTTCCTCCATCCCATTTTCTTCTGCTTCTTCTCTCTCTTTCTTTTCATCCTCTAATTCTCAATCCAGTAGTTTTTCAGTGTACCATGCTGCCTCAGAAGCAGGGCCAGGATGTGAAACTAGGTCTTCTGATTCCAAATTCAGTATTCTTTACACCCTACCACATCACACCTCACCATATTATACTGGAGGTAGCTAGCTGGTTCAATGTGGACACATTGTTGGGCCCGGAGGAAAAAAAGACCTTATTTCAAATGCAGACATTGTAAAGTCCAGGGCAAGTTTCTTAACTTCTTTTTGCCTCTATCTCCTCAATGGTAAAATAAGAATACCAATAGCACCAACAGGCATGACTGTTGTGAGAATAAAATGAGATATTTTTAAAGCACTTTTGTTTTCTGGCACATGTTAGGTGCTATATAAATATTAGCTGTTTCAATAGTAACATAACAATTATTGCTATTGTTGTTAATAAAATCTAATTTGTGTTAAGTGTTCATTTTTCACCAAGAAGAAAAATGTGAACCTTTTTGATGACCTCACAATACCCAAATGTGGCATCATAACCTCAACACAACCAAAACCAGAACTCATTATATTTCCCCCTGAAATCTATTCCTCTTGAAACTTGAAGGCAATCACATTCTTCCTTCTAGTCACCAGGCTTTAAACCTTAAAGTCATATTCATCTTTTCTTTCTGACTTAACCTGCCTATCCAATCACTTGATGAACCTGATCCCATCTCCACAACATTTCTTTCAGTAACTTCTGCAGCACAAAGTCGACTAGATAATCACCAACATGAACATGAAATTTCCTAAATACTGGTTCTTTCAGTACATAGGATGACAATAATAGCTAGTAGAATGGCTTGATCTTTAGAACATTAAAAAGCAGTTCAATATGGGAAGTGTACTTTGAAAATATAATGGGCGGGGGGGGGTTGGTAATCAAAGGATATCCCCACAGTCTCCTGGACTGGGTCTAGCCTATGTAAAACTGTACTTCATGCATCAGTTTAGCATGCCTTTCATTCTACTCATCTTTGCAATCATAATACATATCAGAAATACATATTGACATCTCTGAAGAAAAGGTGAAGCTTTCTCTTGTAGCACAGAGCTTTTACTTTCAAAGAGAAGAAAATGTACAGTTACCATTCTCAAGAGGAGTGAGCTACCCAGATCACATTCATCCTTTCTAAACCCAAGGACTCATGAGAGCGACCTACCTCATGGGTTATAGTAAACATAGAACTCTGTGATTTACAAGGCAAAATAAAAATGTGCTTATCATTTCCTTCCCAAATCCCAGAGCAAAAAACAAGCAAGTGTGTTGTAGTTGTTCTTCCATTTTCAAAAACAATCAATGACATCAGGAGGGTATTTGGATTTGGAAGTGAATTGGATTTAAGTGAGGCAGAGCTGTACAAAGTCATCAGCCTCACTCTCTCTCCCAGGCTTATTGGGAGTCCAGTGGTTAGATATAAATCAAGATGACTTGTGATAGACCAGAATGCAGTGGGAGACATTGGCCCTTTTTAGCTAAGGTCTTTCCCACGTCTCAGTATGTCTGAAGCAACACCCATTCACTGACTGAAGACTTTGCTTGAGTTGAAACAAAAGATGGCCTAATTGGCCTTCCCAAAAGAATCAGTCTGGGAGGGGAAGACCCTTAGAGTTTCTAACCAGAACAAAAAACAATTGCTATTTGCACTCACTCTAAGCCATCAAAACAATGAGCAAGTGAGGTTTAGACTGGGACTCATTATTGGTCAACCAGTGAAAATCAGTTATTTGACTTTAAAGGTATTGTTAAATAGCTACATTTCAATCTCAAAGAGATTTTTCAAAGCCTACTTTTTTAGAGCTGTATTTTAAGAAACCATAAATGAAACTATAGAAAACAAGTGTTAATTGATCCATTAAAAAATATAATATAAGAATTAGGGAAGAAAAAAAATCTAGCCCCTAACACTCCTCCTCCAAATCCTAAGAACCCTTTTGAAATATAAACAACCAAAAATTATTTTCCTTTTATAAGAGTACCCACATGTAGGGGCATGACTCCCCATGTGGACAGAGAGATAGAAGGAGTAGGAAGAGGAGGAGGAGTAAAGTAGGAGGAACAAGAAGAGGAGGAAAAGAAGAAAAGTAAGAAGTAATCATCTCAACAGTTGGGTGCCCAATGACAGCTACAATTACACACAGACTACTGTTCATCATTCCTTCTCGAAGAGAATCATTGTCATCAGTAAAGTGATGTCTTGACTTACAAGTGAATTGGATCTAAATGAAGCAGAGCTGTCCAAAGTCATCAGCCTTACTCTTTCCTCCAGTCACTGGAGTCCAGTGGCAAGACATAAGTCAAGATGACTGGTGATGCTCCAAACATGCAAGTAAACCCAGCATCAGTAAGCTGAATTGAGGTTCAGAAAAATTATGTGACTTGCCTGTGCATTCCAGTGACAGAATTGAGATTTGAACTAGAGCCATACAAAACCCCTTTTGCAATGATCCAGCATTGTAGGTAAAATAGGGTTTCCTTACCTTTGCTTAAGACAGAGTTGAACAGAAGTGTGTGCATCACTGGTAAAGGATGGCATGGATAGTCATACTATTTAGCAATCCAGACTCTAATTTCAGGTTACAAACCCTTTATAATAAAAGCTATTTAAAATCATTTTAATAATGATATATTTATATAGCATCTAAAAGATTGTAAATCACTTTACTAACACCAGGGATATAATTAGTACAAGTATTATTTTCCCAGTTTTACAGAAGAGAAAATAGAAGTTCAGAGAGTTTTAGTGATTTACCCAGAGTAGCACAGCACATAAATGTAATTTTCCTTTTCTATAAAATTATATTGTTGGACTGAATGGCCCAGTTTCCTTTCCAGCTCTATATCCCATGGGAGGACCTCATGACCCCAGAGTGAGAACATCATCTTTGGAATCAGAAGAACCAAGTTCAAGTTGCTATCTTGTCACTTATTTCCTTTGTAATCTCAAGCTGGTCATTTAACATTTCTGGGACTTGTTCTCTTCATCTGAAAAATGAGGCAGTTTAAATGAAGTAGATTTATCTAAGTCATTCCCACCTTTAAATATGTGATTTGTTCAGTGGATACTCACTTTTCTCACAGAATCACAGATTTGCTAATTATAGAAGGAAACCTAGTGGACATGAAGCACGATCAATATCTAAAAGGAATCTCCACTATAGTGGCCATCTACTTTCTGCCTGAAGACCACATCTGAAGACACTTCTGCTCACTCTCATTTCACAGAGAGGAAACTGAGGGTTGCAGCAATTTGCCCAAATTCAACACAGTTATTATATGACAGAGTCAAATTAAGGATCATGATGATGATAGCAGCTGACATTTATACAGCTATTTAAGCTTTTTAAAGCTCTTAACATATACTATTTCATAATTACTGTAAAGAACTGGGGAACAGTAGTCCACTTTAATATGTTCATGATTTTTTAGTTAAAAGAAAACTAGTGACCTCTGATCATTTATATAATCTTGACTGTGAACAACAAAACAGTTGGATGTGTCTGTGTCTTGCTAAATATAATCTGGTACAACATTTTCCCTTAACAGAAAGTATTCTTTGGTACTTAATATGAAATAACTTATCCAAATATTTCAGCCTGACAAATGTTAAAAACTGAAGAAGTTGTCTTTCTAAAACAAGGAGTGTCAAACTATCAAGTCTTATATTTGTCACCAGAAACATGAAAAATGAGAGAAGATGATATATATGAAAAGCCAGATTCCTGAAGCAAATATTAATTCAACTGTGTGACTTCCTGTTCTGGACAGTGAATATGTCATAGAAATAATCACTCTACTTAGTGACCCAAGGTTTTAATTATCTCAACATCAATTAGGGCCTGCTGATTTGACATGAACTTCTTCCTAGGAACTATCAGAAAATTCCCAAATCAAAAAGCAACTGAAATACGGTGAGTGCAGAGGTGTCCACAAATAAGCAACTGACACTGAGACTGGCAACTACCAGAAAAAAAAGATGGTTTTGTTGAAACTTCATGTCAGTTATTAGAGTACAGAAGATCTCATTCTTTCCTAGGCAATATTCTCTTTATTAAAAGTGTTGTTTCATGGATATTAAAGATTTGTCTTCATGTAATTCTGACTAATAAGGCACTATTTCTCTCCTACTCTGTAGAGACTCTTTATTCACACATTAAAAAAAAAAATCTTATTTTTCATTTACCCTCAGGGTTTTCTACCAGGGAAAAGGCAGCCTTCTTTTGTTTGGTCTAGGAACAGAATGAATCAGCTAAGGTTAAGATGATCTTCTTTATTGAATCCAAAAGTTGGAAGGTTACCAATAGTAATGATCTCTCGCTCTCTCTCTCCATACACAGCTCTCTCTATATATACACACACAGATACACACACATATACGTATATATGTGTATGTATATTTTGATGAAAGAATATTCACATACATGAAACTAACAATGGAAGTAACTATTGTTTTTTTCTAACTGCATTACTGTGAACATTTGTTTTTTCATTCTACATTCCCCCACAGGTTGTTATCTTGTTTGGTCATCTCATAAACTTCCACGGATTCAACTACAATTTCTTTGCTGATGATTTCAACATTCATACAGTTTCAGTGTGTAGCCTGAGGTTCAACTGTTCAGTTGTGTTTGACTCTGTGACACTGTGGACCATACCAGGTTTTCTTGGTAAACATACTGGAGAGGTTTTGCATGTCTTCCTCCAGTAAATTAAGGCAAATAGCATTAAGTGACTTGCTCAGTGTCAGATACCATATTTTATCACATAATTGTCACAGATTTTATGACAGAATCTTTTTCAAGAAAGTAGGGAGCAACAATTATGTGAAGCTTTTTATTTTATTTGTGCTGATATTAAAATCATTTATTACTAAACTGTCTGGCGCAAGATGAGGATGCAAGGAATATTCTTGAATATATATTAAATTTGAATACTGACAATGAGTACTTGTTGAGAATTTAAGGCTGCCATCTACAATGTGCAAAAAGATAAAAAAGAGCATCCACATGTCACTGGTGAATGCATTGCTACTCTGCTTACCTTTAAACAACTGTGATGAGCAGAATTATGCCACACTATGACATGATGAAGGGGTTATAAGCCAATTTTTGGTCTGAAAAAACAAGTGCGATGATTTTGTGGTAGTGATGATCATGTGGTGAAATACAGTAGCTACTAAGCGTCTGTGGTCAGATTTGAACTCAGGTGCTCTTGACTCCAGGTACAGTGCTTTGTCCATTGAACCATTTAGCTGCCTCTCTATTCCCTTCTACTTCCTATTATTCATTTTGAATTGGGTATGTCATATGGATCTTAAATGCAACATGCCCCAAAAGGAACTTTTATTTCATTTCAAACTTGCCCTCTTCTAAAACTCCCTATTGCTGCTGAAGATACTATAATTCTTCCAATCAATCAGATCAACAACCTTGGTATCATCTTTTATCCCTAATTTCAACTGACATCATTAATTAGTTGCCAAATCTTATCATTTCTTTTTCTACAACATCTATCAGAAATATCTCTTTCTTATCACTCATATAGCCACCATCTTGGTTCATACTCTTGTCAACAGTTACCTAGAATATTACAATGATCTCTTCCTGTCTTAACTCTTTCTTCACGCCAGTCTATCCTTCAAATAGCTAATATTGTTCATTAGCTGGTTGTCTCATGAGTAGCATCCTAAAATAAGGCAAGGTCCATTTTAGGAATAAGGGGAATGGTAAATGAACTGTCAGGTCTTCCTTGGCTTCTGTGAAAGGACAATGCAGTTGGGTTAGTTGGATTAGCAAGCCTCAGTCCTATAACTGCATATTCATTCACTGAGGAATTGCATTAGGCTCCTCAAAAAAGAGATAATGTAAACAAAGGCAGATGCATCAAATTTGAATATTATCGTACAACTATGCAGAAACTGTGAGGTTTTTAATCCTTTTTTTTATTTATTTTGCTTGTAATTGGGCATTTAAGAAGTTAGCTAGAGTTTTATCACATGGGCAGTCACTTGAAAGGGTAATACTTAATTTCACCCAGGTGTCCTGAGATATTTCTACAGTCATGCACATGGATAAATGTTCCACTTACATACCAGTAAATTTGTCCATAGTCAGGGGGGCTTCCGTTAGTTTCAAAAGCTTCCATTTTTGTCCTTGAATTGTGTGGATACTGATGTGTTGTATCAGTAAGCACCTCAAAATACACAGGGAGACATGCTGTCACAGGTCCTTAGATCCGCATTCATAAAGTAAAGGCAACTTTTGAGGGGTTATCAGTCACTTTAATCAAGCACAGGTATCAGACAAAATCAAAGTAAAAATTTCAAAGAAATCAGAAATGAACAGAAAGTGCTTTCAAACTGCCTAACCAACTAACACACATACATATTTAAAAGAAAACCCACCATCTGGGTTTTAAAAAAAGTTGGGGGAGGGGGTACCTGCATTACTGACTTCCCAGAGTCTTATCTGTCACACAGACCTTCTTTCAAAAACTAAACCTCCAAAGTAAAAAAAAAAACAAACAAACCTCACTCTGAGTATTTATACACTTTTTAGAGTCAAAGAGCATAATCCTCTGACCAAGTGTCTCTGTTGAAAAAACAAAAAGGTACCTTGGACCCTCCTACAAAACATCTCCCTTAATCAAGCTTTCCACAATGGGCAGGCCCATCAATGTGTGGAGAAGACCTTCCTCAATCACATTAATCACATATGAAAGAGACACTTTTAGGAAAACAAAAACAGCAAAACCTCCTAATTTGATTGTCATTGCATGGGTCCAGTGCAAAAAAGCAAACTTAATGTATCCATTGCTTGCTGTAAGGTAAAATTGACTGGCTCGTCTATATTGCTGAAAGTACAACATACAATGTACAATTCCTTCTTAGATTTCCATTGGATTTGCAAACCAATGATGGGCATTGTTGAGAAGATTACTTCCTGGAAACAAGAGTCTGGCAGTGTTGGGTGACAATTAGTCAATAGCGAGGTGTAACTGTGATTGAAACACACGCTAAAATTGGATATTGGCACAAGGGTGGGATGTGACATCTTCCCACTCTGACTGTTTCACATATTCTTAAGGCAATCTCATACCTCCGAAGAGCGTGCATTTTGTTTTGGAAGCCAGCATAACATAAAACAAAGATAGCAGGCAAGCACTAAGGTATATTAGCAATAAAATGCTGTATTTGAAGTCATTTAAAAGGTGGGGAATGGTAGTGTTTGCCTTACTGACAGGATGTGTTAATATAAGAGCAGCATATAAAAGAATAGTAGATAAACATTTCTATATTAAAGGAAATAGGATGTGCATTCCGTAGTCCAGACTTCTTCTTAATGATATCACAAGGCTGGAAACTCTTAAAAAGTTCTACAGATAGGAAAATAATTTACAAAAATGCCTAAAAGCTGTTTGTACTCTAGCTGCCATCTTCCAGAAGAGACTTGATACCAATGATACAAATTCTATTAATAAGTTTCTGTAATGTCCTTTGAGTTTCCCACAAAACAAAAGAGCTCTTCAAGGAACTATTAAAAATGTTAAAGAAGTCAAAAGTGTGAGAGATTTATTGTTGATCAGGTCAATCCTGACTTTAATAGTTCAAACTTCTTGAGGATTTTAAAAGAAATCTATATCAAGTATTGTAAATGAAAATATATGGTTTTTAGACACAGATTCTCAATTAAAACAAATAAAATCAGTCATTTTTGATAATCTAAAGGACACTGACTCTTATTATATAACCATTATCATGTCACTGATATCAGATTCTCAGTTTATTTATGAATGAAGATAATGTCAGTAAGACCAATTGCTTTGGAAAAATAACTCTCTAAATATTAAAAGACTTTGTAAAGGGGAGGCAGCTAGAAACAGTAAACAGAGTGCTAGACCTAAGTCAGGAAAAAGAGAAAAACAAAACAAACTTATTTTCCTGGGTTCAAAAGTGGTCTCAGATACATACTAGCTGTGTGACCTTGAACAATTCACTTAACCATGCATGCCTCAGTTTCCTCATTTGAAAATCAGCAAGAGAAGGAAATGGCAAATCATGCCAGTATATTTGCAAGAAAACCCCAAACCCCAAATGAGGTCAGGGAAAGTTGGACATTACTGAAAACAAACAACAATAACAAAAGTGAGTTACTGTCAAATAAGAAACTTTATTGGAGCCAAGATGGCGGAGTAGAAAGATGCACAGATGCTAGATCCAAACCCACCACCCATTAAATATCTGTAAAAAAGAACTCCCAGAGAATTCTGGAGCAGCAGAAGCCACAGAACAATGGAGCAGACGAGATTTCTGTTCCAGAGAGCCTGACAACCTCTCGCAAATGGTCCCTCATGCCCCGGACCCAGAGCAGAGCCCAGCCCTACCTTGGTGGCGTGGCACTGAAAGGAGCAGATCCAAGCAGGCTTCAGGGACTGAATCTTCAGCTGCCGTGCGGGTCTCTCCACCCACAGGTGACGGGGGTCAGTGAAAGGTCTCTTTGGCAGGTCAAGAGGGGAGTGGGGTGCCTCCATAACCCAGGCCCCCTCGGGAGGCAGCAGTAGAGGAGGGAGCAGACCAGGGCTCCCCAAGCAGGCAGAAACCTGGATCCATTGTTGAAAGTTTTTGATTAAACCCCCTGAGGGAACTGGGCCTGAGGGGCAGGCCTGCCCCCACCTGAGCACCTGAACTTAATCTCACATGGAATAGCAGCCTGGCCCCACCAAAAGCCCTGAGGCTGGGAAGCAGCATTTGAATCTCAGACCCTAAGTGCTGGCTGGGCAGATCTGGAAGCATGGTGGGTGTGGAGAGGACACTCAGAAGTCAAGTCACTGGCAGGGAAAATGCCCAGAAAAGGGGGGAAAAAAACTAAGACCATAGAATGTTACTTTCTTGGTGAACAGATATCTCCTCCCTTCCTTTCCAATGCTTACCATCAGGGAAAGACACAGAAGTCAAAGCTTCTGTATCCCAGCCCACTCAATGGGCTCAGGCCATGGAAGAGCTCAAAAAGGATTGTGAAAATCAAGTTAGAGAGATGAAGGAAAAACTGGGAAGAGAAATGAGTGACATGCAAGCAAAGCATGAAAAACAAGTAAACACCCTTCTAAAGGAGACCCAAAAAAATGCTGAAGAAAATAACACCTTGAAAAATAGGCTAACTCAATTGGCAAAAGAGGTTCAAAAAGCCAATGAGGAGAAGAATGCTTTCAAAAGAAGAATTAGCCAAATGGAAAAGGAGATTCAAAAGCTCACTGAAGAAAATAGTTCTTTCAAAATTAGAATGGAACAGATGGAGGCTAATGACTTTATGAGAAACCAAGAAATCACAAAACAAAACCAAAAGAATGGAAAAATGGAAAATAATGTGAAATATCTCATTGGAAAAACAACTGACCTGGAGAATAGATCCAGGAGAGACAATTTAAAAATTATGGGCCTACCTGAGAGCCACGATCAAAAGAAGAGCCTAGACATCATCTTTCATGAAATTATCAAGGAAAACTGCCCTGAGATTCTAGAACCAGAGGGCAAAATAAGTATTCAAAGAATCCACAGAACACCGCCTGAAAGAGATCCAAAAAGAGAAACTCCTAGGAACATTGTGGCCAAATTCCAGAGTTCCCTGGTCAAAGAGAAAATATTACAAGCAGCTAGAAAGAAACAATTCAAGTATTGTGGAAATACAATCAGGATAACACAAGATCTAGCAGCTTCTACATTAAGGGATGGAAGGGCGTGGAATAGGATATTCCAGAAGTCAAAGGAACTAGGACTAAAACCAAGAATCACCTACCCAGAAAAACTGAGTATAATACTTCAGGGGAAAAATTGGTCTTTCAATGAAATAGAGGACTTTCAAGCATTCTTGATGAAAAGACCAGAGCTGAAAAGAAAATTTGACTTTGAAACACAAGAATGAAGAGAAGCATAAAAAGGTAAACAGCAAAGAGAAGTCATAAGCGACTTTACTAAAGTTGAACTGTTTACATTCCTACATGGAAAGACAATACTGGTAACTCTTGAAACTATTCAGTATCTGGTTACTGGGTGGGATCTCACACACACACACACACATGCACACGCACACACACATAGAGATAGAGTGCACAGAGTGAATTGAAGAGGATGGGCTCATATCCTAAAAACATGAAATCAAGCAGTGAAAGAGAAATATATTGGGAGGAGAAAGGGAGAAATGGAATGGGGCAAATTATCTCTCATAAAAGAGGCAAGCAAAAGACTTATTAGTAGAGGGATAAAGAGGGGAGGTGAGAGAAAAACATGAAATTTACTCTCATCACATTCCACTAAAGGAAGGAATAAAATGCACACTCATTTTGGTATGAAAACCTAGCTTACAATACAAGAAAGTGGAGGATAAGGCGATAAGCAGGGTGGGGGGGATAATGGAAGGGAGGGTATGGGGAGGAGGGAGTAATTTGGGGTCACTCATGGGGAGGGACAGAATCAAAAGAGAGAATAGAAATAATGGGGGACAGGATAGTACAGAGGGAAATATAGTTAGTCTTAGACAACACGACTATTATGGAAGTCATTTGCAAAACTACACAGATATGGCCTATATTGAATTGCTTGCCTTCCAAAGGGAAGGGGTGGGGAGGTAGGGAGGAAAAGAAGTTGGAACACAAAGTTTTAGGAACAGCTGTCGAGTAATGTTCTTGCCACTAGGAAATAAGAAATACAGCTAAAGGGGTATAGAAAAGTATTTGGCCCTACAGGACAAAAGAGAAGATGGAGACAAGGGCAGAGAGGGATGATAGAAGAGAGAGCAAATTGGTGATAGGGGCAATTAGAATGCTCGGTGTTTTGGGGTGGGGGGAGGGGACAAAAGGGGAGAAAATTTGGAAGCCAAAATTTTGTGAAAATGAATATTAAAAGTTAAATAAATAAATAAGTTAAAAAAACCTTTATTAAGAAATTTAAAAAAAGGTTGCCAGTTTATACCACTAAATGTAATATATATAATATACCATTTCTCCAAAATTATCTGTCTCAAACCAAGCTCACCCCATATGCCCCCCCAGAAAAGGAAAGGAAAGGAAACAAAAGTAAAACAAAGCTTTACTATGGCTTTCTGTTTTCTGGAAAATACATATGCCCTCAAACATGGTCATATTTCAATTTCATTTTAATTTTTAACAACCATATTTCTCTTTATAAGGGACAATTTTACCATAGGATTAGAATAGTATTTTTTTTTAAAATCAATTTAATTTTTAAAAAGAAAAGGTATGTTTCTATTCAGAAATCAAATGACTGCACAAATGACAATGGTTTGTTTTGTTTTAAGAGGAGACTTTTTGCCTCCTCCCCACCCCCAAAAATAAGTTTCTGTGAGAAGAGAGGAAAGACAATTATCTAGGAGTTTTTAATATCACTTTAATTGCTTCCCTTTGGCTTTCCATGAAAAACTTTTACCCCCTAACATGTGAGAACAGGGCAAAGGAACACAAGAAGCACTCTTCTTTGTAAAAGAATGCATTCTCTAAGCAAAGGAGCTATAGAATTACTTTAAAACAATAGAACCAAAATTTGATATCGGAGACAGTCTTAATTATGTGTAGGAGGCAACTTTTTCTTAGTTAACTAAAGTTAATAATACAGAATAGTCTAGTCTAAGTGTAAGAAGAGTTAAATTATTGTAGGGTATTGAATTATTAATACCTTTCCGTAATTATTATTTTTGTCATCTTTCAAATGCAGAATGTCCTTTTCTGACAAAATAGCTCCTCGTTGTTAGCCTGTAAGGTCCTTAGTAGGTAGAATTTTTCATTTATTGCATTATTTTTTTTTTAATTCCAAGCCTAGCACATTGCTTGGTATATAGTGGGTGCTCAAAATTATTGTTGATTGATTCATTAATTCTGTCAATGCTTCCACAATTCATCTCAATTTATCATCAAAACACTGATATTTTATTTGGCTCTCCTCTTTCCCATATCTCTCATATACAATCTCATACTTTATTGATTCTGCCTCTGTGATATCTTTCCAATTTATACCTTACTCTTGATATCTAATGCCATCATATTAATTACAGGACTTCTGGCCAATGGACAATTGCAAATATTTAACAGGTTTTATTAATTTCTTTCAATTCTCCGTATTACCATCCCCATTCTTCCTCAAGACTCCCCTCTATTCTCCCTCCCCCAGTACACATCACTTTCACACCATACCCATTTTTCTTTCTGGTGACATCTTAAAAATAAGTTAATGTCTTCCAATTGTCTATATCTTAACTGAACATTCAATGTCCTTAATAATCTGGCATCACCTTACCTTTCCAAACCTGTTTCACGCTATTCTTGTTGATGTACTTGATAATCATTTAACATAAATTTTGGACTTTAATAAGGGCCCAACCCTGAACTAATCAATCAGACTACTTTGCTTTGCTCTAATAATGCCCTTTCCTATGTTAGCAATTTCAAAGACCTATGTATGACAGGATGCCTGCAATCGGAGTGGTGAAATTTTTCCTTATCTTGTATCACAGAGACATATGCTATATAGAGGAAATTCAGACATCCTGGAATCAATACTTCCAACTGACACTACTTTGTTAATTGTCTTGTCTCACTGAATTCATAACTTATTCAACTAAGAAAGTTCCTTTCTCACAGTAAAGTGTATTTAAGCCTAGTCATTCTTCCACCAGATAGTCAGAAGTTTCTTCTGGCTCCATGATCATGTAATCACTAGCTTAAGGGAATAAACTGTATGCATTTAGCCTGTTTGCCTGTTCTTAATCAAACTTTCAGGTTAACATACTCTATGCAAAAACAAAAACAAAATAAAACAGCAACAGCCTATATCCCTGGTCATGTTCTTTCTCACTTCACTACCGTCTCCCCACACTGAAACTTTCAAAGACTCTATTCAAGTCATTTATTTTTTTCCTGGAAATCTCTGCAAATCTCCCTCCCTGCCTTGCCTTTGCTGCCCATCCTTTCAAGCCTAGCTCAAATGAGAAATCCAAGATGGGCTTTTTTTGTGTGTTGTTTTGCTTTGGCCCTATCAGTTGATACTGACATTTGCTTCCAACCTTACACAGCATTTCTGTCCTACTCCTGTTATGCAGCACTGACCATGGATTAGAACTATCCCTTTATGTGCCATATTTCTCTGCTGAATTGTAAAGTCTATTATGAGAGACAAAACTATATATCTTGTTCACTTCCTGCCTGGTATTCTGCAAAAGGTTGGTGCTTAATGTTTGCCAAAGTGAATTGACCTGGATATTGGGATTTTAAAATGGAAAGAGAAACCATGTTATCTATATTATGTTTCATTTTATCCCTAATGAGGAATATTAAATCTATCTGAATATATTATATATACATACATAACATATACATATATATATACATATAACCTTTATGTAAGTAACCTTTATGTAAGAAATCCCATCATATGGCACACTATCACCATAGTTTAATTTCTTAGTAGCTTTGAATTTGCTCTTATAATTATAGAATCAAGGAATGCCAAATAAGGGCATTATTCTTGTCACAGTACCATTATATGTCACCAAGGCAGTTTCTTTAACCATCAAGATATTTCCTTTAATGGCTAATAACTCACATTCTTTTTAAATGACAATGTGTAAATAAAAAGCTTGAAGTAATAAAGTAATACTGTCTTTAAAAAAAGGAATTATAAATGGCAAAATAAAATAAAAGGTGATCAACTATTCTTTTGAACCATATGCAGTGGAAAAAAATATTAGAGTGTAATGTAAAAGTTTCTTAAACATTTTGGCCAATAGAGTTTCTTTTTTAAAATATTACCTTATTAAGAAATGTTTTCTCTCCACAAAAATTATCCATATCATGGTGAACAAACACTGGTAAGTGTGCCGGGAACTATGTGAAATGTTGGGAATACAAATAAAATTAAAAAGAAAGGTTGTTTCTGCCCTCAAAGATGTTACATGCTAACAGAAGATATCACATAACCAAGAGAAGCAAGAGAACATCATGTACAGTAATAGCAATAGTATTTTAAGAACAACTGTGAGTAAATAAGTCATTGTCTCTATTATAAATACTCAAATTAACTACAAGGGACGTATGAAGGAAGATGATATCTTCATCTGGAAAGAACTGATAAATAGAAGTAGGCACAGAATGACTCGTGTGTGTGTGTGTGTGTGTGTGTGTATGTGTGTGTGTGTGTGTGTGTGTGTGTGTTTAATGGTAGCCATCTCTAAGGTTGGGGGGAAAGAAGAAAAAAAATAAAATAAATTTGCATAATAACTATATTACATATTTTAAAGGAGTAACAAATTGTACGTAATAGATTTTCAGCATCATGTTCAATCATCTTTAAAAATTATACTATGTTTTGGAACTGCTTGTTTAATTCCATAAATTTAAAATAAAGACAGCACATAGAAGGAAACTGGAATTAGGTGGGTGGGGAAAATAAAGGTGCCTGACTAGGGAGGATAATAGAGTTCTCAAAGTCAATAATATGGCTTGGTACTGAATAAATACATAGTTGGTGTGAGCATCTTTTTTAAAATGGAGGTTATGGGAGGAATCAACCATCAAAGGGAGAAGCTTCCACTACTTCAGAATATTTGGTATATTTATATACCACAACTTATTCACCCATTCCCCAATTGATGGACATCCTGTTGATTTCCAGTTCTTGACAACCACAAAAAGAGCTGCTATAAATATTTTTGTACACGTGGGTCCTTTTTCCCATTTTTATGATCTCTTTAGGATACAGTGCTAGAAGCTATATTGCTAGGTCAAAGAATATGCACATTTTTAAAGCCCTTTGGACATCATTCCAAATTGCTCTCCAGAATGGCTGGATCAGCTCACGATTTCACTAACAATGAATTAGTGTTCCAGATCTCCCACATCTTCTCCAACATGTATCATTTTCCAGGTTTGTCATGTTAGGAAATCTGATTGCAGTACATCAGAGTTGTTTTGATTGCATCTCTCTAATCAATAGTGATTTAAAGCATTTTTATATAACTATGCATATCTTGAATTTCTTCCTCTGAAAACTGCCCGTTCATATTCTTTCACCATTTCTTGGAGAATGACTTGTATTCTTGTAAATTTGACTCAATTCTTTATATATTTTTAAAATGAGGGCTTTATCACAGATACTAGTTGGAAAAATTCTTTCCCAGTTTTCTGCTTCCCTCCTAATCTTGGTTGCATTGGCTCTTTTGTGAAAAAGCTTCTCAATATATTATAATCAAAATTATCCATTTTGCATTTCATAATGTTCTCTACCTCATGTTTCATCATAAATTTTCTTCATTCTCCATAAATCTGAGAAATGAACTATTCCTTTCTCTCATAATTAGTTTATAGTATCAGCGTTTATACCTAGATTGTGTACCCATTTTGTACTTGATTCTGGTTTATGGTGTCAGGCATTGGTCTATGTCCAGTTGCTTCCACACTATTTTCCAGTTTTCTTAATAGTTTTTGTGAAACAGTGAGTTCTTATCCTAGAAGCTGTGGTCCTTGGGTTTATCACTACTGTGATAACTGGCTACTGTTTCTTGGGTACCTAACATACTCCACTGATCTACCCCTCTATTTCTTACCCACTAAAGTTGTTTTGATGATTGCTGCTTTATAATAAATTTTAAGATCTGGTATGACTGGTCTACTTTCCCTAGCATTTCTTTTCATTAATTTCTTGATATTCTGGACCTTTGTTCTTCCAGATGAATTTTGACATTATTTTTTCTAGCTGTATAAAATAATTTTTGGTAGTTTGATTGGTATGGCACTAAATAAGTAAATTACTTTAGGTAGTATTGTCATTTTGATTATATTAGCTCAGCCTATCCATGAGCAGCTCATGTTTTTCCAATTATTTAGATCTGACTTTATTTGTGTGAAAAATGTTTTGTGTTATGTTCATATAGTTCCTGGATTTGTTTTGGCAGGTAGACTCCCAAAATTTTACAATGTCTACAGTAAACATAAATGGGATTTACCTTTCTATCTCTTGTTGTTGGGCTATGGTTACACACACACATACACACACACACACACACACACACACGCAAATGATTTATGTGGGTAGGTTTATTTTGTATCTTGCAACTTTTCCAAAGTTGTTTATTATTTCAAGTAAATTTTTACTTGATTCTCTAGAATTCTCTAAGTATATCATTTTATCATCTGCAAAGAGTGATAACTTAGTTTCTTCTTTGCCTATTCTAATTCCCTCAATTTCTTTTTCTTCTCTTATTGCTACAGCTAACATTTCTAGAACCATATTGAATAACAGTGGTGATAATGAACATCCTTGGATTGGAAATATTTGCTTATTGGAAATATATTTGCTTATCCCTATTTCATATAAAGCTTGCTGATGGTTTTAGGTAGACACTACTTGTTATTTTAAGGAAGGCTCAATTTCTTCCTATGCTCTCCAATGTTTTCCATATTCCTATGGTGTATTTGGTCAAAAGGTTTTTCTGCATCTATTGAAGCAATCACATGGTTTTCTCTTAGTTCTGTTGTTGATATCATCAATTTTGCTGATAGTTTTCCTAATATTGAACCAGTTCTGCATTGCTGGTATAAATCCTACCTGATTAAAGTGCATTATTCTCATGATAAGTTGCTGTAATCATTTTGCTAATATCTTACTTAAATTCATTAAGGAAATTGGTTCATAATTTTCTTTCTCTGTTTTGTCTTTATGTATCAGCACCATATTTGTATCACAAAGGTAATTTGGTAGGACACCTTCTTTCCCAATTTCCTCAGATAGTCAATATACTACTGCAATTAATGGCCCTTTGAATGTTTAACAGAAGTCACTTTTCAATCTACCTGGGCCTGGAGATTTTTTCCTAGGAAGTTCATTGATGGCTAGGTCAATTTCGTTTTCTGAGATGGGGTTATTCAAGTGTTTTACTTCCTCTTCTGTTAATCTGGGCAATTTTTCTAAATATTCCTCCATTTCACTAAGATTATCAAATTTATGGGTATGGTAAAGTTGGGTAAAATAATTTCTAATTATTGTTTTAATTTCTTCATCATTGGAGATGAGTTCTCACTTTGCATTTTTGATACTATTAATTTGGTTTTATTTTTTCTTTTTTTAAATCATATTGACCAAAAATTTCTCAGTGTTATTGTTTTGTTTCCGTAGAACCAGATCTTAGTTATATTTATTACTTCAGTATTTTTCTTAATTTCAGTTTTATTAATCTCACTTTAGGTTTTCAGTATTTCTAATTTAGTATTTAATGGGGGACTTTTGATATGTTACTTTTCTAGCTTTTTTAGTTGAATTCCAAATTCGTTGATTTCTTCTTTCTCTATTTTATTCATAGAAACATTCAGAGGTATAATACTTCACCTAAGAACTGCTTTTGCTGTATCCCATAAGTTTTGTTATGTTATCTCATTATTGTCATTCTCTTCAATGAAGTTATTGATTGCTTCTATGATTTGTTGCTTGACTCACTCATTCTTTAGGATTAGATTACTTAGTTTTCAATTAATTTGCAGTCTATCTTTCCATGACCCTTTATTACATATAATTTGTATTGCATCATGATCTGAAAAGGATGAATTGGCTATCTCTGCCTTTCTTCAATGGACTGTGAGTTTTTATGGCCTAGTACATGGTCAATTTTTGTTTGTGTATCATGTAACACTGAGAAAAAGGTATATTCCTTTCTATTCCCTTTCATTTTTCTCCAGAGGTCTATCATATCCACCTTTTCCAGAATTCTATTCACTTCTTATCTTTTTTCTTGTTTATTATGAGGTTAGATTTGTCAAGGTCAGAGAAGGGGAGGTTCAGGTTCCCCACTAATATAGTTTTGCTCTCTATTTCTTCCTTTAACTCTCTTAACTTATCCTCTAAGTGTATGGATACCATACCACTTGGTGCATATATGTTTTTAGAAATGATATTACTTCATTGTCTATGGTGGTTTTTAGCAGGATATAATTTCCTCCCTTATCTCTTTTGATTAAATCTATTTTTGCTTTTGCTTTCTCTGAGATTAGGATTGTTACCTTTCCTTCTTATTTTACATCAGCTGAAACACAATATATTCTACTTCAACCTTTTCCCTGTTCTCTGTGCATATTCCTCTTTTCTAATGTGTTTCTTGTAGACAACATATTGTAGTACTGTGGTTTGGAATCCATTCTGCTATTTGGTTCCATTCTATGACAATGTTGATCCCATCCAGATGCACAGCTAAGATTATTATCTGTGTCTTTCTCTCCATCTTATCCTCCCCATTTGTACTTTTATTTCTCCCTTCTCCCTTTCTCTCATCAAAAGAGTTTTACTTCTGAACAACACATCCCTCAGTCTTCCCTCTCTTCTTTCAGTGCCCCTGACTTTTCTTACCTTTTTCCTTACGACTTCTTCCCTCCCTTCTAACCACCCCCACCCTTTTCTTTCTCCTTTCTCCTCTTACTGCTTGTAGGGCAAGTTAGATTTCTACACTAAACTAAGTATCTTGTTCCCTCTACTTTCACTAAATCCAATGAGAGTAAAACTCAAACAATGCTCATCTCCCTCCCTTCTTTTCCTCTACTGTAATATGTTTTTTTGACTCTTTGTGTGATGTGATTTACCCTCTTCTGCCTCCTCCTTTCCTCTTCTCCCATTACAATTCCTTCACATCCTTTCATTGCATTTTTTATCATCACATCAGTTAATGTATATCCACTCCCTCTATTTATGTATATCCCTTTTAAATGTTCTGATAAATATACAATTCTCAAGATTACCAAATATCATCTTCCCATATGGGGATGTAAACAGTGTGCTCATATTGAATAACAAAGTTTTGTTTTTTTTTTCTTAATTTCCCTGTTTATCTTGTTATGCCTCTCCTGAGTCTTGTATTTGAAGACTGCATTTTCTATTGATCACATGCCTTTTTTATCAGGAAGGTCTGGAAATCCTTTATTTCAGTGAATGTCAATCTTCTTGCCTGAAAATTTATGCTCAATTTTGCTGGGTAATTGAGGCTTGGTTGTAGTCTAAGCTCATTTCCCTTATGGAATATCATATTCTAATCTCTCCAATCTTTTAATGTAGAAACTGCAAGATCCTGTGTGATCTTGACTATAGTTCCTTGAAATTTTAATTGTTTTCTTTTCTGGGTATTTGAAGTATTTTCTCTTTACCTGACATTTCTGGAATTTGGCAACAATATTCTTTGCTGTTTCCAATTTAGGATCTCTTTTAGGAGACAATCAATGGATTCTTTTGATGGCTATTTTGCTGTCTCCATCTAGGACCTCAGGACACTTTTCCTTGATGATTTCTTGGAAGTCATTGTCCAGGCTCTTTTCTTCATCGTGTCTTTCCAGGAGACCATTAATGCTTAGATTTTCTCTCCTGGATCTATTTTCTAGGCCCAATGTTTTCCAAATGAGATATTTCACATTGTCTTCTATCTTTTTCATTCTTTAAATTATGTTTGACTGCTTCTTGATATTTCACAGAGTCATTAACTTATACCTGACCACTTCTACTTTTTAACAAATTGTTTTCTTCAATTAGCTTTTGTACCTCTTTTACCATTTATCTAATTTTCCCAGTTCTGTTTTATACCTCCTTATCCATTTGGCCAATTTTACTTTTTAAGGAGCTATGCTCTGCAGTGAATTCTTTTTTTTTTTTTCATTTTGCCAATTGCATTTTTAAAATCATTGGCCAATTTTTCTTCTACCTCTCTAATTTGGCTTTTAAAATCCTTCTTGAGTTACTGCAAGAATGCTGTTGAGGTTTGAGAGTAGCTCACATTACCTTCTGAGTTTTCCGATGCAGGTATATTGTCAGTGCTATCCTCTTCTGAATTCATATTTAGATCTTCCCTGTCCATGTACTAATATTATATGGTCTTTGCTTTTCTGATTTGCTTCTTGCTCATGGTGATTGCCTTTTTCCTGACTTTTAAAGTAGATCTCTGCATCTGGAGCACAGGGGGCTCTGTCCCATGTCTCTTGTGCTCTGAGCTTGAGGCCTGGTTACTGACTTTGTGTTTTGTGGCCTCTTGTTCTTTTAGCTAGAAGCTATATAATGCTGCAACTTACCTGGTGCAAGGCTAGCTGGTATGTGCTAAGACTGAGGCCAGGTGAAGTCTTTCTGAGTTTCCCCAGGGTTACACTGAAGCTCACTTGCATGAGGCATGAAGGAGGGGTGGTCTGGCCACTGGAGTTCTACTCCTCCCCTAGGGCTGAGCTACAGCACAGGCAGGCTCAGTCACTTGTGAACCTCCACCTGCCCTGGTTTCTGCTCAATTCCCCTGGCAGTGCTAAGGCAGGCATGGGGTTCTGGTGTTGGCACTTACCAACTCCACCTCCTGAGGCTCAGGATCACCTGCTGGTCCACTGAGGTGGGACTTGCTGGGATGCCTATCATCTATGATCCTGCACTGGTCCCCCTCAGCCATAGCAAGAGGGACTCCTCTCATAGATCTCCCTAGCCTTCTGAGCTGAAAGACCGCTGTACCCCTTTAGCTGGCTCCACTATTCCATGGTTTTTTCTGGGGAAATATTCCTTGGGTTTTTTTAAGGTCAACAAGTGAGAGCACTTACAATTCAGTCTTGGCTGAAATCTTGGCTCCTGAAAGCTCAAGTAGGTGACTTTCAAACAAGTAGTCTGTTGGCTGATAACCTCAGGAGTGGCTGCTGCTGAAACTCCCCCTCCACTTCCCCCCACTCATTTCTGTTAGATTCCCATCTTGTGCTGAGAGGTTTGAGAATCTGCACTGCAGCTTCTGATTCCATCTACCCAGGGCTGTTCCACTCCACTGTAGTAATATGTTCTTTTCTCTTTACTAACTTAAACTTTAGTTATTTTAAACTTCACTAAGACTTTTGGCAGTGGTCTATGCATCTTGCTCAAAGAACCATCAGTATAATTACTGCCTTGAAGTTCAAGGAGTTGCAATACGTTTCCAGAAGGCCACTGCTAAACTCCACACTGCACACTATTTTTCATCTACTATAAAATAAGAAAAGTTAAAAGCACAGAGCTATTGCACCAGGAGGTCAGAGCAGACCTGGGTTTGCTTGCTGAATTATATAATATTTCAGATTTATTCTATGAATGGATAAAAAGGTCTTTTAATATTTTTCCTTCTGAGTTAAAGTGGCTATATAAGCAGAATAGTATCACTGTGTCTCAGCATTACTAATAAATTATTATTAATAATCATGTAAATTATTAAACTAATTTTATTAATAATACTGAAAAATAACTAGCATTTACATAGCACTTTTAAGTTTACAAAATGTTTTATGACTTGATCCTCACAATATCTCTTCTAGGTATATGGTATTATTATCTTCATTTGACAGAAGAGGAAGCTGAGTCACAGAGGGGTTAAATGACTTACAGCTGTGCAGTTACCTTCTAAGGCAGAATTTGGACTCAGGTTTTTCTGACTCCAAGTCTAGAACTCTATCCACTCTCTTACCTAGCAATTTCAAATTCTGCTCATTCAACATGCCAGGAACAAATAATCAAGAATGATCCTAGTCCTTCCAGGATCTAGGGATGATAGTAGGACTACAGTTTAAGCTGTATGAAGTTAATCTAGTCCCCTTTCCTCTAGAATGCCTCCCACTGTCATTTTTGAAAGCAATAAAGCTCATGGCAATTTTCATTTTTCTCTCTGGGGTAAAACAGGTAACTTGCTAGAGGTCTTGTTGCTTAGTTACAAAGTAACCAGAAGACTGTAATGAATCATCTCAAAATCAAATTATCAATAAGGTCCATTATCACATTCTATTACTGAGGCAGTCATCTAACATTTTTCTTATATTAGAAAGAAAGCATTATATTTAAAACCCACAGAATTATAGAGGCTGCCTGATAACTTGATTAACCAAGCATTAGGACACATTTAAAAGTTTCCTCATTGTAAATTAAAAAAAATGACAACCATATTACAATATTCACATGAACTAACTCCTGTAAAAGTATCTCCCTAGTGGATCTGAAGCAGATTCTCTCTCCTCTCAATGAAAGCAAATCCAAACCATCTTTGAGTTTATGAGTACACATGAGTGACATCAAAAGTAGTCAGACCCAGTTGATGAAAGGCAGGGATACCACCACCAGGAGGGGGATTTGTTGTCTCATCACATCACTGGTGAAGTTTGTTAGGTGCATTTGGTACTTGAGCTAGAAGAGTAAGTTATTCATGAATTATTCATTGAGTGTTGAAAAAAGAAGTTAGCTAGGGATTCAAAAAATAGTAAAGATTAATGACAACCTCAAGGAACACCATAGGGTTCACTCATCTGAGGGATGTGGGGAAGCGTTTTAAGAAAGTGACTTCAGGAAATACAGATGATTGTAGGTTTACATCCCAAAACAATGTGGCTCATGGTGCTTTTGAAGATCTTGACACCTATCACATACTCCAAAGAATTTGCTTTTGCTCTAATACACACCTCCCTTCAGAGAGCTTAGCTAGGCCAAGGGCTAAATATTTATTAAAATAAATATTTCTTGAATGTTTACATTGCAGCTGGGGATATAATCACAATGAATTAATCCCTGCCCACAAAGAATGTACTCCAAGAGTAAATATAAGTACATATAGAATAATTTTAAATGAAACAAATACAAGATAATTAGAAAGAGAATTGACTATAGTTGGGGGTGGGTTGGGAAAAGCCTCAGTTATAAGGAAGTATGTGAAATACCTTGAAATAGGTGAGATTCTGTGAGAACTAAATGAAGAGGGAGTGCCTTCCAGATATGGGGACCAGCCAGTGCAAAAGCACTAAAATAGAAGATAAGAGATGGGAGTGTGAGATGAGAAGAACAAGGAGAAAGCCAGTTTGGCTAGATTGAAAACTTCAAAACAGGGAGTAATGTACAGCACGCAAGGTTGTAAAAGGCTTCAAAACCTAACCAGAGAAGGGACTTCAGGTAACTATATTTCTTGGTATCTGGTAGAATTTTTGGTTATTCTAGTCTATTATATAAGATGCCAGGGAAAATAAAAAGGCAGGGTACAGGTGTGGGGAAACAAATTTGTGGATCTCTAGGTCTCATTTTAACTGTAGTAAATCATGACAATATCCTTTGAAGCTTCATTTGCTACTGATCACTTAAGATGGTAGTAAAGAATGACAAAGATTGTTTTACCTATCCTCCATGCTACTATCCTATAAAAGGAGTTCTCAGGACAATGGTAGGCTATGCAAGTAGTACAAGCAGTACAATGGCTCATGCCTTAAGTATATATACAAACAGACTGTGACAGTTTATTTTCAGAACTGAAAGAGAGCTTGGGTTCTTAACCTCCTAATTTTGTACATGAATAAACTCAAGTTTAGAGAGGTCAGATTCTAATAATTACATAGATACTGAGACAAAGAGGAGGAATTTGATCACAGGTCATTTGATGTCAAATTCAGCATTTATTCAACTGCACTGCACAAGTTAGAGGGAAAAGCAAACACTCCCACAGAGACTGAATTATTATTGATTATCTTAGTCCAGGGGTGGGTAGTCTGTGACCTCGAGACCATATGTAACCCAAGGTCCTCAAGTGTAGATCATTGACTAAATCCAAACTTTACATAATAAATCTTCTTAATAAAAGGATTTGTTCTATAAAACTTGGACTCAGTCAAAAGGCTGCACCCAAGGACCTAGAAGGCCATATATGACTTCAAAGCCGCAGGATCACCCCTGCTTTAGCCTGTTAATTCCAGTATGCTGGCTCTTTGCAGGGTTATTCACATACTTACAAACATATACATATATGTATATGTACATGTACACATATATGCACACACACATATATATACATGTAATCTTTTAGATCTATAAAAAATTGATATGCATTATATCTTCCTTTTGCTACAAACACCAGTTTTACAATTTTGGCACTGTTCGCAAGATTATGACACACTTACTTTAATTCTTCATCATAAAATCCACCTTGCATCACATCAGATAGTGAGCTAACCTTTGTTAAATAGTCATTTTTTGCAAGTCTACCCTTGCATGCAGCCCATAAATTTAAAATGGGGTTTAAATCAGATGAGTTTCCAGATCATTTCTGAACTTTTTATTATGTGTGATATAGTACAAGGACCTGCTGCAGAATTTTATTCATTTGGACGTTTATTACTTCTTGAAGAATACTTGGGGTTTTTTTGTATATCAATATTTATTAAAGCTGATAATTCCTCAAATCAGGACAAAAATTTTGATCTAACAGAAATAGAATTTCCTAAGTTTTATTTGGGTGTATGTTTTAAAGAAAATACACAATACCTGGCAGACTTGATATGGTTTTGAATGAAAAAAAAGTGAATTTCATCAATAAAAATGAACTTTTTCTAGTCTTTAGTCTTCTAATATTTGTACTGTCTTCTCCATGAAAAATTTTATTTTTATTCTTAGCAGCTAATTTTGTTTTTGCTTATTTATTCATTCATTTTTTCATTCATTTATTTATTTTGCTTTTT